>NC_090265.1:799961279-800272818 GCF_040414725.1 Anabrus simplex
AGACTAAGACCTTAGTCCTCTTGTAACGGAGACCTTCGGTTTCATAGTTCTCGAGTTCCCTAATGAGGGGGTTCTGGATATTACCGAGTCTGGCATAGAGCTTCCTGGCTTGCTTCATTATGCGCTCGGTAATGGGAGCTATGTTATTGTCTCTATGGAGATCTGAGTTTCGAGTGAACCAAGGCGCTCCTGAGGTGAAGCGCAGCGCGCTATTCTGAATGCGCTGCACCCTCGCCAGGTGCATTTTAGCTGCACTGCCCCAGATAGGACTGGCATACTCTAGCGTCGGACGTATTGCAGTCTTATACAACATTCGGTACCTGTTATTAAACAATGTGATAAAAATTCTATTACAAAAAGAATGACACGTTTCGTTCTTAAAAGAACATCATCAGATTCTATCACTCCATATGACCACTGCGGAGTGGTTTAGAATTTAATCCAGGCTTTTGGCACGCAATCTAGTGATTAGAAATTGTATACCACCACCTCCCCTACCCTGCCGAGCAACATTCTGATGGTAACATTTTGTCGACCAACGGGATTCGAACCGGCTAACCACGGTGTCGGACCGTTTAGACTTCAACGCCTTAAGGATCATGGTCACCAGTCGGGCAAGTCATGTAATAATATTATATGCTTAATATCGATGATGAAGAAGTCCGATTCCTTTGCTGAATGGTCAGCCTTGAAGCCTTCGGTTGAGAGGTGGTGGTAGTGGTGATTACTGTTTTAAGGGGAAGTACAACTGGGCAGCCATCCTCTATCAACAGTATTCAGAGGGAAAAAAATGGAAGGGGTCCGATTCTTTGAAAAATGAAGATATTGGCCAAAAAAAGACAGGGGCCACGAAGGGCGTGAAAATGAAAGACTCTCAATACCTCGGAACCTAACAGCGTCGGGGTCGGAAAAGAACAAGAATTGACCAAGAGAGGTCAGATATGATAGATGATAGTGAGGAGCCTGACACAAGTAAGTGAAAGCAATGCCAGGACTCAGGTAAGGGCCTCGTAGTCACCAAGCTAGCTCCAAAGTTAAGAGACCCTGGGGCTCATTTTAGTCGCCTCTTACGGCGGGCAGGTTTACCGTGCATGTTATTCTACCACCACTACGCACAGGCGCCCCGGGACCGATTCCCGGCCGAGTCAGGGATTTTAATCGCGTC
Organism: Anabrus simplex; assembly: GCF_040414725.1. Lineage (NCBI taxonomy): Eukaryota > Metazoa > Arthropoda > Insecta > Orthoptera > Tettigoniidae > Anabrus > Anabrus simplex. The sequence continues at coordinate 799,962,445 of NC_090265.1, forward strand.
TGATTATTTCTTCTGCCTCGGGAACAGGATGTTTGTGTTTGTCCCAACACTTTCCTCTCCATATTCAGACAACACATCACACGAACAACCACCACAGAAACACGCAAGTGAGGAAGGGCATCCGGCCTAAAACAGAGCTAAATTCACATGTGCGACACAGTTCACCCCCGCGACCCGGTAGGTGTGGGAAAGCGATAGAAGATGAAGATCGATGATGATAATGGTAATCGTTGTTTTAAGGCGACATCATTCTAAGTCACTGGTCAGCGCTTAACATCCCTACAGTTTCTATCGATGTTAAGAGACGCTTTTCTTGAAAGAGGTTCGTTTACTTGCTTGTAAATCTATTGACAAGAGTTCATCGCATTTTATTGATACGTACTACTAAACCAAACACCACCGAGCTCGATAGCTGCAGTCGCTTAAGTGCGGCCAGTATCCAGTATTCGGGAGATAGTAGGTTCGAACCCCACTGTCGGCAGCCCTGAAAATGGTTTTCCGTGGTTTCCCATTTTCACTCCAGACAAATGTTGGGGCTGTAGCTTAATTAAGGCCACGGGCGCTTACTTCTCACTCCTAGCCCTTTCCTGCCCCATCGTCGCCATAAGACCTATCTGTGTCGGTGCGACGTAAAGCAACTAGAAAAAAACACCATGGCACTACAGCCCTTTAAGGGCCTTGGCCTACCAAGCGACCGCTCCTAAGTCCGAAGGCCTGCAGATTACGAGGTGTCGTGTGGTCAGCAAGACGAATCCTCTCGGCCGTTATTCTAGGCTTTCTAGACCGGGGCCGCCATCTCACCATCAGACAGCTCCTCAATTCTAATCACATAGGCTGAGTGGACCTCGAACCAGCCCTCAGGTCCAGGTAAAAATCCCTGATCTGGCCGGGAATCGAACCCGGAGCCTCCGGGTAAGAGGCGGGAACGCTACCCCTACACCACGGGGCCGGCTGATATGTCCTACAGTGAGGAATAAACTGCTTAAACCTGACAGAAAATACCTATACAATATGCATGTTAAGATACAGTATACAAAAAAAAAAAAGAAGCTTTAAATGCTTCATGAAGTTTGTATTTTTCAGTAGCTTCGTCACAGAGCTAAGACGTGTTTCGAGCTTGGATGTTGATTAAGGCGACACTCCGGAGATAAAAATCGATCGATATTTTGGTCATTTTGGTGAATTTTTTTATGACTGAAATTAAAGGCTTGAGTTTCTTTTTTCTTGTCACAAAATTTTTCCGCTGAATTCAAACAATTTATCACTATAATAATGCTTTGTTTGCCAATTGTAATTTTATACTTAAATCCCATTTTCTCCCACAATATTATGCCAAATGTAACAACATTTGTGTGGTATATGTATCACAACTATATTAAGAAACCTGCGTATGGAATTTTTGATTGCAAAATTGTTTCAAGTAGTAGGGATTTTTAAATCAAAAATTTTAGAACGTAAAAATGACACAAACTTTAGCACGATATGCCTCCTTATATAAATTATGTACAGAAAAATCGATACGCAGTGCTTTTAAAAGAAGTATTATCTACCTAATCACGAATTTACATTAACATGTTAATTAAATTTCACGAAGAAAAATGGAATTAAAAAAATAAAAATATTTTGGAAAAACTAATAATTGTATATGAAAGAAATGTTCGTGTTATCTCTACTGTTATGTATGTGACATTCCCACAAAGTTTCGTGAACATCCTTGCATTAGGTAAAAATATCTTTTTATCTCCGCAGTGTCGCTTTAAACCTGCCTGCCGGGCCGAAGCCACGCCGGGGGCCTTCGTGTATTCCCCGTCCACTGAGCGAGGGAGGTAGGTACCCAATGCCGAACGTTTGCATCGAAGGAGATGCTACCACGCGGACCGCGACACTCCCGCTGTCGGTGACGGACGGAGCCGCCGCTTACAGAGTACGTACAGGACTCGCCCGAGCTCGCGACAGCGAAGGAGATGACCGTGCGGGGCTGTCCGACTCCTTCCTCTCATAACATTTTTGATAAAACAATTTTGGTAATGATCCTTCCGCAGATTCACCTACGGAAACCTTGTAACGACTTTTACTTCCTCTTAATAATCAAGTTTGGTCATCTTTCCAGGCACATCGGAAACTGCGCGAAGCAGATCCCGCGCTCCGGTCCGGGACCTCACTAAATCATTGAATCGGTAGTAGCGACGGGCGGTGTGTACAAAGGGCAGTGACGTAATCAACGCGAGCTTATGACTCGCGCTTACTGGGAATTCCTCGTTCATGGGTAATAATTGCAAGCCCCAATCCCTAGCATGAAGGAGGTTCAACGGGTTGCCCGGTCCTTTCGGACCAGGACACGCTGATTCCTTCGTTAATTTCTGATAATTTATTTAAATCCTTCATCGCCCAAAATAGGAATAAGAAACGCGCTCTTAATTGTCAAACGTCTGTGTCAGGATTCGATCTCACAAATTTCCTCATCTCAGGGGCGGCCGTACCTTATGTGTGCTGAAGTCCTGCAGCACATTGTCTATTTGAAAAACAAATTACTTTAATAATATTATCTACAATCAAATACGGTGCAATGAATAAGACGCCAGCCAAAGTATAACAAATCATTCAATTTTCCTCACAACAGGTAACTAGTCGCGCGCTCCACGCCGGGTGCTGGCTGTGCAGATCACAGCTCAGCGAGAATTTTTAAGCCTTTTGCCAGAAAGCAGGAACTCTGTCTTTTTCTTATTCGTGCTCAACTTTTCCGATGTGCTGTGGAAAGAACAGACAAGAGATCACTCTACAGCGAGTCTTCGTTCGACCACATAGAGGCAGCACTGGTCACACCAGCATTCCGACCGAAATGAGAACGTGGCAGGTAGCACCCTTTTGACTCAGCAGTAGTATTTAAGACGGAATCACTCAAAGCAAACAGGAAAACAAAATACTGTACAGGAAGCCATCAACTGTTCCCGACAGGTCTTTTAATTCTCCCAAATTGCCTATTCAATAGCCACGTTTGTAAATCGATGATCTATAAAAAATACACTCTTTGTTTTGTCAAAATAAGGACATGATATTGTGATTTCCTTTAATTACAGAATGTCTAGTTTATAAATTTCGCTATAAAAACACAACATGTAATTTTGCATTACGACGTTGTTGGTTTTATTTCAATGATTTTGATAACGTTGAGAAGTTCTGTTTTTTCGCGCTCATTGTGTCATTGTGTGTTTAATTAGTTATTTTATTAGGAATGTGTACATGTGTCGGTGTTGTTAGCGTGTTTGTTCAGTATGAAAAACTCAGTGGAGAGCCTCTTGAAAACCACACATGTTTCTAAAATATTTTTATTTTTTGAAGTGGGGATGGGTTACAGCACACAGCTGATTTTCTGCACCAGCCTACACTGCTCATCAGAGGTCATTTCATCTACGCTACACGTAAGAAAGAAAGAAAGAAAGAAAGAAAGAAAGAAAGAAAGAAAGAAAGAAAGAAAAGGAGATGTCATAAATCTCTTTACGATTAAAGGAGATGACCTCAACTTTCGAAAACGGTAGCGGTACTTTACTTTCTTGGTGACTGGCCAAGTTTTATCTCCAGACAAGAAAGTGATACGGTTACGAGGCGCATATGGAATATTCCAGAATGTTACGTAGCAACAGAGCAAAGTACTTAAAAATTAAACTTCGTTCTGTTCGTCACGCAAGGATGGGAAAGTGATAAGAACTGGAATGGTAGCGGCGTGGCTTCAATTAAGACATAGCTCACAGCATTTACCTGGCGTGAAAGTTCGAAACCACGGAAATCCATCTTCAGGGCTGCCGACAGTGGGATTCGAACCCACTATCTTCCGAATGCAAGCTCACAGCCATGCAACCCCAACAGCATGGCCAACCTGCTCGATACAATTTTCAAAAGTGCTCAGTTGTATAACGTTTATTAGAACGTATCTTAACGGTATCATTAGACAAGTCTAGCTTTATTTTTGTTATACAACAGAGAGCAATCGTTTCAACTTAGATTCCGAGTCTATTGAGTTTATCTACTTAATTTTTTTATTTACTTCACTAATCCGTTTACCCTCCAGGGTTGGCTCTTTCCTCGGACACAGCGAGGGATCCCATCTCTTCCAACTCAAGGGCAGTGTCTTGCAGCGTGAGACTTCGGGTCTCAGTGGGCAGGATGATCAGTACCTCGGCCAGGTGGCCTCACCTGCTATGCTGAACAGGGGCCTTGTGGTAGAGGGGAAGATTGGAAGGGATAGACAAGGAAGAGGGAAGGAAGCGGCCTTGATCTTAAGTTAGGTAACATCCCGGCATTTGCCTGGAGGAGAAGTGAGGAAACCACGGAAAACCACGGAAAACAACTTCGAGAATGGCTGAGGTGGGAATCGATTCCCTCTACTCAGTTGACCTCCAGAGGCTGAGCGGACCCCATTCCAGTCCTCATACCACATTTTAAATTAGGTGGCAGAGCCGGGAATCAAACCTGGGTCTCTGGGGGTGGCAACTAATCACATTAACCACTACCACAGAGGTGGACATTTATTACTTCAGTTGAATACTCACTGACAGATTTTGTTCGTAACCGTTTTTAGTACGTTCTGCGTACTTGTCCTTTATTGTTCAGTCTGTAAATTCAATTAACTCATTAATACACGGAATGTTTTGGGACATATGATACATTCAAACATTACGTTTTGTCCAGATCGGCAGCCCACAATTACGGGAAGTAGATACATACATATATTTGTAACGAATCACCATAAGGTATATAGTGAGAGGAAGATTTTATTTATTTTTCATTTTTGAAATTAATCGTCATATTTATTAAATAAGGGGGTTATATCCGCAATTTATGTGTTTAATGAAATATTAATAGGTGAAAATACCACTCCACCATTATATTCCTTTTCTTTTTAAATTTGCTTTACGTCCCACTGATATGGATAGGTCTCATGGCGACGGTGGGATAGGAAAGGGCCATGAGGAAGAAAGAAGTGGCTGTGGCCTCCATTAAGGCACAACCCCAGCATTTGGCTGGTGTGAAAGTGAGAAACCACGGAAAATCACCTTCAGGGCTGGCGACAGTAGGGTTCAAACCCACTGTCCCCCGGATGCAAGCTCAGAGCTGCGCGCTCGTAACCGCACGGCCAACTCGCCCGGTAATTTAGTTCTTAACTGTTTTTGAGTATGTTCACAGTAGCCTACTTGTCCTTTGTTTTTACAATTGGCTTTACGTCGCACAGACACACATAGGTCTTATGGCGATGACGGGATAGGAAAGGGCTAAGAGTGGGAAGGAATCGGCCGTGGTCTCAATTGAGGCACAACCCAGCACTTGCCTGGTGTGAAGATGGGAAACCACGGAAAACCATCTTCAAGGCTGCCGACAATAGGGTTCGAACCCACCGTCTCCCGGTTGCAAGCTCAGAGCTGCGCGGCACGGCCAACTCGCCCGGTAATTTAGTTCTTAACCGTTTCTGAGTATGTTCACAGTACTTGTCCTTTGTAAACTCAATTAACCCATTGACACACGAAATGTTTTGGGGCATTGATTTCGTTAGTTTTCTGTGTTTGACTGATAATTTTCATTTATATTATATATTCAAACATTTCATTTTGTCCACTTCGGCTGCTCATGATTATAGGAAGTAAATATTTGTGTGAATCACAATAAGATATATCTTACATTGTGAGGGAGATTTTATTTTATTTTTCTTGATTTTCGAATTGAATTGTCATATATATTAAATAAGGGGGAATGTATACCACAATGTATGTGACTAATGTCTGGCTCCATGGCTAAATGATTAGCGTGCTGGCCGTTGGTCCGGAGGGCCCCTTGTTCTATTCCCGGCCGGGTCGGAGATTTTAACATTAAATTGTTAACTCCCTTGGCTCGGGAACGGGTTGTTTGTGCTGTCCTCAACATCCCTGTAACTCACACACCACACATGTCCGACTCGTTGGCTGAATGATCAGCGTTCTGGCCTTCGGTTCAGAGAGTCCCGGGTTCGACTCCCGGCCGGGTCGGGGATTTTAACCTACATTGCTTAATTCCAATGGCCCGGCGGCTGGGTGTTTGTGCTGTCCCCAACATCCCTGCAAGTCACACACCACACATAACACTATCCTCCACCACAATAACACGCAGTTATCTACACCTGGCAGATGCCGCTCACCCTCATCGGAGAGTCTGCCTTACAAAGACTGCACTCTGCTAGAAATAGCCACACGAAATTATTATTATTAGTGTCTTATGAAATATGAATAGATGAAAATGGCACTACAGCAATAGTAGGGTTATATTTCAAACCGGTATATGATATAATCTTTTTTGAAATTCTTTTCGATACTACAGTAAGACGACAGGTTATTTTTTTTACCACATGCCTTACTATTTTCCCTAGTGAATAATTGTACTTTATCGTTGATACATAGCAATAAACTCGTCTCCTCGACCTGAGGTGGTGCTACTGTTCAGGCACGCCCCCATTGGAGGTGAGCTGCATGTACCATTTCAATCACACACCAGCCTTCCAGCCATTCTTAAATTTCTGGCAGTACCGGGAATCGAACCCCGGCCCCCGAAGACGGAAGCTAACAGTGCTAACCGTTACGCTACGGAGGCGTACCTTTGATAAATGATTGGTTAACTAATTATGGAACGCATGTCAACTTTCTAAAATATATTATTATTATTATTATTATTATTATTATTATTATTATTATTATTATATTATTATTATTATTATTAATTTTACAGTTGTGTAACTATCTGTATCTCACAGCGGTGGAATTTTAGTTATAACATATTTTGATTGTGTTAGAGAAACTTTGCTTTATTTAGCATTAATAATGATAGCATTGGCAATGATTATAATGTACAATAATTGATTTAGTGTTAGAGAAGACCTAACCGCTTTAATTATGCCATTAAAGACACTTATCTATCTCTATATCTATATATCTATCTATACCACGAGGCGAGTTGGCCGTACGGTCAGGGGCGCGCAGCTGTGAGCTTGCATCCGGGAGACAGTGAGTTCGAACCCCACTGTCGACAGCCTTGAAGATGGTTTTCCGTGGTTTCCCATTTCCTCACCTTAGTTAAGGCCACGGCCGCTTCAATCCCACTCCAAGCCCTTTCCTGTCTCATCGTCGCCATAAGACCTATCTGTATCGGTGCGATGTAAAGCAAAATTGTAAAAAAATAAAAAATCTGTCTATCTCTTCTCGGCAATAATAATGGTATACATATGCATAAATGTGTTAACACTCTTCTATTTATATATCACATTATACTTCACGTATTCTGAATATTGCTGGTTCCCTTCCGCTGTGTGTTCTATATTTCCTACAATATAAAATCAAACTCTTGTCAACATCAATAGCACACAATCACAATATTATGAAGGATAATGCAAGAACTCTGGTGATTCATTACACTGAAATATTCCGGTAATTGTTCGCTTTCGATCACACGGATGTAATACTTTTATATAACTAGCTATAGTTATAATTTCTTTCCGCTTTTACACTAACAAATCCCCAATTGCGCCTCTTCGTACTTGCTACTTCGTGCATTTCGAAACATGGCAGTTGTAAGGCCACTCCAGTTCAAGGTTGAAATCGCTTGTATTACATATCTCCACTTCAGTAGTCTGTCGCAATATCTCCACAGGGGAGTAAGTCACACTTGTTACCACTTGATTTTGCACTAAGGTAGCACAATGGATCAGTTGTACGCTTAGGTTCAATCCTTAGAGAACACTAATGCGAAGCTCTTCCGCTTCGCACAACTCGAAGTGGATGATGAAATACTTCCTCAGCATTGCGTGTGTCTCAAGAGCTAAAGCTAGTTTTCAAGACCTATATATAAAGCAGAGAAAAGTAGCATTTTTTCACAAAGCTTATAGTTTAATTAAATATAAAACGTTAGGGTACTTCGTAGACTTTATCCCGATCGTCTTGTGAGGTATTTAAAAATCATCATCATCATCATCATCAGTTCTCTGCCTTTCAGCAGGTTTCCGCATACATTTTCCGCCGGGCTGAGTGGCTCAGACGGTTAAGGCGCTGGCCTTCTAACCCCAACTTGGCAGGTTCAATCCTGGCTCAGTCCGGTGGTATTTGAAGGTGCTCAAATACGACAGCCCCGTGTCGGTAGATTTACTGGGCACGTAAAAGAACTCCTGCGGGACTAAATTCTGGCACCTCGGCGTCTCCGAAGACCTTAAAAAGTAGTTAGTGGGACGTAAAGCTAATAACATTATTATTATTATTATTATTATTATTATTATTATTATTATTATTATTATTATTATTATTAACATATATTTTCCAAGTGATCTGTCTTGTGACATCCTTTTAGTCTTCCGGTATCTTCCGTTAATGTTCACACTGTCCATCATCTGATACCTGTTTCTTCCTCTCAACCTTCCCCGTACAAGTTTTCCTTCCAGTGCCTGTAGTAATACACATTTTCTTCGTAAACAGTGACCTAACCATTTCTTCTTTCTCTTTTGAATGGTTTCCAGTATTGTCGTCCTTTCTTCAACTACTCTTTCCAATATTACTTACTTCCGTACTTTGTCTTGCCCTTCTTCTTTCTTTCTTTCTTAATCCGCTTACCCTCTAGGGTTGGTTTTTCCTTCGGACTCAACGAGGGATCCCACCTCTACCGCCTCATGGACAGTGTCCTGGAGCGGGAAATATTTGGTAGGGTATACAACTGGGGAGGAGGACCAGTACCTCGCCCAGGCAGCCTCACCTGCTATGCTGAACAGGGGCCTTGTGGGGGGATGGGAGATTGATAATAATAATAATGTTATTTGTTTTACGTCCCACTAACTACTTTTTAAGGTCTTCGGAGACGCCGAGGTGCCGGAATTTAGTCCCGCAGGAGTTCTTTTACGTGCCAGTAAATCTACCGACACGGGGCTGTCGTATTTGAGCACCTTCAAATACCACCGGACTGAGCCAGGATCGAACCTGCCAAGTTGGGGTCAGAAAGCCAGCGCCTTAACCGTCTGAGCCACTCAGCCCGGCTGGGAGATTGAAAGGGGTAGGCAAGGAAGAGGGAAAAAGTCGGCTGTTGCCTTAAGTTAGGTACCATTTGCCTGAAGAAGAAGTGGGAAAACACGGAAAACCACTTCGAGGATGACCGAGTTAGGAATCGAACCACCCCTCGTCTCACTTGACCTCCGGAGGCTGAGTGGACCCCGTTCCAAACCTCGTATCACTTTTCAAATTTCATGGCACGGCCGGGAATCGAACCCGGGCCTCCGGGGGGTGGTCGCTAATCTCACTAGCCACATAGGCAGACCGCCACATTTTTTTTACTATATCAAAACATGTTGCTGTACTACCTGGTGCGATCCATTCCTTGTTTAATAATTTTATAAGCGTATAACATTCTTTCCCCCTTGTTTGTCAAAAACTAGCCAGGTATTTGATCCTGAGTGAGTCTGTTTCCGTACATACTGCACTCTCAACAGACGTGACTCTTCCATAATTCTCCGCATAAAAAACAACAATTCCCTTCATTTTTTAATGTTGAAAACATTTCTTAGCAGTCAAAGTAGGGGTCCCCATACTACGAAAAACGTAAAATTAATTTCGTCGATTGTGCCGAAAGTTGAAGGGCTAAAGGGCCAGAAAAGGTTACACATTGTGAGTCTTGGATAGTTATATCAAACTAAAAAAAAAAAAAAAAAAAAAAAAGCAAATTTCAAAAATTACTTCCGGCCTAAATGCAGTTCCGCTAAAACAGCATAAAATCGCTTGTTTCTTTACTCGTTTTCCTTTTGATTAAAATCCTAGACAAATTAACATATTTACATAATTGTTTCTGTAATGTGTTCCCTAGTTTAATACCCTCAGGCGTGTTCTGATTTTTTGAAGAAAATCTCCACCAAATGTAATTTATAAGGGCTTAAGTGAAACTCTGTATTGACTCACATTAGCGCTCGTAGTGGTAGAAAAATACAAACTGCTAATCTAATCGACCAAATAACGATGATAAAGAAAAGGATTGCAATATTTAGGAATAAATAAAGAATACATTCTTATACTTTACATTTATTTACCCAAAATTCGTAGTTTATGTCTCTTTTTCTTGCTGGTTGCTTTACGTCGCACCGACACAGATAGGTCTTATGGCGACGATGGGACAGGAAAGGACTAGGAGTGGGAAGGAAGCGGCCGTGGCCTTAATTAAGGTACAGCCCCAGCATTTGCCTGGTGTGAAAATGGGAAACCACGGAAAGCCATTTTCAGGGCTGCCGACAGTGGGGTTCGAACCTACTATCTCCCGAATACTGGATACTGGCCGCACTTAAGCGACTGCAGCTATCGAGCTGGGTAGTTTATGTCTCTAGGATGTTTTCAACATTGAGTTGCTTTTCTGAATTATCTTTTCTCTCTTAGGCCCTTATTCTTATAGATACCCATGTTTTACAATTACTTAAGGTACATTAAGCTTTAGGCTGTTACCCGACGCAGGCCAGAGCAAAATGTGAAAGATGCTCCGGTATGGGGGGTGTTGAGTAAAGACATTCAGTGCACGACCAATGCATCTGGGTGTTATGAAGGGCGCTACTCATAGGACCTATCGTGCTGGAATAGTACTTTCTCGTCCAGTGAAAAAAGCAATGACAAACTACCTCACTCCTCATCATGCCATGTAGGCATCATTATCGCTGCACCATCGGTTTTTGAGGTTTCCCTATAATCCCATCGCATAGCGATCAGTGGTGCATTTTGAGGATCCGGGGTTGGGAGGGGGGCATAACCGGTGTACACACGTTATAAAGTATGACGCTTAAGACATAGATTGGAATGAACCATCTGGTGATGACGAACGTACGAATTACCGGGCGAGTTGGCTATATGGTTAGGGGTGCGCAGCTGTGAGCTTGCATCCGGGATAGTGGGTTCGAACGCTGCCTTGAAGAAGGTTTTACATGGTTCCCTATTTTCATACGAGGCAAATGTACCTTAACGAAGGGCACGGCCACTTCCTTCCCACTCCTAGGCCTTTCCAATCCCATCGTCGCCATAAGACCTCTCTGTCTCGGTGCGACGTAAAGCAAATTGTAAAAAAAAAGGTACGAATTTTGACAAGACGAAATAACAATAGAGAAAGGACAGGGAAGAGAACTACCTGTGCAAATCCCTAATGGCTGACAACCACGTATTACTTAATTGATAGTCAGTGTCCCTGTTGAAATTGTTAGGATGCGTACGTATTTCCACAGCTTCACGGTTAATCCTAGACCTGTAGCGTCTAGTGTGGGTGAGAGGTCGAACATCGTGGAACACGACATTATGACCCGATGATAGAGCGTGCTCAGTTATTGCTAACTTGTCTGGCTGGTTGAGACAGATATTTCTTTGGTGTTCCTTGATGCGTGTCCCGATGTACAGTCGAGATTTTTCTTCTGAAGGTACGGAGCAAAGTTCTCTGCGAATTGTAAAGAGTTTCACTTTATTTTCTTGACACGGCATAAACCCAAAAATGCCTGCAAGTACGGGTCATGAAAGTATCAATGGTAAGATGCCCGTAGCTTGTATGAGGCGTCTTTTGCTCTTATGCGAAATTAATTCTTCAAGACTACTTCAATACTTTTCAACTGTGCTGTTACTCTGAAAAGTTTGTTTCGCTTTTGAAGTGTTCATGTCCATTTCAGCTCTTTAAAATTATTTGTTTCCTCCCAACGTATTTAAAATCCATCCATTGAATATAGTTTTATGTCTGTTTACATTTACAGTGTTAAGGGGGCTGACAATCACGTTGGTTTTCTCGTTGAGATGACAATCAACAACACCACTACAATTTCCCCACGTCAGTGGAGTGCAATACGACATTCATCTCATCCATGGGAAAACGTAACAGAATTTACGAAAATAAAACACATGGCGTGTTAGCCCTGGCAGGCCTTGGCCTATTAAGTGACCGCTGCTCAGCCCGAAGACCTGCAGATTACAAGGTGACTTTGGTCATTGCGACAATTCCTCTCGGCCATTATTCTTGGTTATTTAGGGTTGCTTGGCTAGGATTTCTAAATGTTGCTTTATCACTAAACAAGATGCATGCTAAATTGGTGTATCTTGTCTTGAAGCCCATTTACAAACATTAACACGATTCTTAAAATAGTTTCCATGCAGCTTAGGACGGAGAGAAACATGATACGGGTGGAACTTATGACGGTGAAGAACACTTGCCTGAGTCATGCCACTATCTAGTGCGATTGCGGATCTACAGCACCTAGAACATTATTTTCAGTCTCTTCTCCCGTCACTCGTTTGTTTCCGTTACGTTTTCTAGATGTTTCACGAATTGGTTGAAGATATTCACAAGTGATTTTCGAAATGGGTGACGTGTATTTCGATATGGTTCTGCGTACAGAGCACAAGAACGAACAACATTCTTCCTAAATTTTCCATCCACCCTTAACATGTCCGACTCGTTGGCTGATTGGTCAGCCTACTAGCCTTTGGTTCAGAGGGTCACGGGCTCGATTCCAGGCCGGGTGGGGAATTTTAACCTTCATTGGTTAATTCCAATGGCCTGAGTGTTTGTGCTGTCCCCAACATCCCTGCAACTCACACACCACACATAACACTATCCTCCACCACAATAACACCCAGTTACCTACACATGGCAGATGCCGCCCGCCCTCATCGGAGGGTCCGCCTTACAAGGGCTGCACTTGGCTAGAAATAGCCACACGAAAAAACAACTATTAACATGTGGGCTATTTCCTTGAACTATCAGAAAGTAACTGACAAGGAAGTGTCTCAAAGCAATCTGTACTGAAAACGAGGCATGCATAAGAAAATCATAGCATTTGAATGGAGAAGACAACTGTCGATATTTACAATTTTCAAACTATGGTAGCTCGTAAATTGCCTGTACCGAAAAAATCCACAGCCTGTTTCCAGTCATTCGACAGGGTCAGCTATGTAATTAATGGAGCCCCTATCTAGCGCCGAGGATAGGAGTTGTGCTGGCTGCCAAAGACTGTCACACTCCTCTGCGACTGATGGACGAAATGATACTGGAGGGTGCTGCTGGAATGGAAGATGACAGGGAAAACCGGAATGTCTATAGAAAAACCTGTCCTCTCTCCGCTTTGTCTAGCACAAATCTGACTTGGAGAGACCGGGATTTGAATCACGTAACCCAGTGGTGAAAGGCCGACCCGCTGCCGCCTGGGCCACGGAGGCTCGCAAACTACTTGCACTAAATTTTAAGACAGATAACAAATGCCACAGACATTCTAATTTACTCTAGTTTTATATTGTTGATGACAATAGGGATTGTGAGAAAATGTAACTTTTTAAAAATAACACAATTTCTAATAATTATTAAAATGTCTGTATGGCCTACAATTATGAGCCCTTAATTACACTTCATTTATACGAACACAGCTGCACCTTTCATTTCAGAAATATTTATGGCCTAAGCTTTATGTGATTCACCCTGCATATCGTCGTTGCGCCTCGAAATACCAACGGTAATTTGATAATGTCCGCCGCCTCTGTGGTGTAGTGGTTAGTGTGATTAGCTGCCACCCCCGGAGGCCCGGGTTCGGTTCCCGGCTCTGCCACGAAATTTGAAAAGTGGTACGAGGGCTGGAACGGGGACCACTCAGCCTCGGGAGGTCAACTGAGTAGAGGTGGGTTTGATTCCCATCTCTGCCATACTGGAAGTGGTTATCCGTGGTTTCCCACTTCTCCTTCAGGCAAATGCCGGGATGGTACCTAACTTAATGCCACGGCAGCAGTTTCTTTCCCTCTTCCTTGTCTATCCCATCCAATCTTCCTATCCCCCCCAAAGCCCCTGTTCAGCATAGCAGGTGAGGCCACCTGGGCGAGGTACTGGTCATTCTTCCCAGTTGTATCCCCCGACCCAATGTTTCACGCTCCAGGACACTGCCCTGGAGGCGACAGAGGTGGGATCCGTCGCTGAGTCCGAGGGAAAACCAACCCTGGAGGGTAAGCAGATTAAGAAACACAGAAAGAATTTGATAATGTTGAGGTCCGACTCGTTGGCTGAATGGTCAGCGTACTGGCCTTCGGTTCAGAGGGTCCCGGGTTCGATTCCCGGATGGGTCGGAGATTTTAATCACTTCTGATTAATTCTTCTGGCGTATGTGTCCGTCCCAACACTCTCCTCATCATATTCAAACAACATACCACACTACCAAGCACCACAGGAACACGCAATAGTGATTACATCCCTTCATGTAGAGATTGCGTCAGGAAGGGCATCCGGCCGTAAAACAGGGCCAACTCCAAATGTACGAAGCAGTTCTCACCCGCGACCCCACAGGTGTGGGAAAAGCGGTAGGAAAAGAAGAAAAATGTGATAATGTTGAGGGGAGAAATACTGACCCGCAGCACACGTATCACCCAGAAAGAAAATTCGTTGCCACTGTTTATGCAGTACTGAACCTTAGATTACAGAACCTTTTTGGTCAGAGTTCTAAGCTCAAATATTATTAATTAGCGGTTTTTCTAGGCGCAACATAAATATTTATTAATTTCTCTATTTATCAGGTTACATATTTATTATTTCTTCTAAGTAAGTTGTTTGTGGCCCATTTGAAAATCTCTCACGCCCTCCAGTTTGGGAACCATAAGCTTAAGTGAATTCTTTTGCAATTTATCGTCTTACATTTCCTATCCAGGAGCTCAGTAAATTAACGCTTACGAATATAAGGCGAATCCCTGTTGAAGACTTCTATGCTCGACTTGTGACGGAAGCCACGGGGAAGACGGCTTCAAGTTTTCAAATACATGGAGACTTGTACTCCACAAATACATGCACAACACCACTATGGCACAAAGCGATGCACTCCAGAAACTGTCGACAGGGGGCGGTGAATCAGTAATGTCACTCCCAACCAACACAGCACCGGAGTCCAGTTAGCGGAGGGGGGTGGGGTACTGTGAATTGTATGGTAGTGACGTCCACGTTATTTAAAGAATTTTTATGATCACTGTCAGAAGTAGACCTTCAGCACGACCATGTAATTTGGCGGAAAACTAGGCTTTGTTTTATTAATAAATACATAGCTATAATCCAGATAAACGGTTTTATTTATTTTAATAGAATGAGCCACGAAAACCTACGTTCATTAAGCACTAGCCATTGTTGCTTCTAAACAAATTTCGGAGCACGTTAACTCAGATTCCTCAGTATTATTCTTTCTTTCTTTCTTTCTTTCTTTCTTTCTTTCTTTCTTAATCGGCTTACCCTCCAAGGTCGGTTTTTCCCTCGGAGTCAGCGAGGGATCCCACCTCTACCGCCTCAAGGCCAGTGTCCTGAAGCGTGAGACATTGGGTCTGGGGATACAACTGAGGAGAATGACCAGTACCTCGCCCAGGCGGCCTCACCTGCTATGCTGAACAGGGGCCTTGGTGGGGGATGGGAAGCTGGATGGGATAGGCAAGGAAGAGGGAAGGAAGCGGCCGTGGCCTTAAGTTAGGTACAATCCCGGCATTTGCCTGGAGGAGAAGTGGGAAACAACGGAAAACCACTTCCAGGATGGCTGAGGTGGGAATCGAACCCACCTCTACTCAGTTGACCTCCCGAGGCTGAGTAGTCCCCGTTCCAGCCCTCGTACCACTTTTCAAATTTCGTGGCAGAGCCGGGAATCGAACTCGGGCCTCCGGGGGTGACAGCTAATCGCACTAATCACTACACCGCAGAGGTGGACCCTCAGTATTATTACTTATGCTAAAATATTCCATTTATCAACAGACTCAAGTGGAAGACATGTGGAAATAAAATTCATATCTTCTTTGAGATTAAACATTTTTTTTTCATACTCTGTTGACCCACTTTCATGGGATAACGTTCTAGAAAATTTCAAGTGGAATTTACCCACTGTTATAAACAAAATGTTGCGACAGATCAAACTGGAAAGATTCCATGTCCGTTATCACTTACAGTGTGATCTGGTTAATTCGAGCGGAGAGAGTGTATCTGCCGATAAGTCGTGGGGTTATATTACTTTAAGATATGGGAGTTTCTGGTCATCAGATCCGGGTAGTTTTTGTGTATGAAACGTGCATGCTAGCTTCTGTGGCTTCGTGTTCATAGATACGGAAAATGAAGAATTATCTACAATCTACATAAAAATCAGTCTGCAGTGATAAGAATCGAGGGCTTTGAAAAAGAAGCAGCAATCCAGAAAGGAGTGAGGCAAGGCTGCAGTCTGTCCCCCCATCTTTTCGGTGTTAATACAGAACAGGCAGTAAAGGAAGGCAGAAAGGAATTTGGAAAGGGAATCACAATCCAAGGAAAGGATATCAAAAGCGGGAGATTTTCGGATGATATTTTTACTTTATCTGAGTCTGCGGAGGATCTGGAGAAAATGCTGAATGGTATGGATGGAGTCTTGGGTAAGGAGTACAAGATGAAAATAAATGTGTAAAAAATAAGAATGGAGTGCAGTCGAAGGAAGTCACGTGATGCAGATTAGGTTAGGGAATGAAGTCTTAAGGGAAGTAGATGAATATTCTTACTTGGGTAGTAAAATAACTAATGAGGGTAGAAGTAAGGAGGACATAAAATGCAGAGTAGCAAAAGTAAGGAAGGTATTTCTTAAGAAAAGAAATTTGATCACTTCGAACATTGATATAGGAATCAGAAGGATGTTTTTGAATACTTTCATCTGGAACGTGGCATTGTTTGGAAGTAAACCTGGCCAATAACTAGCTCATAAAGGAAGAGAATAGACGTTTTAGAAATGTGGCGTTACAGAAGGTTGCTGAGGGTGAGGTGGATAGATCGAATCACGAATGAAAATATATTAAAACTAATTGGCGAGAAGAGACTGATTTGGTTAAATTTGGCCAGAAGAAGAGATAGCATGATAGGACACATCTTAAGACACCCAGGACTTGTTCAGTTGGTTTTTGAGGAAAGTGTATGAGGCAATAACGGTAGGGGTAGACTAATGTATGAATATGACAAGCAGATTAGAACAAATGTCGGATGCAGCAGTTACGTAGAAATGGAAACGTTAGCACAGGCTAGGGTGGCATGGAGAGCTGCATCAAACCAGTCTTTAGAATGATGACGCAAACAACAACATGCCGTTGGTTAATTGGGACTGGAAAGTTTCTTCTTCACGGTTTCTATGCATTCTTTTTTCCCATTGATATATTCGCTCGTCCAAATTAAATCAACTGTCTCCTCCTTATGTACCGGTATCTTCTTTTTCTCGGGGAATTTTACTCTGCCACTTGTCTGCTTTGATTCCAGATTGTATCATGTCTTTTTATTCTGTGTCTTCGTGTGACATTTCATTTGTGTAGCTAATATCTTACCGTCACGCTTTTTTATTCTTGTCCAAGTTCCTCATCGAAAACAAAGCCGGAGTTGTCTCCATAAAGTCGAACACGTTCTTATTTAATACTAGCTGCAGTAACCTGTTGTTCACGGTGCAAAGCTACTTTCCACCAATATTCTGGCTGGCTGTTTTACTCGGGACGTAGCAGTAATCCAATGTATCGGAGATGACTGGTAGCAGAAGAGACAACTACTACTAACTACTAAACGTCTTCATTCCTCCCCCGAAGGGGGAGGCGGGCCTCTTAGACGGTGACGCCGTCTCTCAGGCCGGGAGACTTGTTACGGTGAAGGAGATGTGCGGAGTAGGTGAGGGGGTGGGCGGCCGTGGCCTATACTACGAACTATCCCGGCATTCGCCTTAGTGCAGGAGAATGGAAAACCACGGAAAACCATTCTCAGGACAGCCGACGGGTGGGACCAGGCGTGAAGTCCGGCACTGTGCCCTACGCCCGTCTCCCGAATGCAGAGGCGTAGAGCCACGGTAGAGGCGTGGCCAACTTTCGTCTGCTCGGTTGGCCGGTCAGAGTACAGAGCATATGGGACAACAACCCACTCTGCATCTACTGACCGAAGAGACAAATCACATCACAATGGTCAATGTAATGCTATTGTCGTTCAGTTTTATGAACTTCCGATATTGTAGGCCTTCACATTTAGTTTTCTTCCGTCTCTGGAATATTAGAACATCTAATGTAATGGAAATCCTTTTTCCTTTTATGAATTTCTCTTGTCTTATTCTTCAAGCGATCGTTCCTTTACGACTTTTTCTCATTTTTTATAATCATCTTCACATTTTGTCCTTGTCGATATGGACCGATGACCTGAAGACAATCATGACAATATCCATCGACAGTTAACGCGATTTTGAGGAGAAAACATTTCGCCACAACTTGGTCCACTCACCCTTGTGTAAAATGTGTGAGATTCCAACAACTCCACAGACTAACATGATGTGATGATATGACAGACGTTTGGCAATGGACACTTAATATGGTGCAGCAGTTAACATCTTCCAGTTACCCTAACGATATGTACCGTATCTTGTTAACGCTGGACATATCCAACAGGAACAACAAGTTTGCCTTAGTATGGCTACCAATGGGCTTTCTTCAGTATGCGCAGACCAACCACAGATGCTGTGTACAATGTTTTAGGCAGTTTCTCGAGACAGCAAGACAAAAACTGACAGTGTATAGTGGTTCTGGAGCACAGGAGAAATTCAATGGACGTTATGTTCTTAACTTATGATGATAGAGCTTGCGTAAATACTATTTTGTTTTTGTATGCATTTATTTGTTTCTTCATTTAATAATTTAATTAGTGATGTAATTGCATAGTAGTTATAGGATAGATCATGTGTGTTAGTTATTTAAAAACTCGGGATATCTTTAATAGTCGTGCATCTCTGAATACATGTTGTTGGTAGTTTTTGTGTCTGATGTTTATCTGTAACATTATGTCTGTTTAAGCAGCACTGTAATTAATTATGTATCCTTTTCTTTTCCATATAAAATAAAATAATTAAAAATTAAACAATATTTCCATGTTAGCAGTGCTTGGCTTTGACATAGACTAAGTACCGTAACAGAAGTCTAAATTCATGAATTCTATTATCATAGTCGGTACGGCAAAACTGTATAACACATAAAAGATTGAAACTTGTATTCTCTATAACTTTTGTTAAGGTAAGTAATACTTTCCGATAGGACCAGTAACATAGGTATTTAAAAAATTAAATTTTAGGCACCTTCCCCTAAACTACGATTTCATCCAGCGTGAATAAAAATTATTTATAAGCTAGACTGTAGCACCTTATTCCTAGACTTTAAATATAGATTTTCATTAAATCCGATTCACTCATTTTCTCGTGATGCCCGTACATACATACATACATACACGATGGAAAATTAAAAAAGTGCATTTCCTTGTTACTGTGGACACGACCGGTACAGAAATAACATTACTTTAAAATTCTCAACGTCCGCCTCTGTGGTGTAGTGGTTAGCGTGATTAGCTGCCACCCCCGGAGGCCCGGGTTCGATTCCCGGCTCTGCCACGAAATTTGAAAAGTGGTACGAGGGCTGGAACGGGGTCCACTCAGCCTCGGGAGGTCAACTGAGTAGAGGTGGGTTCGATTCCCACCTCAGCCATCCTGGAAGTGGTTTTCCGTGGTTTCCCACTTCTCCTCCAGGCGAATGCCGGGATGGTACCTAACTTAAGGCCACGGCCGCTTCCTTCCCTCTTCCTTGCCTATCCCTTCCAATCTTCCCATCCCCCACCAAGGCCCCTGTTCAGCATAGCAGGTGAGGCCGCCTGGGCGAGGTACTGGTCATACTCCCCAGTTGTATCCTCCGACCAAGAGTCTGAAGCTCCAGGACACTGCCCTTGAGGCGGTAGAGGTGGGATCCCTCGCGAAGTCCGAGGGAAAAACCGAACCTGGAGGGTAAACAGATGATGATGATGATAAAATTCTCAGCAACGTACAGACACCTGTGGGGTAGCGGGTGCGAAATGCTTATCACATGGGGATTTGGCCCTGTTTTACGACCGGATGCCCTTCCTGACGCCAACCCTATATGAAGGGACGTAATCACTATTGCGTGTTTCTGTGGTGGTTGGTAGTGTGGCATGTTGTCTGAATATGATGAGGAGAGTGTTGGGAAAGACAAATTCACCCAGTCCCTGAGCCAGAAGAATTAATCAGAAGTGATTAAAATGCCCGACCCGGCCGGGAATCGAACCCGGGACCCATCTGAACCGAACGCCAGTACGCTGACCATTCAGCCAACGAGTCGGACAAAACTCTCTCCCGTTCTCTCTCTCTCTCTCTCTCTCTCTCTCTCTCTCTCTCTCTCTCTCTCTCTCTCTCTCTCTCTCTCTATATATATATATATATATATATATATATATATATATATATATATATATATACAGGGTGAAGCGTAATTCGCGCACTCGGGCGTCGCAGCGCGACTCCTCACATGCCAGCAATAAAAAAATGTATCTTACAAAATTTCGTCTTGCGAGTATATCCGGTAGAAAACGGACGTTGAAGAGTAGCAATCTGGCAACACTGTAACCATATGTAGGGTAACTACCGCTGTCAGCATGCTGTCGTCGTGCCGTACAGTTGGTGCAGTGGGTAGAGTTTTTAGTTGGCATGCAGGAGGTCGATGGTTCGATCCTGGGTTGAGGAGCATTTTTTATTTGCTAATTTCCATCTGACATTCATCATCATCATCATCTGTTTACCCTCCAGATTCGGTTTTTCCCTCGGACTCAGCGAGGGATCCCACCTCTACCGCCTCAAGGGCAGTGTCCTGGAGCTTCAGACTCTTGGTCGTGGGATACAACTGGGGAGAATGACCAGTACCTCGCCCAGGCGGCCTCACCTGCTATGCTGAACAGGGGCCATGCGGGGATGGGGAAGATTGGAAGGGATAGACAAGGAAGAGGGAAGGAAGCGGCCGTGGCCTTAAGTTAGGTACCAGTCCGGCATTTGCCTGGAGGAGAAGTGGGAAACCACGGAAAACCACTTCCAGGATGGCTGAGGTGGGAATTGAACCCACCTCTACTCAGTTGACCTCCCGAGGCTGAGTGGACCCCGTTCCAGCCCTCGTACCACTTTTCAAATTTCGTGGCAGAGCCGGGAATCGAACCCGGACCTCCGGGGGTGGCAGCTAATCACGCTAACCACTACACCACAGAGGCGGACTCCATCTGACATTACCTACTGTAATACAGTAAGACACCATTTATGAGGTCACATGTATCCTACATTTACAACATTTTGTAACGTTGAAACAACAAATACCTGGTTAGACTAATAAGAAATAGACAGCTGAAACAAACAGGTTACACATCTAGTACATGAAGTGGTGCGAATAAATTCACGTCCACGACGTGGAAAGGGCGCCTTTCAAAGCTGACCAATGAAAACGATTGTTCGTCCATTTCTAGGATCGTAGTATGTAAGTGCAAATGGTTTCTAGAAGACCCGCTGCAATCGCTGTTGACGATTAAGATGCCAGATACCATACCACCTGGACTACATTTACGAAATAAAAAACACATTCCTCAACCCAGGATCGACCACTCGACCTCCTGCATGCTAACCCAAAACTCTATCCACTGCACCAACTGTACAGAATGACTAACTTCTGCTGACAGAGGTACTTACACTACATGTGGTTACAGTGTTGCCAGATTGTTACTCTTCAACGTCGTTTTTCTGCCGGATATACTCGCAAGACGAAATTTTGTAAGAGGCATTTTTTTTTATTGCTGGCATGTGAGGAGTCGCGCTGCGACGCCCGAGTGCGCGAATTACGCTTCACCCTGTATATATATATTTAGTTTTGTATCGGTCATGTGCTCAGTAACAACCCCTCCATGGCGCAACAGCCCCGAAGGGCCATGGCCTTTCATGCGACCGCTGCTCAGCCCGAGGGCCTGCAGATTGTGGTGTGTCGTGTGGTCAGCACGACGAATCCTCTTGGCCGTTATTCCTGGCTTTGTAGACCGGAGTCACCTTCTCACCATCAGATAGCTCCTCAATTGTAATCACGTAGGTTGAGTAGATCTCGAACCAGCCCTCAGATCCAGATAAAACTTCGCCTGGCTGGGAATCGAACCCGGGGCCTCCGGTTAAGAGGCAGGCACGCTACTCATACATCGCGGGGCTGGCGTCAAGTAACAAGGACATGCATTTTTTAAATTTTCTGTCATCTCTGTATGTATGTATGTATGTATGTATGTATGTATGTATGTACGTACGGCCATCACGAGAAAATGGCTGAAGAGTATTTACTGGAAATCGGTACGTAAAGTCGGGCAATGAGGCACCACAATCTAGGCTACAAACAATTTTATTCACGCTGAGCAAAGTCGTAGTTTAGGGGAAAGCTTAAAATTCAGTTCACAAAAATCTATGTTATTAGTGGTGCTAACGATCAATGCTACATAACTACAGTTATACGGAATTAAATTTCCCATCATTCTTATCTTATACCTACATTTTTACCGTGCCGGATATGATAACAGAGATATTAAAAAATAAAGATTGTTGTTGCTAAGTCCATATCGATACCGAGCCGCGAGAAAATGAGTGAACAGAATTCAATGAATATCGACATGTACAGCTATAAGTAATATTATTCACGTTGGATGAAATGGTGGTTTAGGGGAAGGGTCCTAAGATTTAATTTGTAAATACCTATGTTATTATGCAATTTAATAAAATCTTATTCACAGCGTCTATATGACTTCTCTTAGAATTACGCAACGAAGCACGGATACACCAGCTAGCTATTTTATATGAGTAGACTAATAGAACATACCTGCTGTCACTGACTTCGGTTTGTATCCATTGTTGAAGTGCAATTTTCAAGTAGCAAAGTTCGTGGAGTCCAGCTGAATTAGCATGATCTATCAAGAAGCAGCCAAATGTCCAGCCGAACACCACTGGTCCTCCTCCCCAGTTCTATCCCCCGACCCAAAGTCTCACGCTCCAGGACACTGACCTGAGTCCGAGGGAAAAGCCAACCTTGGAGTGAAAACAGATTAAGAAAGAAAGAAAGAAAGATGACAATTAATTTACAAGCTTAATGTAAAACATTGGGTCGGGGAATACAGTTGTTGAGGAGGACCGGTACCTCGCCCAGGTGGCCTCACCTGCTATGCTGAATAGCGGTCTTGTGAGGGGGGGGGGGGAATCGGAAGGGGTAGACAAGGAAGAGGGAAGGAAGCGGCCGTAGCCTTAAGTTAGGTACCATCCCAGCATTTGCCGGGAGGAGAAGTGGGAAACCACAGAAAACTACGTCGAGGATGGTTGAGGTGGGAATCGAACACCCCCTCTACTCTGTTGATCTCCTGAGGCTTTTCAAATTTTCCGGGCCTCCGGGGGTGGCAGTTTATCACACTAACCGCAACACAACAGAGGCGGACAGTTGAATGTATTATGGTTTGAATTTCAAATTACTATTGTGTTTTAAAATGATAAAGGAGAAATAATGGAAGTAGAAAGTTTGAATTTAATTTTTCCGAAGACTTTTGAGTACCTTTGGATCTTTTTAGCGCTTTTGAAGTTGCCGTGTTAGAAGACAATTTACTACGGAATATTTCTGGTGTAAGAAACCCACGCTCGACAAATTACAGACTATGTACATACATATCGGCTTTCGACTTCGTACCAATAAACTATTGTCATTGCCAGGGCCGAATTTAACTACTGCAACGCCTCTGGGCTCAAATAATTTTGCGCTCCCCTTCCTGAAACTTGATAAGAAAAATTGCATTTATTATGATATATGAAGGTATTTAGGGGTTGTAGTAAGGATGTAAAGGAGAGGGCATATAAGTCTCTGGTAATACCCCAACTAGAGTATTGGGGGGACCCTCACCAGGATGACTTGATTGAAGAACTGGAAAAAATCCAAAGAAAAGCAGCTCGATTTGTTCTGGGTGATTTCCGACAAAAGAGTAGCGTTACAAAAATGTTG
The DNA here is from genome assembly GCF_040414725.1 of Anabrus simplex. Lineage (NCBI taxonomy): Eukaryota > Metazoa > Arthropoda > Insecta > Orthoptera > Tettigoniidae > Anabrus > Anabrus simplex. The sequence goes on from NC_090265.1 coordinate 799,986,300, forward strand.
CAAAGTTTGGGCTGAGAGGACTTGGGAGAAAGGAGACGAGCTGCTCGTCTAAGTGGTATGTTCCGAGCTGTCAGTGGAGAGATGGCGTGGAATGACATCAGTAAACGAAGAAGTTTGAGTGGTGTCTTTAAAAGTAGGAAAGATCACAATATGAAGATAAAGTTGGAATTCAAGAGGACAACTTGGGGAAAATATTCATTTGTAGGAAGGGGAGTTAGGGATTGGAGTAACCACGGGTGGTGTTGAATACATTTCCAATTTCTTTGCAATCATTTAAGAAAAGGTTAGGAAAGCAACCGATAGAAAATTTGCCACCTGGGTGACTGCCCTAAATACAGATCAGTAGTGATTAATTGACTGATTGATTGACAGATTGATTAAGGCCACGGCCGCTTCCTTCTCTCTTCCTTGTCTATCCCTTCCAATCTTCTCATCCCCCCCCGCCACAAGGCCGCTGTTCAGCATAGCATATGAGGCCGCCCGGGCTAGGTACTGCCCTCCTTCCCAGTTGTATCCCCGACTAAAAATCTCACGATCCAGGCGGACACTGCCCTTGAGACGGTAGAGGTGGGATCCCTCGCTGAGTCCGAGTGAAAAACCAACCCTGGAGGGTAAACGGATTAGGAAAAAATTATAATTACAATATTAAAATATAAACATATGATATACATTTCAAACCATACTTAGAGGTGTGGATTAAGATGGTGATTCAGATACTGTATTTGAATACAATAAATATTTTAATCTACCTAACATTTTTCCAGAAACTATCTGACTTTTCCTCATCCAGCACCTTGGGCATCTCCTTGACTCAAAGTTTTACCCATGTCTTTTCATTGCTGTATCCCTAGCTCGGTTATCAACTTCCCATGTCAATTTCATTTCAATTAATTCTCCATCACCATTCATTTACTATCATGCCTCAGGTGTGATTCGGAGCTCATCAGTTGGTAATTTATCACGATGATCGTTTGGGCTACATTACCTGACGCAGCGTTTAGAATTAGATGAAGGTGAAGTAGATTACTACATTGAGAGTGGGGAGAAATTCATACATACAATGATAAACACTGCATTGAGACAAATCACAGGCATCTTATCCCTGGATGTGAAGGTGCAAGACCATGTATGGTCAGAAACACGGAGAGGCCAAAGAAATCCCGCAGGGTCTTCTTCTTTATCGCTTCAACCTTACATGGTTGGTTGGCAGCATTTTCATCCTCTCCATTGAGCTAACTTCTATGCTTCCGTACGGTCGTCCATCCTTGATGTCCGTCATATATTCTTTTCTTGGCCTTCTTCTCCTTTTGGTCTTCATCCTTCTCTCCGTCAGATTGGTGCACCAGTTTGAATGTCTTAGTAGGGGACCTATGCAACTATTTCTCCTACTTTGTAATATGTTTAACTAACACTATCGCACTAAAGCCCTGAAGGGCCTTGGCTTACCAAGCAACCGCTGCTCAGCTCGAAGACCTACAGATTACGAAGTATTGTGTGGTCAGCACTACGAATCCTCTCGGCCGTTATTCTTGGCTTTCTAGATCGGGGCCGCTTTCTCAGCGTCAGTTAGATCCTCAATTCTAATCACGTAGGCTGAGTGGACCTCGAACCAGCCCTCAGTTCCAGGTAAAAATCCGTGACCTGACCGGAAGTCGAACCCGGGGCCTCCGCAGACACGCTACCCCTACACCTCGGGGCCGGCTTGTAATCTTTTTACCAGATGGTATTTTTCATTCAAACTTCTCAGCACTTCTTCACTGCAGGGTATTTTTAGAATGCCGCAGGGTAATAATATGAAAACCATAACTGTATAAATTTAGATTTTGGCATCTGTAAAGCATATACATTATTTGATCCAAAACACTTGTTGCCTTAAGAAAGAACAGTAATAATAATTAATAATTTCGTGTGGCTATTTCTAGCCGAGTGCAGCCCTTGTAATGCAGACCCTCCGATGAGGGTGGACGGCATCTGCCATGTGTAGGTAACTGCGTGTTATTGTGGTGGAGGATAGTGTTATGTGCGGTGTGTGAGTTACAGGGATGTTGGGGACAGCACAAACACCCAGCCCCCGGGCCATTGGAACCATTCGATTAATATATATACACTTCACAGCGGTATTAAAAGAAACGAGAAGGTTTCAACAGCTGAAATTGGTACAAGTTATAGAATGTCATTTCTTCATTACAAGAAAAATACACTGAACCTTTCACGACCAGAACTTTTGTACTTTTTTTTATCTTGAACTCAGTCCACTGCCACATTAGCATGTCAACCAACTACGGAACACTTGACAAGATCACATGTGGTACCAACAAAACATAACCACTTCAACGGCAAAACTACAACACGAGTCCTCATACTTAACTCGACAAATCAAATCAAATCAAATCAAATCAAATCAAATCAAATCAAATCAAATCAAATCAAATCAAATCAAATCAAATCAAATCAAATCAAATCAAATCAAATCAAATCAAATCAAATCAAATCAAATCAAATCAAATCAAATCAAATCAAATCAAATCAAATCAAATCAAATCAAATCAAATCAAATCAAATCAAATCAAATCAAATCAAATCAAATCAAATCAAATCAAATCAAATCAAATCAAATCAAATCAAATCAAATCAAATCAAATCAAATCAAATCAAATCAAATCAAATCAAATCAAATCAAATCAAATCAAATCAAATCAAATCAAATCAAATCAAATCAAATCAAATCAAATCAAATCAAATCAAATCAATACTGATCTGCATTTTGGGCAGTCGCCCAGGTGGCAGATTCCCTATCTGTTGTTTTCCTAGCCTTTTCTTAAATGATCGCAAAGAAATTGGAAAATTATTGAACATTTCCCTTGGTAAGTTATTCCAATCCCTAACTCTCCTTCCTATAAACGAATATTTGCCCCAATTTGTCCTCTTGAATTTCAACTTTATCTTCATATTTTAAAGACACCACTCAAACTTATTCGTCTACTGATGTCCTCCCACGCCATCTCTCCACTGACAGCTCGCTACATACCACTTAGTCGAGCAGCTCGTCTCCTTTCTCCCAAGTCTTCCCAGCCCACACTTTGCAACATTTTTGTAACGCTACTCTTTTGTCGGAAATCACCCAGAACAAATCGAGCTGCTTTTCTTTGGACTTTTCCAGTTCTTGAATCAAGTAATCCTGGTGAGGGTCCCGTACACTGGAACCATACTCTAGTTGGAGTCTTACCAGAGACGTATATGCCCTCTTCTTTACGTCCCTACTACAACCCCTAAATACCCTCATAACCATGTGCAGTGATCTATACCCTTTATTAACAATCATATTTATGTAATTACCCCAATGAAGGTCTTTTCTTATATTAACACCTAGGTACTTATTATGGTCCCCAAAAGGAACTTTCACCCCATCAACGCAGTAATTAAAACTGAGAGAACTTTTCCTTGTTTGTGAAACTCACAACCTGACTTTTAACCCCGTTTATCGTCATACCATTGCCCACCGTCCATCTCACAACACTATCGAGGTCACCCTCCAGCCGCTCACAATCTTGTAACTTATTTATTACTCTGTACAGAATAACATCATCTGCAAACAGCCTTATCTCTGATTCCACTTCTTTACACATATTGATATATATAAGGAAACATAAAGGTCCAATAATACTGCCTTGAGGAATTCCCCACTTAATATTATTACAGGGTCAGATAAAGCTTCGCCTACTCTAATTCTCTGAGTTTTTTTCTAGAAATATAGCCACCCATTCAGTCACTCTTTTTTCTAGTCCAATCGCACTCATTTTTACCAGTAGTCTACCATGATCTACCCTATCAAATGCCTTAGATAGGCCAATCGCAATACAGTCCATTTGGCCTCCTGAATACAGGATATGTGCTATATCTTGCTGAAATCCTACAAGCTGAGCTTCAGTGGAATAACCTTTTCTAAACCCAAACTGCCTTCTGTCAAACCAGTTATTAATTTCGCAAACATGTCTAATATAATCAGAAAGAATGCTTTCCCAAAGCTTACATGCAATGCATGTCAAACTGACTGACCTGTAATTCTCAGATTTATGTCTATCACCCGTTACTTTACATACGGGGGCTACTATAGCAACTCTCTATTCATTCGGTATAGCTCCTTCAACCAAACAATAATAAAATAAGTATTTCAGATATGGTACTATATCCCAACCCATTGCCTTTAGTATATCCGCAGAATTCTTATCAATTCCAGCTGCTTTTCTAGTTTTCAACTTTTGTATCTTACTGTAAATGCCATTGTTTTCATAGGTTAATTTTAATACTTCTTTAGTATTACTCACCTCCCCTATCGGGACATTACCTTGTAACCAACAATCTTTATATACTGCTGACTGAATACTTCTGCCTTTTGAATATCCTCGTATACACATTCCCCTTGTTCATTAATGATCCCTGGAATGTCCTTCTTTGAACCTGTTTCTGCCTTAAAGTATCTATACATAACCTTCCATTTTTCACTAAAATTTGTTTGACCACCAATTATGCTTGCCGTCACGTTATCCTTAGCTGACTTCTTTGCTAGATTCAATTTCCTAGTAAGTTACTTCAATTTCTCCTTACTTCCATAACCATTTCTAACTCTATTTCTTTCCAACCTGCACCTACTTCTTAGACTCTTTACTTCTCTGTTATAATATAGTGGATCTTTACCATTCCTTACCACCTTTAAAGGTACACATTCCTCAACAATTGCTTTAAACCCATCCCAGAGTCTGTTTAAATTTTTATTTACTATTTTCCAGCGAATATAGTTACTTTTTAAAAGCTTCCTCATGCCTGTTTTATCAGCCGTATAGTACTGCCTGATAGTCCTAATTTTAATACCTCCCTTTCTTTCACGTTTATTTTTAACTACGACAAAAACAGCTTCGTGATCACTAATACCATCTATTACTTCAGTTTCTCTATAGAGCTCATCTGGTTTTATCAGCACGACATCTAAAATATTCTTCCCTCTGGTTGGTTCCATCACTTTCTGAATCAGCTGCCCTTCCCATATTAACTTATTTGCCATTCGTTGTTCATGCTTCCTGTCGTTCGCATTACCTTCCCAATTGACATTTGGTAAAGTGAGATCACCCGCTACAATCACATTCCTTTCCATATCATTTCCAACATAGCTGATTATCTTATCAAATACTTCTGAATCTGCGTCAGCGCTACCCTTTCCCGGACTGTACACTCCAAAGTCATTAAGTTGCCTATTATCTTTAGAGAAGAGCCTTACACCCAGAATTTCATGTTTTTCATCCTTAACTTTTTCGTACTTTACAAATTCTTCTTTCACCAGAATAAATACTCTCCCTCCTACTATTCCTATCTCTACAATACACACTCCAGTTCGTGAGAATATTTATGCATCATTTATATCATATCTCAGCCATGATTCAACTCCTATTACAATATCTGGTAAGTATATATCTATTAAATTACTTAATTCGATTCCTTCGTTTACAATGTTTCTACAGTTGAGCGCTAACATTTTTATGTCATCCCTACTTGATTTCCAGTTTCCTGTTCGCTTGACACCGCTCCCAAGGCCACTCCGTTTCCCTGAATGTACCTGCCTATAACTCTTCTAAACAAGTTTCCTAACTTATATGTACCACTGCGGTTTAGGTGAAGGTCATCTGGGCACAGATCCCTGTCTCCTACCCACCCATTAGGATCTAGAAATCTCACTCCCAGTTTCCCACATACCCACTCCATAGTCTCATTTAAATCCCCATTCACCTTCCAGTCAGTATCCCTCCTGCACAGTATTCCACTGATAACAATCTCCGCTTCCTTAAACTTCATCGTGCTGCATTTACGAGATCCCACACATCCCCAACTATGTTTGTACTTGTATACTTCTTGTCTTAAGTTGTTAGCACCAACGTGAAACACTACCACCTTCTCCTTTCCCTCTTCCCTCTCTTCTACTGTCTCAACCTAATTCCTGGATAATACTCTACCCTGGTTCCCTTTTCTCCACACACTTTCCCCACATGTCTAACGATGGAATCCCCTATGACCAGAGACTCAACCCTACCAATCTCATTTGATCCCCTCCCCTCCTGGTCAGCGCTATCTTCTCTCACTGCTGCAGAAGCCACTTCCTCCTCCCTTTTCTCCCTCCCATGACCCTGTTCCACCTGTCTTTTCCTTTCCCATTCCTACCTTTTCCCTTCCTCCTACTTCCACACATCTCAGCAACAGTTCCCTGTTCCCTGTTCCTCATCTTCCTTCGGTTGTTCTACCTAAAGGACTAAGGACTGTCACTAACAACTCGACTAAACAACCCAAGACTGTCCTTTTATATACCTTGCTTGGCCAGGATTTCTGAAAAGTATGACAACAATCTTTCTCGTATCTTCTCGAGTCTCCAATAACCTATATACAAATGGATAGGACATTCTGTAAAACTCGAGTGACAACGGTGAGTTGTTCTAGATTCTTACCATGTGTTGCACAGCATGGCATTGGATTTACACATCATATTTACAGGTATAATAATAATAAAATTAATAATAATAATAATAATAATAATAATAATAATAATAATAATAATAATAATAATAATTTCGTGTGGCTGTTTCTAGCCGAGTGCAGCCCTTGTAAGTCAGACCCTCCAATGAGGGTGGGTGGCATCTGCCATGTGTAGGTAACTGCGTGTTATTATGGTGGAAGATAGTGTTATGTGTGGTGTGCGAGTTGTAGGGATGTTGGAGACAGCACGAACACCCAGCCCCCGAGCCACTGGAATTAACCTTTGGAGGTTAAAATCCCCGACGCGGCCGAGAATCGAACCCGGGATCCTCTGAACGGAAGGCCAGTACGCTGAACATATATTAACAGGTAATAACAAATTATATACAATTAATTACGTGTTCTTACATTAAATACAGTTGTATAAATAATCATACAGCAGAAGTATCGTGACATAACCTCACAAGTTCTGTTACACAAGACAGATCATACAACACACGAATAATAAATGATACGACCACGATTTATCTATATAAATAAAATTGTAGGGGGTCCGCTGTCTGTAATTTCTTTTGTTTTGCCAATTTTTCAGATATTTATCCGTTTTAGGTCAACTCAAGACCGAATCGGTGGTTTTTACGTTTCGTGTCTGTTTGTTTGTCTGTTTGTCTGTTTGTCTGTCTGTTTGTCTGTTCCACCATCACGTCGAAACGGATCCCCACCAAACTTCATATTTAGAGTATACTCATCCCGGGGGAGGTTTCGATATGCATATCATTTTAAAATCTTGAATAGACGGGGGGTTTATAGGAAAACCAGAATGGTTTATCCACCATCACGTCGAAACGGCTGGATATATCTCAGCTAAACTTCATATTTAGAGTATACTCATCCCGGGGAAGGTTTCGATATGCATATCATTTTAAAATCTTTGAATAGACGGGGGGTTTATAGGAAAACCAGAATGGTTTTTCCACCACCACGTCGAAACGGCTGGATAGATCCCCACCAAACTTCATATTTAGAGTATACTCAACCCGTGAAAGGTTTCGATATAAATATCATTTTAAAATCTTTGAATAGACGGGGGGTCCATAACTCACACTAGCATAATTTATTGAGGGGCATTTGATTTTCCAATACATTCACTTGGCATTTACATATTTGTCGTTATCCGGCTGTCCTCAGTTATAATCCATTTTCTATTACTTTCGACTTTCTTAACTGTATTATTTTCTTCCTTAATTACGCCGTATGTACGCGAGTGCTAGAAACTACTGGATGTATTTCCACCAAGATTCGTATTTAGAATACATCTGTCCTTGATAGGTTTTAGGGCAAATATTGTTTTTAAATCCCTGAACTAACTGGGGGTTTATACGAAACCGAAACAATGATTTTGCACTTCCACAAAATATACACAACCAAACTTAATGGAAATCTACCTACCTTGGTAGAAATTAATTTCTAAACCATTTTTCTCATGTGCATCATTTCGATACGAGGATTAATAAGGGAGACTTAACTCACGAGCGGGTGCGTGTAAAGCGTATTCCTTACAACTTGAAAAGTACTGAAGACATTCGAACCAAAATTTATATTTAGCATCCACCTGTCCAAAAATAGGTTTTAAACGTAAATAACATTTCATGTTCCGGAATGGACTGGCGGTTTATAGGGAACCGAAATGGTGATTTTACTCTTCCACAATATATACAGAACAAGACCAACCTGACTGGAAATCGACCAAACGTGATGGAATTCAACCTCTAAACCTTTTTTTTCATGTGCATTTTTTTCGTCAGGAGGATTAATAAGGGAGATATCATGAATGGTCAGTTTTGCAGGTTAAGTCCAGCGGACATAGCCCAAAAGGTGTTAAATCAAATCGTAACGACTGTGTGCCTCTACACTCACTATTTTGGCGAAATTTTCGTACAGCTTTCCGTTTAAGGGGTAATAATGACCATCTCCATAATTTTTGGTTTAGTTTCCTGAAATTCCTAATTTTTACCCGCCTCGCCCAAAATTCATATTGCGGTATAATCTGCCAGAAGGAAAAGAAGATAATTGAAATTTGACAAAATTATACGTTTTAGCCTGTAGCGAACGGAAAACATCCAAGATCATTAAATTTTTCACTTTTTATCCGCGAAGAATATCGAAATATGCAGGCAATTCTAATGATGGTGCAGACCTTCGGAAATTCCTATCACATAACGGATTGCACAATCTCCGTTCAATTTGGAATGATCTACAACCTTGGTCTTATTTCTTTTGCCGTATCTGTATCCCTTTTACGTTTGATTTTTCTCTATTAAGTCAATTTGGAATTTTCACATGCATAATTCATACTTTCAATTAATTACATCAAATACAGAATCATCAAACTCTTCACGAAAATTGGCCCACCCAGTAGCCATATGTGAGCCAAATGCTATGTATGTAGCTGTCACATAATTATCCGAAAAGTAATGTAATGTGAGATAATCTTACAAAACCTTTACCCTGTTCCACGTTTCTAACTCAATCTGACCAAAGAATAGATGACATATCATAGGACCAGCCATTTAGGACACTAAATCAGGCGTGTCTTATGGTATAATCCTTTGTCGATATGACGTACGTTTAGTAGCAGTTAATCTGTAAATGAAGGTCTTCAATATTGCAAACACGCATATACTTTCGTATGTCGATCTATATATATTCACTGATGTCGATTTGTAGCGATCGAGAAAGGGTGGGTCTGCTATTGTAATCAGTACTCCCCACACCGACTTCGACTGGCAGTAGGAAAGGGTTCCTTCTCCAACTCCTGTGTAACTGTCATTAGTAAGAAAGGCCTACAATTGTAATGAATAGTTCACTTCTCGATTTGACTTGCAGAAGGCAAGTGAGCATGCAGTTCTGTTTAAAACTCCCCTACCCGATTGTGTTTGGCAGTAGGCAAGGGTGCCCGCCATTATAAAGAAATGTCCTCATCTAAAATGTGACTGGCATTAGGCATAGTGGCATGCTATTTTGATGGAAACTCACCAACTTGGTGTGACTGGCAGTAAGCTGGCTGGCTGGCAGTAGGAAAATGGGCCTGGCATTATAATGATAACTGCACAACTCAATTTCGAGTGATAGTAGGGTAATTGCCTGCCATTATAATAGAAACTCCTCAACTGTAATCTGTCTGGAAGTAGGAAAGGGGCTGCCATTTTAACGAAAACTCCCCAAATCTATTCTGTCCGCGTAGTAGGCAATGGGGCCTGCAATTATAATGTAAACTTCCCAACTCGATTGTGAATGGTAGTAGGCAAGTGAGCCTGCCGTTATATCACAAATCCGTAACAAACACTTTACATTGGAAACAACGTACGGGGACCTCCTCATGCTCTTTCTCGGATAATGCTAAGAGACATGCAATTTTAAAACAATCTTATTTACTGCATGTACACTATTTACTTCGATATTCGAATACAATGTAGAATACCGTAGCGAAGCACGGTTACATTCGCTAGTAGCAAATAAAGTCCATACTTACAACCTGTCGTACATAACTACGTAGATAATACAGTAGACGTAAACAACTTCATAAATCGAAATACCGGCGTATATAGTCAGACCTGACAAATAATAATAATAATAATAATAATAATAATAATAATAATAATAATAATAATAATAATAATAATAATAATAATAATAATACGTAGTAATTGAGCTCGATATTTTCACTATTTACCCATGGGTTTAGAGAATTGTTTCCAAGTTGTACTAGTCCATTACACACTTTCATGAGGTACACAGCTGTATCAATAATAATGTTATTTGTTTTACGTCCCACTAACTAATCTTTTACGGTTTTCGGAGACGCCGAGGTGCCGAAATTTAGTCCCGCAGGAGTTCTTTTACGTGCCAGTAAATCTACCGACACGAGGCTGACGTATTTGAGCACCTTTAAATACCACCGGACTGAGCCAGGATCGAACCTGCCAAGTTGGGGTCAGAAGCCCAGCGCCTTTACCGTCTGAGCCACTCAGCTCGGCCACAGCTATATCTATCGGCATGAAATGGAAGTGCGTACACCGTGGCTTCTGTTACGTTCCACAGATATATTTGAGAGACTTTATGTGGTACCAGTTTTGGGTTGTCCGCCTCTGTGGTGTAGTGGTTAGTGTGATTAGCTGCCACCCCCGGAGGCCCGGGTTCGATTCCCGGCTCTGCCACGAAATTTGAAAATTGGTACGAGGGCTGGAACGGGATCCACTCAGACTCGGGAGGTGAACTGAGTAGAGGTAGGTTCGATTCCCACCTCAGCCATCCTGGAAGTGGTTTTCCGTCGTTTCCCTCTTCTCCTCCAGTCAAATGCCGGGATTGTACCTAACTTAAGGCCACGGCCGCGTCCTTCCCTCTTCCTTGCCTATCCCATCCAGTCTTCCCATCCCCCACCAAGGCCCCTGTTCAGCATAGCAGGTGAGGCCGCCTGGGCGAGGTACTGGTCATCCTCCCCAGTTGTATCCCCCGACCCAATGTCTCACGCTCCAGGACATTGCCCTTGAGGCGGTAGAGGTGGGATCCCTCGTTGAGTCCGAGGGAAAAACCAACCCTGGAGGATAAGCAGATTAAGACAGACAGACCAGTTCTGGGATACAAGAACAAGGCAATGATGGCTATACCTCAACTGTTTATTGAAAAATACTTTTAGTGAACTGAATGAAAATATTTTTTCCATTCTGGGCTTTAACTCTGTTAATAAGCATGGAGCAGAGGAGCCGAACTGGTGCTAATGGTCGCTAACGCGCGAATTCTACATGGCCTGACACTATGGTTAGAATGTTCCAGTCTGGTTTGTTAAAAATATTTTTACCATCATAATGTTGATCAGCAGAGTAGGGGAGGTGGTGTGTAATTTCTAATCACTACAATGTGTTCCAAAAGCCTGAATTAAATTCCAAATCTCTCCACGGTACTCATATGGAGTGAGAGCTGTTGATGGTGATTCGTTTTGGGCATTCGTATGTACCTTTTCAAGAGTACGCAGATCCATAGACATCAAAGTATAACTCCGAGCTACAAATCGCACTCAGTGTGGTTTGTAAGGAAATACTACAATATCGGTTTCGATTCCATTCGTATGCCGTATAAAACCTGGAAAGTGTAGCGTTTATTGATAAGATCTGTTAATGTCAGCCTCTGTGGTATTGTGGTTAGTGTGATTAACTGCCACCCCCGCAGGCCCGGGTTCGATTCCCGGCTCTGCCATGAAATTTGAAAAGTGGTACGAGGGCTGGAACGGGGTCCACTCAGACTCGGGAGGTCAACTGAGTAGAGGTGATTTCGATTCCCACTTCAGCCATCCCGGAAGTGGTTTTCCGTGGTTTCCCACTTCTCCTGCAGGCAAATACCGGGATGGCATCTAATTTAAGGCCATTGCCGCTTCGTACCCTCTTCCTTTTCTATCCTTTCCAATCTTCCCATCCCCACACAAGGCTCCTGTTGAGCATAGCAGGTGAGGCACATGGGCGAGGTACTGGCCATTCTCCCCAGTTGTATTCTCCGACCCAAAGTCTCAGCCTCCAGGACACTACCCTTGAGACGGTAGAGGCGGGATTCTCGCTGAGTTCGAAGGAGCAACCAACCCTGGAGGGTAAACAGATCACCGGGCGTGCGGTTAAGGACGCGCGGCTGTGAGCTTGCATCCGGGAGATAGTGGGTTCGAATCCAATTGTCGGCAGCCCTGAAGATGGTCTTCCGTGGTTTCCCATTTTCACACCAGGCAAATGCTGGAGCTGTACCTTAATTAAGGCCATTTCCGCTTCCTTCCAACTCCTAGGCCTCTCCTATCCCATCGTCGCCATAAGACCTATCTGTGTCGGTGCGACGTAAAGCCACTAAACAGATTAAGATACAAGATCTGTTAACAGTCCATTTAGAATTTCCAAATACTTAATAGTAATTTCGACTGTTGAAGGCAGGCTTATGTACTAATTCTCTATAAATATGTTTATCATCGTCTGTGAGCAATCTTACCAACAGTACAGTGGAAGTTTGAACTATAGAGATGGCTCACACTGATTTATCAAATATACTGATCGAACTATCTTTCACAATTTTATCGATATAATTTTATTTGCATCCCACATCTGTTGCTATATCTTGACAGAAGCATTGTTTCCTCATCTGTCTCTTGGTACGCGCCAGAGCAAAATGTAGAATCCACTGAAGTTTCAGTCTCATTTAAGCCTGTGAGAGTATGAAAGCTGCTCACAGCAAAATTCATGCTGGAATTTAATTAACTACACGAGTCCGAGTAATTTCTAATATAATCAAAGTTGAGAATATTTAAATAATAAATACAGCGCAAGGAGTACACCTTTTACTCAAGAAGCTATCAAAAATGTTTACAAAGCAGAAAAACAGAGAAAGAAGTAGTTGACATTCCCTTTACTTACTAACTGTGAGCATTTAGCACTCTTCACAAAGGGAGTCTGTATCCATACTGATAATTACAGCCCATGGAGGGGAGGATGTTAAAAGGTTCCACTGTACTTTCTCTTAGCACTTATTGGGGTGGTGTTATTATCTCCATGCCCGGCCACAATTGCCCACACTCATTGCCTTGTTTAAGGATGAATAAAAACTAGATACATATACCTCTCTGGATATTCCTAGATTACTCGAAAATCCACTAGAACTTGAACAAAAATCCTTTTGGCTAAACCACCCCACCACCGAGCTAGCGGGTTCGAACCCCACTGTCGGCAGCCCTGAAGATAGTTTTCCGTGGTTTCCCATTTTCACACCAGGCAAATGCTGGGGCTGTACCTTACTTAAGGCCACGGTCGCTTCCTTCCTAGTCCTAGCCCTTTCCTCTCCCATCGACGCCATAAGATCTATCTGTGTCGGTGCGACATAAAGCCAATAGTAACAAAAAACCACCCCAGCAGGCAAAGGTAAGGAGGTAGGTGCACTTTTGAGAGAAAATAAGTAGAACAAATAGAAATAGCACAGAAAACGCTGAGATTTGTGAACTGGACTCAGTATGGGATAATAATTCCTCCCTTGCGTGCGCTCATGGGGTGAATGAATGACCTATTTTCATTCGCCAACATTCTTTCTTCTTCCTCTTTCGTTTCACCTTCTTTGGGATACGCTGAATCAATCATTTCCCTGTGTGTTGTTCTTTTCTTAGTGCCCGGTATTTCTTCGTTCTTTTTGATCTTCGTTTCCTCTCGTCTGCCGAGATAATACAGCAGGTTTGGCTTTTAATGTAGATTTGTCTTGGAACCTTATATTTTCGTCTTTAGTTAATACTTTAGCTGTTCGACCGAATAGTGATTTTCCTGTCATTTTTAATTCTACTAGATCTTTTTCAGTTTTTTAAACCAACTCGGTTTTGTTTTACCGTTGCGGAAAAAGTCAAATATTTGTTTGGTTAATGTACTAGAGTTCATTTTGAGAAGTTGATCGTAACATTCATCCTTCTTTTTCACATACTATCTGAGAGTATTTGTATGTTCTTGTAGAGTGTTACATTCAAGATGCACAGTATCTCATTATCTTGAAATTAAGCTCCTATGATCTTTCTTAAAATTTTCCTTTCTTTTAGCTCAAGTTTCTACATTTGGCCTATGAAATTCATGTTTAGTGTTCCAGCTGCGTATAGTGCTTCAGGTTTAATCACTGTGTTATAATGTTTAATTTTCGACTCCCATGAAAGGGATTTCTTGTCGTAGGTATCTTTTATTACTCGGAAGGTCAGTTCAAGTTTATTTGTCCTGGATTTTATTGCTTTGCATTCTACAGCATTCAATCTACGTAATCCATTCTCTGAGATATTGGAATTATTTTACTATTTTAGTCTCTTGTTCTTGGACTTTGAGGTACTTATGTGGGTGTTTGTTATGATTTTGTTTTTTCGAACTCTAAAATTTGTGTTGAATATTTGAACTTAATTACTCATCTATAAACGGATGATTAACATTTATCTTTACGACTTCCGTTGAAAAGGGACCTCACTCTCATCTCTTTGACCTCTCCAATGGAGGTTATCTTCTTCTTCTTGGTGGGTCTGGTCAAGATCTCACATACTTTCTCCTGAGTTGACTCTTATTGGTTTGTTCGTATTTTTTGAGAAAAGATGCAGTACTTTTCCAGCAAAGATTTACTCACTTTCTCAATTCTTCTTTTCTTTCTGCAACGTGTTTTACATCACACCGACACAGATAGGTCTTATGGTGACGAAGGGATAGGAAAGGGTTAGGACAGGGAAGAAAGCAATCCTGTCCATATTTAAGGCACACCCAGCATTTGCTTGGTGTGAAACTGGGAAAGCGAAGAAAGCCAGCTTAAGATGTGCGGACAGTGGCGTTCGAACCCACTATCTTCTGACCGCAAGCTGACCCAAATCGCGCAGCCTATTATTTAAATGGGATATTTCTGCAATATTTTTCTTTCAGCCCTTAATGCGATGTTCCACAAAGACGCACATAAAATGCTGTCAGTCGTGTACCCTATTTTATTCACAAATTATATTCACATCTTCTACATACACGCACTAATAAGCTTCTATCATAACAAAGCACTACACGAAGAATCAGAAGAAGACTGCAACAGATGCATGTCAATTACCAACCCAACAAAACCAATTCACATACTTGACTTCAAACATTCGGTTAGCATGACTTTCACACAAGTCTCATTAAAACAACTTCACTCTACCATTAAAACTGCCTCTTTATATACGTTGCCAGGCCAGGCCAGGCTTCTAGAGGAATATGACAAAACATACTTTCTCGTAAATTCGAGAGTTTCCAATAGCCTAGTTACAATGTAAAGAACTTTCTACATACATCTAGTCACGAACTGCATTGTTATGGACTTATTACAGTGTATTGCAAAATGTTACATTGGATTATACATCATATACACAGGTAATAATAAATTATATACTATTAATTAGGCGTTATTACATTAAATAAGCTCATATTAATATATATACAGCAGATGTTTCATGCCATAACCTCACAAATAATACGATCATGATTATAAGGTTCGTACACAACTCTGTAAATAATAATAATAATAATAATAATAATAATAATAATAATAATAATAATAATAATAATAATAATAATAATAATAATAATAATAATGTTGTTGTTGTTTGAGTCATCAGTCCATAGACTTTTAATGCAGCTCTCCATGTCACCCTATCCTGTGCTAACCTTTTCATTTCTACGTAACTACTGCGTCCTACATCTGCTCTAATCTGCTTGTCATATTCATAACTTGGTCTACCCCTACGGTTCTTACCACTTACACTTCCTTCAAAAACCAACTGAAAAAGTCCTGGGTGTCTTAAGATGTGTCCTGTCATTCTATCTCTTCTTCTCGTCAAATTTAGCCAAATCGATCTCCTCTAGCCAATTCGATTCAGTATATCTTCATTTGTGATTCGATCTATCCATCTCACCTTCAGCATTCTTCTGTAACACCACATTTCAAAAGCTTCTATTCTATTTCTTTCTGAGCTAGTTATCGTCCATGTTTCACTTCCATACAATGCCACGCTCCACACGAAAGTCTTCAAAAACATCTTCCTAATTCCTATATCAATGTTTAAAGTGAGCAAATTTCTTTTCTTAAGAAAGCTCTTCCTTGCTTGTGCTAATCTTCACTTTATGTCCTTCTTACTTCTGCCATCGTTAGTTATTTTACTACCCAAGTAACAATATTAATCTATACTTCCTTTAAGACTTCATTTCCTGCATCACCTGCCTTCGTTCGACTGCACTCCATTACTTTAATTTTGGACTTATTTATTTTCATCTTGCACTCCTTACCCAAGACTTCGTCCATACCATTCAACAGCTTCTCGAGATCTTCTGCAGTCTCAGATAAAATAACAATATCATCGACAGATCTCAAGGTTTTGATTTCATCTCCTTGGATTGTAATTCCCTTTCCAAATTCCTCTTTGATTTCCTGTACTGCCTGTTCTATGTAAACATTGAAAAGGAGGGGACAAACTGCAGCCTTGCCTCACTCCTTTCTGGATTGCTGCTTCTTTTTCAAAGCCCTCGATTGTTATCACTGCAGACTGATTTTTATACAGATTGTAGATAATTCTTCGTTCTCGGTATCTGATCCCAATCACCTTCAGAATCTTAAATGGCTTGGTCCAATCAACATTATCGAATGCCTTTTTTTAGATCTACGAATGCCATGTACGTGCGCTTGTCCTTCTTGATTCGATCCTCTAAGATCAGACGTAAAGTCAGGATTGCTTCACGTGTTCCTACATTTCTTCTGAAGCCAAATTTATCTTCTCCCAACTCAGCTTCAACTTGTTTTTCCATTCTTCTGTAAACAATACGTGTTAAAATTTTGCAGGCATGAGATACTAAACTAATCGTGCGATGGTTTTCACACCTGTCAGCACCGCCTTTCTTGGGATTAGGTATAACAACATTCTGCCGAGGATCGGATGGGACTTCTCCTGTCTCATACATCTTACACACTAAATGTAATAACCTTACCATGCTGGTTTCTCCTAAGGCAGTCAGTAATTCAGAGGGAATGTCATCAATTCCAGGTGCCTTGTTCCTATTTAGGTCGCTCACAGCTCTGTCAAACTCTGACCTCAAAATTGGGTCTCCCATTTCATCAGCATCAACAGCCTTTTCTTGTTCCAGAACCAAATTATCTACATCTTCACCTTGATACAATAATAATAATAATAATAATAATAATAATAATAATAATAATAATAATAATAATAATAATAATAATAATAATAATAATAAATATTTGCATTATTTACTCATGGGTTAAATAATATTGTTTCCAAGTTATATTAGTCTATTGCACTTGCGTCAATATTAGTATTATGCTGTGCGTTACAATACACCAACATGTCAAAAGCATCACGACTTGTCTCTGTTAGTCTGTATTCTGTCCGTCTCCATGGCTAACAGGTCAGCATGCTGGCCTTCCGTTCAATGGGTGCTGGACGTGATTCCTGGCCGAGTCAGGGATTTTAATCTCCACTGGTTATTTTCTCTGGCTCGGGGACTGGGCGTCTGTGTCGTCTTCAACACTAGATTTCATCGTAGATAGGCCCTAATCCTCACAGACATGTGGGTCACTGATGGACGTAAACTCGAAAGAACTGCACTGGACCTCACCAGAGGTCACACGCCATTAATTAAACTCTGCATTCTGAGGAACTTGTGAGAGAAATAGTGCTGAGGGCTTTGCATACTCATAACTACGCTAACCGGACAAAAAAATAGTTACCCCTGGAGAAATCAGTTCAAGCATTATTTAATACTGTGTAATTCGGCCTATGGACTTGATAACCGCCTGGATTTGGTACGGAAGTTAGTCCGCAAGGTTATGCAGGTACGTTGCATCCAGGTTAAGCCGCTCGCTAAGGAGTTGATCGTGTAATTCCACCAAATTTCGGGGGTGCTGATGTCGGGGTTTTATCCGCTGTTCCAACATGTTCCACGGATTTTCAATGGGATTCAAGTCAGGTGATTTTGCAGGCCAATCGAGATGTAATAGGATGGGGGAGTGTTCATAAAACCAGTCACATATGCGTCCAGCCCGATGAACTTTGCTGTTATCATCTTGAAAAATCAATAGCGTACCCATCATGGTGATGTTGACTGAAAGGCAACGCCTGATCATCCAGAATGTTTAAATAAACATGCTAGTTCATGTTAGTGGTTACCTCAGTGAGCGGCTCCAATCCATGATATGAAAAACACCCCCAAAAGATCACAGACCCACCTCCGGCTTGAACCAAATCGTCGAGCTGGAATACTGTAGTGCGGCGAGCCACCGTGCTGTTTTTGACGAGCCTAAAGTCTGAACCACATAAGACTAGGATACTCCAGAAGGATTTATGTTCGAATTCCACTGGATGTTTGAGTAATTTAGCAGTACACAGGGAGGTACATGCACCTACTGTTCATCACTATCAACAGAGTGGATTGAAAACTGGAATACAGTAGAACTGGGTTCGATTACCTGTCACGAATTAGAGAAATTTAAAAACGAGATTTGGACTTCAGGAGAGGCATACAGCCCTGAGGTTCACACACCAAATATGAGTACCACATTAATTCCTGGGGATAAAGGCGGCCGGGCAAAGAACTAATCTCTATAAGCCATCTAGAGCCAAGGTTACGGATAGCGGAAACCTTTATCTTCAACTCTTCCAAAAGCTTTCGTTATCGATACGGAGATGGTTTTGGCTTTCCTAGGTAAGTGGCTCAAACGGAATAGAGTCCTGGATTTCTGAGTCTAAGCTGAACTTTATTTGAAGGTGCACAGATAAGTCAGCCTCGTTTTGGTAGATTTACCGGTATGTAAAAGACTTCTTTCCTTTTCATTCATTCATTCATTCATTCATTCATTCATTCATTCATTCATTCATTCTTTCTTTCTTTCTTTCTTTCTTTCTTTTTCTTTCTTTCTTTTTAAATCCGTTTACCTCCCAGGGTTGGATTTTCCCTCGAACTCAGTGTGATGGATCCCGCCTTTACCGCCTCAAGGGGAGTGTCCTGGAGCTTGAGGCACGGGGTCGGGGTATGAAAATGGGGAGGAGGACCAGTACCTCGCCTAGAGGGGCTTCTTGAGGGGGGGGGAATGGAAGGATTGTACAAGAAAGAGGGAAGGGAGCAGTCGTGGCCTTAAGTTAGGTACCATCCCGGCATTTGTCTGGAGAGGAAGTGGGAAACAACGGAAAACCACTTCAAGGATGGTTGAGGTGGGATTCGAACACCCCTCTACTCAGTTGACCTCCCGAGGCTGAGTGGACCCCGATTCTATAGCAGAGCGGGGGGTCGAACCTGAGAATCCGGGGGTTGGCAACTAATTACACTAACCACTACACCACAGAGGTGGACCTATATAAAAGGCTCACAAATGTTGTTGTTCCACGCCCGCGGACATATTTTCCTCTCTCTGGTAACTGACTAGAGACCCCTGATCGAGAATATGTCATAATGGACGTTCAGTTTACATGTACAGACTGTCTGGCACTAAAGTGTAAATATTTGAGATTCTGAAAATAAAGGAAATACAGAAGATAAGTCCCACGATGTGAGGATATGTTCTGTCAAAACAACAAACAATATGTGGGAAAGATTCCAGAGGCTATCGCAAGAGCAGAGCGAGCCAAAGGTCTCCGTGTTCTCAACGTAGGGGTCAAGACCCAGGGCGGAGCACTAACACATTCAAGGCTTTACGCAACGCAGGGGTGGGAAAGGGCCAGGACTGTTAAGGAAGCGTCCAGGCCTTAATTAGGGTACAATACCATCATTTGTCTGGTTTGAAAATGGGAAATCATAGAAAACCATCTTCAGGGCTGCTGACGCTGGAATTCGAACGCACCATCTCCCGAATGCAAGCTTCGAGCCGCGCGACCAAAAAACCGCATGGTTAACTGACTCGGTGGACGGAACTCTGTGATTTCGACTGCCGAAACTGAGTTGACGACGTGAGTGCCAATTCCAACGTCTACTAACAGATTGCGGCATTGTAGTTGATTAGAGTAGGCAGATTATTTTGTCGAATGAATCCGTAACGTGTTGAGGCCTACGTATTTTGTTCGGATAATAATAATAATAATATTAATAATAATAATAATAATAATAATAATAATAATAATAATAATAATAATAATAATAATAATAATATACTCTTCAACTGTGTTCTTGAAAATATTGACGAACGGGCTAAACCGAGACGAGCAACCGAAGAGAAGACAGGGTGCCCCTTGGACAGAGGAGCGTAAGCAGGCCCACTCTCAAAGAATGAGGGAAATTTGGGCTCTAAAGAAGGCCAAGTTCAGTGTCAAATGCAACAAGACTTAACGTGGTCCTTGATGGCCCCAGCGAATTATATAATAATAATAATAATAATAATAATAATAATAATAATAATAATAATAATAATAATAATAATAATAATAATAATAATAATAATAATAATAATAATAATAATAATAATAATATACTCTTCAACTGTGTTCTTGAAAATATTGACGAACGGGCTAAACCGAGACGAGCAACCGAAGAGAAGACAGGGTGCCCCTTGGACAGAGGAGCGTAAGCAGGCTCACTCTCAAAGAATGAGGGAAATTTGGGCTCTAAAGAAGGCCAAGTTCAGTGTCAAATGCAACAAGACTTAACGTGGTCCTTGATGGCCCCAGCGAATTATATAATAATAATAATAATAATAATAATAATAATAATAATAATAATAATAATAATAATAATAATAATAATAATAATAATAATAATAATAATAATAATAATAATAATAATAATATACTCTTCAACTGTGTTCTTGAAAATATTGACGAACGGGCTAAACCGAGACGAGCAACCGAAGAGAAGACAGGGTGCCCCTTGGACAGAGGAGCGTAAGCAGGCCCACTCTCAAAGAATGAGGGAAATTTGGGCTCTAAAGAAGGCCAAGTTCAGTGTCAAATGCAACAAGACTTAACGTGGTCCTTGATGGCCCCAGCGAATTATATAATAATAATAATAATAATAATAATAATAATAATAATAATAATAATAATAATAATAATAATAATAATAATAATAATGTTCTTGGGTCATTGGTCCATGCACTGGTTTCATGCAGCTCGTCATGTCACCCTATCCTGTGCTCACCTTTTCATTGCTACGTAACTACTGCATCCTACATCTGTCTAATCTGCTTAGAGGGACTGGTTCCCAACGTCGACTGTCCTGAGAATGGTTTTCCGTGGTTTTCCATTCTTCTGCACTAAGACGAATGCCGGGACAGTTCCTAGTTTAGGGCACGGCCACCAACCCTCTCACCTTTTCCGTACATCTCCTTCACCGTAACAAACCTCCCGGCCTGAGAGACGGCGTCACCGTCTAGGAGGCCCGCCTCTCCCTTCAGGGGAGGAATGAAAATATTTCGTAGTAGTAGTTCTAATCCGCTTGTCACATTCATACCTCGGTCTACCTTTACCGTTCTTACCACCATCACTTCCCTCAAATACCAACTGAAAATCCTGGATGTCTTAAGATGTGTCCTATCATACTATTTCTTCTTCTTGTAAAATTTTGCCAAATCGATCACCTCTCAGCAATTCAATTCAGTACCTGTTCATTCGTGATTCGATCTACCCATCTTACCTTCAGCTTTCTTCTGTAACACCACATTTCAAAAGCTTCTGTTCTCTTTCTTTCTGAGCTAGTTATTGTCCATGTTTCACTTTCATACAATGCCACGCTCCAGACGAAAGTCCTCGAAAACATCTTTTTAATTCCTATATCAATTTTCTCTTAAGAAAGCTCTTCCTTGCTTGTGCTAGCCTGCATTTTATGTCCTCCTTACTTCTACCATCATTAGATATTTTACTACCAAATAATAATATCCGTGTACTTCCTCTGAGACTTCATTCCCTGGATCATCTGCTTTATTCGGCTGCAATAATAATAATAATAATAATAATAATAATAATAATAATAATAATAATAATAATAATAATAATAATAATAACAATAATAATTGTACGGGTGGTACACCCGCTCCGTACATTTAAGACTAGGGCCTTGTATAAGGCCCTCTGAAACATACTCGTTGAAACAACTAGTACACGACGTTTGACCATTTCTCAGCAGATGTCGCTACTATAAACTTAGGTTGTGCCCTCTGCGGTGAAGATGAACTATTAAAATTCAAGAGTAATTTTCTATGTTAAGATTTCCTTAACTGGAACGTTTAGTGTTCGTTTTTGATGTGTAAAATTTATCAACACTTCTATCTCTTGCCGCCAACTTAAGGCGTTGGCTAATCAGAAA
Source organism: Anabrus simplex (assembly GCF_040414725.1). NCBI lineage: Eukaryota > Metazoa > Arthropoda > Insecta > Orthoptera > Tettigoniidae > Anabrus > Anabrus simplex. The sequence goes on from NC_090265.1 coordinate 800,008,667, forward strand.
TTTAGTACATTTATTTATTCACCAATGTCAAAATTTTGATATTTATTGGATTATCCAGTGAGAATTGGGTGTGTGTCAGGGCCATGACCCAGAGTTTTCTGGAACCTTTCCCTCTGCTATAAAGCTGGTACATATTCGGACCAGGTTGTCTTAGTGATCGTTTCAGTCTAGAGTGTGTTCGTAGCGGAGACGGAGGCCGCCGTATCCATCTTCGGGAGGTCCACCAGCTCAAGGTAATGGCAGATCTGTGATAGTCTTTCAAAGCTAGCTCGAAGGGAATGTTTCAAATCTTTAGTTGTAAGAACTTAAGTGAAATCAGAGAATAGAGAGTGATGTATCTATAATTTCCTTTTCTTTTTCTATCTTGTAATTTCTGTAACTTAAATATGTTTTTCCATCTATTCACAACCGTAGTACAGGCTTAGCCTCTGTAACGTCGGGCCATAAGCCTAAATAGGGTTTTGTGCATTTAATATAAATTTTAAGGAGCGCAAGTGTTCGCCTGCTCACCATTTTGGTGTTTGGGCCAGTAAATTTAACCTTTTGTTTTTACCAAAGACCTTGTAGAATGGGTACTTGTAACTCGTGTTTCATTCTTTTCATGTTAAAGATACTAGGCTGTTGAGCGTATAAGACAATGAGGACTGTTTAATTTTGTTAAATGTAGGGTGTGCCTGGATAGGCCTGGAAAGTGTTAAGTTATAGAGCAAAGATGCTCTTCCTATTAATGTAAAGGTTGAATGGTGCCTACGGAAGGCTGGTATGGTATAATGTTTGGAGAGTAGTATCCTGGATAATTTTGTGGAGCAGAGGTGCTTTTGTAAGATAGCATATCGTCGCTGTCGGGACAAAACCTAATATGTGAAATATTTTAGCTTAGAACTTTGGCCGGTAATGTTCTGTCATCTAAGGTCAAATATTGTGTGAATATTGTCAAGGCATTCTCGCTCTTCATAATGTACAGTATGTACTGCGGGTCAGTATATCTCCAAAGATGTTATCACATAGGAGGTTTGTTCCCGGCAACGACGATATTTTGGATACTCTGTCTACTAGAGGCTCTTGTCACATTGGCAAGGTATGGGCTTCAAGCTCGTATTGTTCATTATTGTTATTTAATTACTGTAGGAATTCATAATATTACTTCTCGAGCTCATTGTTGTACCTGAAATTCTGTTATTCGCTGAGCGAATTGTTTGTTAAAATTTAACATCTGAAAAGAAATAAGGAATACCGGAGCGTTGTGGGCGGCAGGGTGGAGATGGAAAGATTGAAAGATTCGTGCAGTGTCCGGAATCGAACCCGGGCCTCCAGGGGTGGCAGCTAATCACACTAACCACTACATCACAGAGGCGATAATAATAATAATAATAATAATAATAATAATAATAATAATAATAATAACAATAATAATAATAATAATAATAATAATAATAATAATAATAATAATAATATCACCGGGATGAGTGGCTCAGATGGTTGATCCCAACTTGCCAGGTTCGATCCTAGTTCAGTCCGGTGGTATTTAAAGGCGCTCAAGTACTCCAGCCTCGTGTCGGTAGATTTACTAGCACGTTAAAGAACTCCTGTGGTACTAGATTCCGGCATTTCGGCGTCTCGGAAAACCGTAAAAGTTCTTAGTGGGACGTAGAAGACAATAATAATAATAATAATAATAATAATAATAATAATAATAATAATAATAATAATAATAATAATAATAATAATAATAATAATAATAATAATAATAATAATAATAATAATAATGTAGTCTTCATGCAATAAGTTCATGTGTAGATTTGGTACACAAAACATAGATCTGTTTGGAAGAAGCACGCTTCATTTATGATTTCAGGGGAGTAATTGTGACATTGTTTTGTATGATAATTATGTGTTAGTGTTGTCTGGTGAATCTATGACCTTTCAGGATCATATTTGTTATCAATTTTGTGCCCTATGTGGCAACCATCTTGTTTTGACTATAATTGTCCATAGATAATACTAACAAGAGGGGGTGTTTGATTGATTTATTTGTTTACATTCTTGCCCTAAGTGTCCGACATCTTGTTTCAATTTGCCTTTACTCTCATAGAAATCACAAAGAAGACTGGAAATCTACGCTCTCTCCACGATGTTGCCAAAATCACAGAGTATGCATTGTTCTTTTACTACTTTTGACGTAACTAAGACAGCCATCTTTAAAACGGGCAACATGCAGTCTTCGCATGGTATGCATAGGACACATGATCTACATTTTACTCAAACCTGGCGGCAGGTATAAAGCGTGACCCAGTTTTATGGAGATTATGATAAAGGAAGATAACCTCGGAAAACAGCCGCTGCCTGGGGATCGCCAGGGCACTCTTGGAACCACTGCAAGGAGTGACAGCATGCAAGCCAGTGGTGGTAGGATGGTGAGCAGACGGCCTCCTACCGGGAGGAATCCGAAATAAATTACAGTCGCCGAAACCAAGGAACACAGTGTTGCGCAACACCTCTTGACAACAACCACTGAAGGTGCTTTTCAGAAGATGCAACCACCAAAGTGCGAAAAGTCCGTATTCGAATGAAATGAGAAAATTCTGTCAATGAGTTTATAATGAGGGCTTACTATAGAGTTACCAGACTGGAAAAGGACATGACAGTTTATCGACAGAAGCTATACACGGTTTTCAAAGCACAGTATCCAAACACTCAGGTCTCAAAACAACGAACAGCAGACCAAAGACGTGCAGTTGTCATGAAGAACTTTATACCAGAAACAGTTCTCAGTAAGATTAAACAGGAAATTGAAACTGAGCTAATGGGTTCCTTGGAACCTTCAAGTGAGCATGAAAGAATTGCATATGAAACGAACAGAGCCACACCCTACACCAACACCATGGCCCCACAAAATCTCCAAGAAACTGAAGTTTACACATACCAACAGAATGCAGAAAATGAATGGCAAACTGAAATAGAAGATAAATTCCAAAGAACACTTATTGAGTTTGAAGGTACAGATGCCACGCTCATACCTATATTACCCAGACAGAAGCAAACCAAGAAATTCACACAAATAATTGAAAAACTGAATACCAGCATTCTACCAATATATTTGAACACACCAGACTTTCCTCCAGGTACATACCGCAATCTACTGTGTTGCAGTGGCAGCAATCAGGGCAAATGGGGGAAAAGTAAGATCTGCAAATAGGTCAATGAAACGAATACATAGAGAACCACCATGGCAGCGCCGACTCAAATCACGAGTGGAAGACCTACGAAAGAACATCAATCGACTTACTCAATACACCAATGGTCATCGAAGTCCTCGGCTTTGCAATCACGTAAGGAAAATACTGAGGAATACCAAAAACCACTCTACTAAGGATGCAGAAAACCCTCTCATTACCGAATATCTAGATACAATGAAGCAAAAACTAACTACCCTTGCTAAACGTCTCAAGCGCTATACTAAGGCAACAGAAATAAAGGCACAAAACTCTCTTTTTAATCGGAATGAGAAACTATTTTACAACAGACTTAGGACACCTGAGACAGCTAACATGTAAAATAGCAATGGGATAGCAACTGCAGGGAGCATAAGAGAATACTGGTCAACTATATGGGATGCGTCCATAGAAAATGGAGGGGCACATTGGATTAAAACTATCAAGAAGAAAGCTGAGAATATTGAAAGCATGACCCAAGCAGATTTCACATTAGAGGAGGTTGTAACAGCGATTAACAATTTACACAACTGGAAGACCCCAGGAATAGACCGCATACACAATTACTACTATAAGAAATTTACTCACCTACCACATACAAATTTTCATCAGTAAACCAGATGCCCTCCCACACTTTCTCACTACAGGAATCACGTACCTAAAATCTTTAAATAACAACACGGCAAATTCTGCTAACTACCGACCAATCACATGCCTTCCAACTTTATACAAAATTATAACATCACTCGTAGCAAATAGAAACCAGAATCATTGTAAGGTCAGTGACATCATCGCTGAGGAACCAAAGGGCTGCAAGCGGTTCACAAAAGGCTGTAAAGAACAATTAATGATTGATAGTATAATCATGGAACAACCGAAATTTTCACGCTTGTTTCATAGATTACAGAAAGGCATTTGACTCAGTGCCACATTCCTGTCTTGTTGAGGTCCTTAGAGTATATAAAGTTGATCCTAAAATAGTGACATTCCTAGCAACTACCATGCAGACTTGGAAAACTACTATTAACCTCCACAATGGGGAAGAATGTGTGATAACTGACCCCATAACAATTAAAAGAGGCATTTTCCAAGTGGATTCCCCCAGTCCGCTATGGTTTTGTCTTGCTCTGAACCCACTATCAGACTTACTGAGTTCAACAACATATGGATTCACTATAAAAATAAGCAAAGAACAATCTACAAAATCTCACATCTACTGTATATGATCTGAAACTATATGCTGCATCACAAAGACAACTTGAACACCTGGTTTCAATTACCCACAATTTCTCCACAGACATCTGCATGAAATTTGGGCTCGAAAAATGTGCTACTCAGACAATTAGGAGGGGCTCTTCCTCGGCACAGGGCATCCACTCTGAAGCAACAGATATCTCACCACTGACAACAAATGAAACATATCGATATCTTGGATATAACCAATCAGCAAGGATTCAACATAAGGACACAAAACAGGCATTGAGACTGGCATATATTGAACGAGTAAGACGAATCGCTCATCGTTAAGGCCATCAATACGTTTGCTATACCTGTTCTCACATACTAATTTGGAGTCATAAAGTGGACTACAACTGAGTTGAAGGATCTTCAAACGAAAGTGAATGTATTACTGACAAAACACAACATGCATCATCCAAAATCAGCCTCAGAAAGACTCACTCTGCCTCGTTCTGATTGTGGTCGTGGACTAATAGACCTTGAGAAATTACACAATGAACAAATTACACCATTAAAGTGCTACTTCAATCATAAATCAGAAACATATGCCCTATAGTGCAATGGTTGTAGCAGATAACGGGTTTACACCCCTCAATCTGAACACCCAGGCTTCACTTACAATGACATTCTCCACAAATGAAGAAAAGATCGTTCTGTGGAAAAAGAAACCTTCATGGACTGTATCCAAATGAGTTAAATCAGCCATATATCGACAAACAAGCGTCGCATGAGTGACTGACACACTCGGATATATACCCAGAAACAGAAGGCTTCATGTTCGCCATACAAGATCAAGTCATTGCCACAAGGAACTACAGAAATCATATACTGCATGATCCGTCTGTCTATTCAGATCTGTGCCGACGATGTAATACGTCTCCAGAAACCATCCAGCACATAACCTCAGGTTGTCAATTAATGGCGAACACAGACTACAAGTACAGACATGACCAAATTTCAATAATCATTCACCAGAAATTAACCCGACAAAATACCCTAATCCATTGTACCACAGCATATTGGAAGTACAAACCCCAATCAGTCTTGGAAAGTGAAAATTACTAAACTTACTTGGGTAGAAGTACCATTACTGATAAAACTATTACCTGAAATAGACCAGATATAACTTTTGTAGATAAAAACAAGAAAATCTGCTTCATAATTGACGTAGCATGCCCTAATACAACCTCCAATCAACACATACAGAGAAGATTTCCAAATACACAGATCTGGCCACAGAGATAAAAACCATGTGGAAACTCAACAATGTTATCATAATTCCAGTAGTGATTGGAGGTAATGGTATTATACCAAAGACACTACACAGGAGCATTGAAGCTCTTACTATCCACCCTCTCACTTACAGAGAATTACAAAAAGCAGCAATCCTTGCCACTTGCCATATAGTAAGGAAGTTTATTGGCATGAACCATCCACCATATACAGAGGACTAATGAAAATCGTCCACTAATAATTTCGAACATTTATGTATAGTAAATATCTCATAGTCCGCCTCTGTGGTGTAGTGGTTAGCGTGATTAGCTGCCACCCCCAGAGGTCCGGGTTCGATTCCCGGCTCTGCCACGAAATTTGAAAAGTGGTACGAGGGCTGGAACGGGGTCCACTCAGCCTCGGGAGGTCAACTGAGTAGAGGTGGGTTCGATTCCCACCTCAGCCATCCTGGAAGTGGTTTTCCGTGGTTTCCCACTTCTCCTCCAGGCGAATGCCGGGATGGTACCTAACTTAAGGCCACGGCCGCTTCCTTCCCTCTTCCTTGCCTATCCCTTCCAATCTTCCCATCCCTCCACAAGGCCCCTGTTCAGCATAGCAGGTGAGGCCGCCTGGGCGAGGTACTGGTCATACTCCCCAGTTGTATCCCCCGACCATGAGTCTGAAGCTCCAGGACACTGCCCCTGAGGCGGTAGAGGTGGGATCCCTCGCTAAGTCCGAGGGAAAAACCGAACCTGGAGGGTAAACAGATGATGATGATGATGAAATATCTCATAAATATCTGTCAAATTTACTTGTCAACAATGTAAGTATATACCGATATGTATGAAGCATATGTGCGTATGTACTAAATAATACTTCTTCCAAGTACATTGTACCGAAGAAGGTCATAAACTCAATTATAAAATTGTGAATTATATATAATAATAATAATAATAATAATAATAATAATAATAATAATAATAATAATAATACTTAACCAGGTTGAGATAGAGAAGAAAGACGTCAAAAATAAAAAAGATAAAATGCAGAGCTATATGTACTGTAATATTTTTGCTAGGAGCTTTACGTCGCACAGTCACTGATATGTCTTATTGCGACGATGGGATAGGGAAGGCCTAGGAGTTGGAAGGAAGCGGCCGTGGCCTTAATTAAGGTACAGCTCCAGCAAATGCCTGGTGTGAAAATGGAAAACCACGGAAATCCATCTTCAGGGCAGCCGACAGTGGGGTTCGAACCCACTATGTCCCGGATGCAAGCCCACAGCCGCGCGCCTCTAACCGCACGGCTAACTCGCCCGGTATACTCCAAATTTGTTAAGAGGAAGCACTATCTGATGTCATCTGTCACGATGTCTAATACGAGAAGATCTCGAAGAATTCTCGATCTTACTGAGTGAATATGCCGTGCAGTTTTGGTCACGCACCTGTGAGCTTGCATTTCGAGATGGTGGGTGTGAGTCCCACCGTCGGCTGCCCTGTACAGTAGATGGTTGTCGGTGGTTTCCTATTTTTACACCCGGCAAATGTTTGGACTGTATCTTAATTAAGGCCACGGCCGCTACCCACTGCCATCCCAATCCTTATCACTTTCACATTCTTGCGACGTCAAAAATCTTCGATTTGTTATTGCGATGTTAAAGCACTTGTAAAAGTAATTCTTGATTTTTGTATGACTTGGAAATGAACCATTCCTTAGGAAACTGTAGTGACCGGTTCTACTGAGACACTAACACTCTGGTGAAATTTTAAATCCCAGTACCAAGGAGGAGTTGTGCTAGACCAGGGCCTCTCAAACGCCCAAAATCTCACACGTGCAAACCGAGGCGTAGAGGTTCTGTGCACCGTGCATCGGACAGACAAGGTTCGGCCCAGATCAGCGTTTTGTCTTGGGGCGACTCGGCTAATCTCGGTTAAACTCGGCTCAACTCTGCTCGGGTGGTGGAGCGCTGCAGAGCAAGTGAAGAAGGGGGAGACAGGCGGAGCGAGCGAGACAGGCGTAGGGAAAGGGAGAGACAGTGATATTGCTTATAATCCAGGAGCGGGGCTCTGCACTCTGGTTAACTAGCGAAGTCGTCTTTTGCACCTTGCGCCGTGCAATACACCGGTGCATGCACTGTGAGGGGCCCTGTGCTAGACAAACGAAATTCGGCAGTTTTGTTTTGCAGATCTGAAACATGACGCCTATTGAAATTTGCGCGCTAGTAGCGCCAATACGACCTTGCAAAGCTCTAATTACGTTCTGTATACTTTGTGAGCGTTAGTCATCGTCCGGTGTTGACGTTCTCAAGCAGGTGTGAGTCAGACATGCCTTTAAGGAGACGAAGAAGGCAGTATATGCAGCTTGCTGAGTTTAAATGAGGCCGTGTAATAGGTCTACAAGAAGGTTGATGTCCTTTCCGCGATATTGCAAAAAGACTTGGCAGGAATGTATCCATTGTGTTGGCAATATTGGTCACGGGACTTGTCTTTCTTTGGCCGATAACAAATTCGCATCCGGGGATAGTGGGTTCGAATCCCACTGTCGGCAGCCCTGAAGATGGTTTTCCGTGGTTTCCCATTTTGATGATGATGATGATGATTGTTGTTTAAAGGGGCCTAACATCGAGGTCATCGGCCCCAAATGGTACGAAATAAAATAACAAAAAATTAAAATTCATCCACTGACCAAAATAAAATAAAAAATGGCATGAAGAATGAATGGATGGACATGAACCCTACAAAAAAACAAAAAACAAACAAACAAAAACAGTGGATCAGACTCAAAAAGAAGAGAGTTAATTAGAGTATTACTGACCAAGGGTCCATTTATAAAGCACAATGATGCTTGATGTCTGAAGGGGTGCTAAATTCACGTCTAAGGCCCCACAGAATGGTGCATGTCGCGAGTAAAGTAGAACCATGGTATTTGTCATTTTGGGGTACTGATCAAAAGTAGCGAAGACTCACGGTGGTCCACACAAGATGGTACTACTCACAAGTATTGCAATTCGTACAGGGAACGCAGACCTATGGTGTTTGTCACACAATGGCGCCACTCATAACCAACGCAAACCGGTTAGGTTCCTCACCTAGGTGTACTAGTCACAGGCGCCGGTATTCCCGTGATGTTCCTCACATAGTGGGTACCAATCATAGGCAACGCTGACCCACGGTGTCGCTCATATAGCGGTACAACTCACAGGCTACGCCCAGACCCGCGGTGTTGCTCACATGGGTACAACGTACGGGTACTTGAATCCAACAGGTCAGGCTTTTTACTGAAACTTATCACAAACTTATTTCGTACCAATTTAGTGATACTACTCGCAAGTACATGCAACCCATGGTGTGCCCCGCATGATGGTTCGAATCAAGAGTAGTTTCATGGTTCTAATTCAATCATCCCTTGGTCGCCCCTTGTAGTCGCCTCTTACGACAGGCAGGGGATACCGCGGGTGTATTCTACATGTGCGTCTCCCACCCGCAGGGGGTAGTGTGTTTGGTCCGCGAGAGGTATTTTATTTCCCTCAAGTCCGCCGGCAAGCCGGTTAGGACCCCCCTATCTGCCACCTGGGACGCGCCACGTTGGAGTATCACCTCTCCCCCTGCTACGCCTGCGTAGCAGGTTCGTGGGTTTCCCATTTTCACACCAGACAAATGCTGGGGCTGTACCTTAATTAAGGTCACGGCCGCTTCCTTCCAACTCCTAGGCCTATCCTATCCCATCATCGCCATAAGACCTATTTGTGTCGGTGCGACGAAAAGCCCCTAGAAAAAACTTCAAATTTTTCTCTCTGATTAGTGTTGATAGAGGATGGTTGTTCAGTTGTACTTCCTCCTAAAACAATAACCACTATCACTACTTGTCTGAAACATTTCATCTTAATTACAAGACGATCGACACATCGGATATTTAAGCAATTGTTTCATTGTTTATTCTTCTTTCTTTCTTTCTTTCTTAATCTGCTTACCCTCGAGGGGTGGGTTTTCCCGGAATAATTGGTCTTTCATGTTGTTACCTAGATTTTTCAGTAATTCTGCTGGGATGTCATCAACACCGTTTGCCTTTCCTAAAGAGGTAACGGGAATTGTTGAATTGTTGGATTAAAAAAAACCCCACACAACACGAAAACAATGGACTCAAGCAATACGCAGTTAATTAAACGTAAGTGCATTATCGCACCGACACAGATACAGTAGGTCTTATGGCGATCATGTTTAGGAAAGGGCTAGGTGTAGGAAGGAAGTGGCCATGGCCTTAATTAAGGCACAACCAGATGTGAAAATGGAAAACCATGCAAAATATAATATTTCGATTAGCATCAATCTGCAGGGAAAAATGAAGAGGAGAATGATCCGCAGAATGAGCACATAAATTAATTTCACAACCTTTTAACGACATCAAGTCGCAGATCACTTCTGTCTGCATAACTGATGAATGAATGCCGTCAGGGCTGCCCTGTATTTGGTTAGGAATGGAGGTTTGAGAATGTCTGTAGAAAAAAACAAACAAACTCGTTAAAAACATAAAAATCGTTCCAAATTTTTTGACAATACATGTTGGTCCAATAGAGAAAGTAAATAAAATCAAATACCAGGGAGAGAAAATTGAAGAAAATTGTTTAGAAAAATCTGCTCTTCAGTACAAGGAGGCTACACACGAAGGAAAGAGCGTATGGCGTCAGTAAGAATTTTTACAACTACGGTGAGTTTCTCTCATCAGTTGGCTTTTCTGCCTCCCGTTGACTCATCACTTCCCGTTACATAGCGCAGCGACAACACGGGAATGCTCGCACTTCGGAGTTCAGGTCCGTGGTTAGAACGTGTATTAAGTGTTGGTCTGTCGCTCCAATGTTCTCGAGTTGTGAAGTGTTATCTCGGCGTATAATTCTCACAATGCCTCCACGTGTGTACTCGGTAGAGAGAAGAGAATTTATGTACGATAATTATGTGAAAACAGAGTCTTGCAGGGAAGTCGTTAGGTGATTTGTAACATAATTCACAGGTGTAAGACCTTCACATAGAGAGACCGTGCGGAAACTCGTAAGCAAATTTAAATGAACTAGTTCTTTACTCAATAAGAAAGAAGTGTTAAAAACGTGTTCTTAACGAGGAAAAAGTAAATGAAATCGCAGAAAGATTAGAACATACGCCTACAAAATCCCTAAGACGACTTGGACAAGAAGGGTTTCGGAAAGCTCAGCATGGCGTGCTACGAAAATTTTAAAATAATGGAGAATATTTCCAACATCTCCTATCATAAGGTACGAGTTTATTTTCCTAATTCTTAATTACTAATTTTCTTAATTCTTATTTTCTTAATTTTAATTGTTATCTCATGTCAGGATCAGCCTCTGTGGCTCAGGTGGCAGCGCGCCGGCCTCTCACTGCTGGGTTCCGTGGTTCAAATCCCGGTCACTCCATGTGAGATTTATGCTGGACAAAGCGGAGATGGGACAGGTTTTTCTCTGGGTACTCCGGTTTTCCTTGTCATAATTCATTCCAGCAACACTCTCCAATATAATTTCATTTCATCTGTCATTCATTAATAATTGCCCCAGAGGAATGCGCTGCTAGATGGGGGTTTCATTCATTCCATCCCATTCCTGATCTGGTCGAATGACAGGAAACAGGCTGTGGATTTTCATTTTCATCTCATGTCAGGCACGGATAAAGTGAGAGAAGTGCTGTCCTGGTTGCTATGCCGCGGTGCGGGGAGTGATGAGTCAACAGGGGGCAGATAAGTTGGTGGTCGGTATATGCAGAGCGGGTCTCGGCCCATAGGTGGCCACTTCTTTTTACGGAGGGCCCCCGTAGCCCGCTCCCCCGCCGTGGCAATCGACTCAATCTACATTGCCTCTGACATGCTATTAGTTTCTAGGTAGAAAAGAGATAGCAGGGAAGAGTGGGAAGTGATACAAGGAGTATCTGCCGGTTTCCGAGTTAGACTCGCTACCACGGCAAGAGTTTGTATTGGTTAGGTGTGTTGAGGTGTGGTGTTGAAGGGTCAGGGAAAAACCACATAGGCAGAAAGAAGAAAGAGCCTACATGTAAAACCTGACATCTTTTGATAGCACATGCAAGTATGTGGGCTGGAAAATGACCAGAGGTTGTGTTGGTTAGGAATATGTGTCATGCAATCATAACCATTTCCTTGCCATTGTCTGTTATTATGGGGATCAGTCCTTCTTATCACTGCCGGGTCGGCTCTGGTCCGCTAGCGTCTGGGCTTTGGACCACAGGTTCGTCCCATTGTCCAGTACCAGCAGCCCCTAGTGCCAAGTCTCCGTTTGGAGAGGGGGATTAATAGCCAAGCCTTACTTGGTGCAGGGGGCTATCTTCTTCCGCCTGTTGATGTCTCTCTATGCGGTTTGTTGGAACACACTTGTCGTTGCAGATCTGCAACTATGCTAAGGTTATTGGTAACATATGTATATATACAGGCACTTATTGGAGTGTCGGCTTGCTTGCCGGTTCTCATGTCCGGTGTTCTACCTAAATAACAGTGAGATAACATAATAAATAAATAACTATAATAGGGCGCGGGATGTTGTTCCGCTTCCAAGTCTCTGTCGGGTGGGGGGGGGGGGGCGGAGGTGGATTGATTCGTCCTTTGGGCGTCTGGCTGCGTTGCCGTCGTCTTCTTAAGTTGTGCTTTTATCAATATTTTCTCGCCTGGTCCCTGGAGATAAATACAGCTGTAATCAAAGGAACATATTTGCATATTTACATAGGTACATGTTGACTGCAGTGTGTGGGTTTATATGGTATATAGGTGTCAGCTTGGGGAGGGGGCTGGCTATCGGCCCCCCGTCCCGCCAACCCTGTGGCTGAACAGAATGTGTTTCGATGTGGGGTACTTGGTGTAAAGATCGACGTCGTAGCGTCCGATCCCGCTTACTAGCGGGTTGATCTTATTACCCCATGACTTTGTGAACATTCTTAGAGTTTGTTTGCGTATGTGATGCCTTATCGAGCTAACTTTCGCAAGATCGCGTAGTTGGCGTATTGGTGTGTTGAAAGGGATTCTGGCTCCTGCTCGAATGCATTTATTTTGTATTCGTTCTAGCTTATCCAGGTTCGTCTTTGCAGTGAGCCCCCACGCTGGAGCTGCGTACAAGATTATTGGCCTAATTAAGACCTTATACATGTTTATGGCTGCGTTTGTGTTTATACTAGACTTTTTGTTCGGCTCTCCAGATAGGATGTGATTAGCCTTATATAGCCTGGGTGGAATTCGAGGTCTGTTAGTTTCGCTAGTAGGCCTTCGTGCCAGACTTTGTCAAATGCTTTCTGTATATCAAGAAAAACCGAACCTGTGACCCTTCGTTTATTGAAACCTATGATAGCTTGTTCTATGAATCGCGTGAGTAGTTGCGGGGCAGAATGTCCGTTCCTGAAGCCAAATTGCTCGTTGCGAATTATTCCTCTTTCCTTGATATGCCCTATTTAACCTTTTCAGTAGTATTTTCTCGAATACTTTACTGAGGGCGTCCAGGAGGCTGATAGGCCTGTAATTGTTTGGGTCTGACTTGTCTTTGCCTGGTTTTCCAAATACGAGTATCTAGCCCTTTTCGATTGTTCAGGGTAGTATTGGAATCTGAACGTTGCATTGATGATGCTAGAAGTGGCCACTGCTAGACCATGGTCCAACAACTCTGCACTCTGACTGGACAACCGAGCAGAGGAGGAGTGGCCACGACTGTACTGTGGCTCTACGCTTCTGTACATGGGAGACGGGACAGGGCTGGACCTCACGGCTGGCCCCAACCGTCTGTTGTCCTGAAAATGGTTTTCCGTGGTTTTCCATTCTCCTGCAGTAAGGTTAATGTCAGGACAGTTTCTAGTATAGGCCACGGTTGCCAACCCCCTCACCTTCTCCGAGCATCTCCTTCAACGTAACAAATCTGCCGGCCTGAGAGACGGAATCACCGTCTAAGAGGCCCGCCTCCTCTTTCAGGGGAGGAATGAAAACATTTCAGTAGTAGTAAGCTGGGCGCGCCCGCCGGGCAACAGATGAGAGAAACTCACTGTAGAAATGCTTACCTAAAAATCTTAAAATAAGGCAGTACAATAAGTAGTGAAACCAGAGTGTCTTTGAACTATAGTTTACACAAACTGGAAGTACTAGACAAAAGAATCATGAGAAAAATATTTGGACCAATGAAAATAACAGTACAATGGACAATAACACAATAATAAAGAAATATACCAGAGCGTGGAAAATATAACACACAAAAATGGAGATTTACACTTTTTGGACATATCTATAGAATAGATTATAACGGATTGATAAAACTGATATACAAGTACCTTTGGGGTCAAGAAAGATTCGGAAATAAATAAAATAAGAAAAGGGGGAGTCCGCTTCTGTGGTATAGATATTAGTGTGATTAGCTTCCACCCCAGGAGGCGCGGGTTCGATTCCCACTCTGTCACGAACGAAATTTGAAAAGTGGCGTGAAGGCTGGAACGGGGTCCACTCAGCCTCGGGAGGTCATCTGAGTAGAGTGGGTTCAATTCCCACTTCAGCCATCCTCGACGTGGTTTTCCGTGGTTTCCTGGTTCTCCTCCAGGCAAATGCTGGGCTGGTACCTGACTTAAGGCCACGACCACTATCCAATTCAACCTTCTCATCCCCCCTCACAAGGCCCCTGTTCAGCATAGCAGGTGTGGGCGCCTGGTTGAGGTACTGGTCCTCCTCCCCAGCTGTATCCCAGACCCAAAATCTTACGCTCCAGGACACTGCCCTTGAGGCGGTAGAGGTGAGGTCCCTCGCTGAGTCCGAGGGAAAAAAACCAACCCTGGAGGGTAAAGATTAAGGCCACGACCGCTCCCCTTCCTCTTCCTTGTCTCTCTTTTCCAGTCATCCTATCCCCGCAGAAGGCCCCTGTTCAGCACAGCAGGCGAGGACGCCTGGACGAAGTACTGGTCCTCCTTCCCAGTTGTTCCCTCGACCCCAAGTCTCACGCTCCGGGGCACTTTCCTTGAGGCGGTAGAGGCGGGATCGCTCGCTGATCCAAGGGAAAAACCAACCCTGAAGGGTAAACCGATTAAGAAAGGAAGAAGAATGGGCTTGAGAGTACCAAGGGAAGACAAAACCATTGCCAGGGGAGGGATTTGAACACGAACCTCCAGGGTGACAGGATCGCGCCGTACTAAGTAAGAACGTTGACACCGGCAAAATCGGCTGATTTCTCGGCATGGCTCTCAAGCCGGTATTAAGCCACTACCGGGCAAGTAGGCAGTGGGGCTAGGGACGCGCGCAGCTGTGAGCTTGCATCCGGGAGATAGTGGGTTCGAACCCCACTGTCGGCATCACAGAAGATGGTTTTCCGTGGTTTCCCATTTTCGCACCAGGCAAATGCTGGGGATGTACCTTAATTAAGGCAACGGCCGCTTCCTTTCAAAGGTGGAAAACCAACTGTGGATGTGTTGTGTCAAGACGGCTCCTTCAACATTTCCCGCATGGTGCTAGAATTTATTATTGACAAGGCTCTCTCTTTTGTGAGGGATCGTCGGCCAGTGAACTGTGTACACAAGATAATCTCTGCCCTTGTCCAAAATCTATATAAGGAGTAGTAAATATTCTTAGAGCATACACAACGCCATGGTGCCGACATTCATTGTACTCTTAGGACTGGCGGTCACCCTAGCCGCCGGCTCCGTCATCCCTGTAAAGGAGAGGAGAGTGGGTGAGTGCTACGCATTATTATTATTATTAATAATAATAATAATAATAATAATAATAATAATAATAATAATAATAATAATAATAATAATAATAATAAATTAGAACATTTAATTCTTGCAGTAAATTATTCACACGTTGCATATTGAAAATCTGACTCATATCGGGTAGATAAATATGCCTATTGAGTTATATTTGAATAGAATCCAGAAAAATGTTTTTATGTCCGCCTCTGTGGTGTAGTGGTTATTGTGATTAGCGGAGAGCCTCGGAGGCCAGGCTCTGCCACGAAATTTGAAAAGTGGTACGAGAGCTGGAACGGGGTCCACTCATCCTAGGGAGGTCAACTGAATAGAGGGGGTTCGATTTCCTCCTCAGCCATCCTCGAAGCGGTCTTCCGTGTTTTCCCCACTTCTCCAGGCAAATGCTGGGCTGGTACCTGACTTAAGGCCACGACCACTATCCAATTCAACCTTCTCATCCCCCCTACAAGGCCCCTGTTCAGCATAGCAGGTGAGTCCGCCTGGGTGAGGTACTGGTCCTCCTCTCCAGCTGTATCCCCGACCTAAAGTCTTAATATTCAGGACACTGCCCTTGAGGTGATAGAGGTGGGATTCTTCGCTGAGTCATAGGGAAAAACCAACGCTGGAGGGTAAACATATAAAGAAAGAAAGAAAGAAAGAAAGAAAGAAAGAAAGAAAGAAAGAAAGAAAGAAAGAAAGAAAGAAAGTATTATATTTGAATAGAATCCAGAAAATGTTTTTGGAAAGAATATATAAATGTAATCATTAATAGGAACAATACTTTTACAAAATGTTTATAACAGAAAATATATTGCAAGTCAGTAATAATAATAATAATAATAATAATAATAATAATAATAATAATAATAATAATAATAATAATAATAATGTTTGTTGTTTGAGTCATCAGTCCACAGACTGGTTTGATGCAGCCCTCCATGCCACCCTATCCTGTGCTAGTCTTATCATTTCTACATAACTGCTGCATCCTATATCTGCTCTAATGTTTTTGTCATATTCATACCTTGGTCTCTACCGCTACCGTTCTTACCACCTACACTTCCTTCAAAAACCAACAGAACAAGTCCTGGGTGTCTTAAGATGTGTCTTATCATTCTAACCCTTCTTCTCGTGAAATTTGGCCAAATCGTTTTCTTCTCACCAGTTCGTTTCAGTATCTCTTCATTCGTGATTCGATCTACTCATTTTACTTTTAGCATTCTTCTGTAACACCACATTTCAAAAGCTTCATTTCTGAACTAGTCATCGTCTGTGTTTCACTTACATACAATGCCACGCTCCACACGAAAGTCTTCAAAAATATCTTTCTAATTCCTATATGAATGTTCGAAGTGAGCAAATTTCTTTTCTTAAGTAAGACCTCCCTTGCTTGTGCTAGTCTGCATTTTATGTCCTCCTTACTTCTGCCATCATTGGTCATTTACTACCCAAGTTCCAATATTCATCTACTTCCTTTAAGATTTCTTTTCCTAATCTAGTATTTACCGGGCGAGTTGGCCGTGCGCGTAGAGGCGCGCGGCTGTGAGCTTGCATCCGGGAGATAGTAGGTTCGAATCCCACTATCGGCAGCTCTGAAAATGGTTTTTCGTGGTTTCCTATTTTCACACCAGGCAAATGCTGGGGCTGTACCTTTATTAAGGCCACGGCCGCTTCCTTCCAACTCCTAGGCCTTTCCTATCCCATCGTCGCCATAAGACCTATTTGTGTCGGTGCGACGTAAAGCCCCTAGCAAAAAAAATAAAAAATAAAATCTAATATTTCCTGCATCACCTCACTTTGTTCGACTGCACTGCGTGACTTTTGATCTGTACTTATTTATTTTCATCTTGTATTCCTTAGTCAAGATCTATTTTTTGCTACTTGCTTTACGTCGCACCGACACAGAAAGGTCTTATGGCGACGATGGGATAGGAAAGGCCTGAGAATTGGAAGGAAGCGGCCGTGGCCTCAATTAAGGTACAGCCCCGGCATTTGCCTGGCGTGAAAATGGTAAACCACGGAAAACCATCTTCAGGGCTGCCGACAGTGGGGTTCGAACCCACTATCTCCCGATTACTGAATACTGGCCGCACTTAAGCGACTGCAGCTATCGAGCTCGGTTTAGTCAAGATCAATAATAATAATAATAATAATAATAATAATAATAATAATAATCGTAGGCTGTATATCATTTTACAATTTATTTGCGGCTCACCGACACAGATAGGTCTTATGGCGACGATGGGATAGGAAAGGCCTAGGAGTTGGAAGGAAGCGGCCGTGGCCTTAATTAAGATACAGCCTCAGTATTTGTTTGGTGTAAAAATGGGAAACCACGGAAAACCATCTTCAGGTCTGCCGTCAGGGGTGTTCGAAACCATTATCTCCCGTTATGCAAGCCCATAGCTGCGCACCCGTAACCACACGGCCAATTCGCCTTATAATAATAATAATAATAATAATAATAATAATAATAATAATAATAATAATAATAATAATAATAATAATAATAATACAGTAGTGAAGCCAGAATGCCTATATGCAAGCGAGTGTCTGGCATTAAACTATAATTTAGATAAACTAGAAATACTGGAAAGGCGAATCATGAGGAAAATATTAGGCCCACAAAACACAGCAGAAGGTTGGAAATTACGAAGTAATGCTGAAATATATCAAAAAATAGAAAATATATCAGATGTAATGAGGAAAAGGAGACTTATGTTTCTTGGACATTTATATCGAATGCAAGATAGTACATTAACCAGTAAGATTTTCAGATATTTGTGGGGTAAGAAATCAACGACAAGCTGGGCCAATGAAGTAAGAAAGGATTTAGAAAAAAACAATATAACAACAGAAGAAATAAATAATAGAGAAGACTTTCGGGAAAAAGTATTGAAAATAGAAGGATTCCAAGGTACTAAAGTAAAAAAGACTGGTTCAAAGTGGTCTGAAGACAGAAAGAAGAAACATAGTGAACAGATGAAAGCGTACTGGAAGAAAAGGAAAGAACAAAGAAGAAGGAATTGTAATTGGCACGTTGTCCTCTGGTGGCCCATTCGAAAGAATAATAATAATAATAATAATAATAATAATAATAATAATAATAATAATAATAATAATTTGACATTGTGTCCTAACATTTTTACAGTTTGCGTGCTATAAATACAACATACAAATCCGTGAAACACCTATACAAATATTACTAAAATCTACTTGCGGCTTTGCGTGCTTGAGTGCCATACCGAGAAATGAGCATCAAACACTAACACTCCGGGGATTTCAGCCATTGCCACCGTGGCGTGCTTGCTGTGGGCTGAGCCTATCGGCAGGGTTCCTTTGTTCAAAACCTTCCCCTGAAGAAGTGTATTTCTTTCATTGGCGCCCTCAAGCCGGTCATAAGCCCCGTGCAGATTTAGCAACGCCGCCTCGCAAAGCCCACCTGAAGCGATCCGATTGGCTGATATCAGCAGCTGATAAAATTACAACGGCGCGATATATCGACTTTTATCTCAATTATTTATCAGCATGACCAACCCTCTAACGCTCATATACCCTGTTCACGTTGTTTCCGAACAACCTGTATATTTAATTTTGTCCAGCACCTGCCAATATATACCAGGGGGTCCACGAGCGCCGTACTTTCTACTTATAAATGTTTCGCATGCACTAATGATGAATGGGATGTCTACTAAGTGATTTTTACAGGAGCAGTACTGTCAGCAGGCAGGTTACGGCAGAATATGAAGAGATAACAACCGGACGGTCGCTCGCAGCATGTTCCTCAGCGCTACCCGTCTAATGCAACCCCTTACATTAGTAAGCCTCGCCTTGGACCGCATTGTACTAGGCTGCTGTATGGTACAACAGCACTACATTTGCTGTCTACATATCGGCAACGGCCAGTGTGTTCAGCAACGTCGAATACACAGACATCGTTTTAATCTATGGAAAATCTGGTCGGAATGCTGCCGAAGCTCGCAGGCGGTTAGCACAGGAGCTTTCAAACAGACTTCTGCTTTCTACACACGTATTTCGCCGAATACTGTTAGTTTCAGACAAATAACTCTTTTATAGAGTGGAATGTCTGCACGTGTATAAATAAGTAATTATTATTTTTTGTATCTTTAGCGTATTTACAAATGCACCCGTGTTATGGAACGTGTGCAGTGAAATGACTGCTATCTATTAGCACACCTTCGAAAATAAGTGATTAGGCATCCCATGCAGCACTATACTAAGCGGCACGAACGATGACGGGTGGCGCAGACAGAGACAAAAATAGAAGGATGATACTAACTACAACGTTGCCATGCGTGAGAGAAAGCAATAGCTGCCAGTAATCCTTAGCTGAATATCCTCAACGGCTAGAACTTCCAAACTAAACTTACGAGATGATTATATACAACTGAAACAAAACGAAACACAATCAATCAATCAATCAATCAATCAATCAATCAATCAATCAATCAATCAATCAATCAATCAATCAATCAATCAATCAATCAATCAATCAATCAATCAATCAATCAATCAATCAATCAATCAATCAATCAATCAATCAATCAATCAATCAATCAATCCTGATCTGCATTTAGGGCAGTCGCCCAAGTGGCAGATTCCCTATCTGTTGTTTTCCTAGCCTTTTCTTAAATGATTTCTAAGAAATTGGAAATTTATTGAACACCTCCCTTGGTAAGTTATTCCTATCCTTAACTCCCCTTCCTATAAACGAATATCTGCCCCGTTTGAAATTTGAAATATCAGTTTGTTTCTTACTGTTTGTACTTGGCGCTTTATCACTTATAACTGAGTGACTAGCATTATCCATTTGAAATTTCAATTTGAAATTGGGGCAAATATTCGTTTATAGGAAGGGGAGGGAGTTAGGGATTGATTATGTTCCGTTTTGTTTCAGTTGTATATAATCATCCCGTGAGTTTTGGTTTACTCGGCCGGGCTGAGTGGCTCAGACGGTTAAGGCGCTGGCCTTCTAACCCCAACTTGGCAGGTTCGATCCTGGCTCAGTCCGGTGGTATTTGAAGGTGCTCAAATACGACAGCCCCGTGTCGGTAGATTTACTGGCACGTAAAAGAACTCCTGCGGGACTAAATTCCGGTACCTCGGCGTCTCCGAAGACCTTAAAAAGTAGTTAGTGGGACGTAAAACAAATAACATTATTATTATTATTGGTTTACTCGGTCTGCCATCTAGTGGGCCTAGAGTAAAACGGAACGTCGAAATTGACGAGCAGATAGCCAGATGGCGTAAAATTGAAATGTCTGCACACGGTAGCTGAGGCCATACGATTATTATTATTATTATTATTATTATTATTATTATTATTATTATTATTACTTTGGAAGTTCTAGCCGTTGAGGATATTTAGCCACAAACCTCCAGTATACAAGATACTTTTAACATATAGGCTATTTTTATGGATTTGTATTCACACCAACGCATATTTGAACGAAGAACCAATGTGAAACCAATAACAAGGTAAACTCTGTAAATGATGGATTCTCGTGTCTCGATACATTGTGAGAAATTATAACTTCACCATATCTCATTTATTATTCAGTGTCTTCCTCTCCGTCCACCTCTGTGGTGTAGTAGTTAGTGTGATTAGCTGCCACCCCCGGAGGCCCGGGTTCGATTCCTGGCTCTGCCACGAAATTTGAAAAGTGGTACGACGGCTGGAACGGGGTCCACTCAGCCTCGGAAGATCAACTGAGTAGAGGTGGGTTCGATTCCCACCTCAGCCATCCTGGAAGCGGTTTTCCGTGGTTTCCCACTTCTCCTCCAGGCAAATGACGGGATGGTACCTAACTTAAGGACACGACCGCTTCCTTCCTTCATCCTTGTCTATCCCTTCCAATCTTCCCATCCCCCCGCAAGGCCCCTGTTCAGCATAGCAGGTGAGGCCGCCTGGGCGAGGTACTGGTCATCCTCCCAGTTGTATCCTCCAACCCAGAGTCTGAAGCTCCAGGACACTGCCTTTGAGGCGGTAGAGGTGGGATCCCTCACAGAGTCCAGGGTAAAAACCGACCCTGGAGGGTAAGCCCATTAAGAAAGAAAGAAAGAAAGAAAGAAGGAAAGAAAGAAAGAAAGAAAGAAAGAAAGAAAGCAAGAAAGAAAGAAAGAAGTCTTTCTCTTCATCACTCGTATCTGCATCCGATGAAGAATTTTTCAGGTTGATGATTACGGGTTCAAAGACGTTGTCTATAATAATCTCCCGTTTGAAGTCATCTTCTTGAATGGTTTCAGCACGCCGAACACAGTCCACCCGTGCCTTTGTCGTAATACTTTCAATAGCTTCGTGAACCAGTTTCACCGTGTCAGCAATTTTGAAAGTAGTGTTTCTTTCTGCCACGAATCCCTTAACCTGTGACCATACAAGTTCTATCGGATTGTACAGGCAAGGATACGGCGGCAAGCGCACATCCCTATGGCCTTGCTCACGAGCGACGGCGTCAAGTTCGTAATCTTTTTCGCGCGACTTATGCTTTTTAACCAGTTGCAACAACTCCATGCATGTCTGTGAAGCCGAGTGTGGAATTGACTTACTGGATAGCCATGCTACAATATCAGCCTTCTTACTGTTTGTACATCGAGCTCGATAGCTGCAGTCGCTTAATTGCGGCCAGTATCCCGTATTCGGGAGATAGTGGGTTCGAACTCCACTGTCGGCAGGCCTGAAGATGGTTTTCCGTGGTTTCCCATTTTCACACCAGGCAAATGCTGAGGCTGTACCTTAATTAAGGCCACGGCCGCTTACTTCCGACTCCTAGCTCCTTCCTGTCCCATCGTCGCCATAAGACCCGTCTGTGTCGGTGCGACTTAAAGCAACTTGCAAAAAAAAACAAAAAAAAACAAAACAAAAAAAAGAACTGTTTGTACTTGGCGCTTTATCCCTTATAAGTGAGTGATATCCATCACAATTACGGACGCTGGAGCTAGTTAGGGTAAAAACTGTACTTTGAACTACTAAGCAAACGTCACTGCATTCATTTCACTATGATAGTCACTCTTACTGTAATGTTTGGACCTAAACACTAATTTGCTTTGAGGAATTAATCCAGAAACAGCAGTACCAGCGTGAAAAATTATTAAACGACTGCCCTTACCAGTCGAAACTTTCAGACTCCCCAAGCCACATTCGATTTCCAGCAAGTACATCTGGTACTGTTCTGATTTACCCAAGTTTCATCTAAGTAATAAATTTGGGCCTTTCCTTCTAACCTAATCTGATGCATCGCCCTTGCAGCAGCGATATCAGAACGTTACATGAGGAACTTTCTTCCGTCATTACACTTCATGTGTCTGAAACCCATACACTTTAAAATACTTCCCTTGAATCGCACAGATTCGTCTTCCTTCACCAATTTCTTTGCCGTTGGAAATTCACCTGCAGCACATATGTCGCGTATTTTTCGCCTAAGAACGTCTTGATTAAAACCATCTAAATTCATCACAGACTTCACGTTTGTGATGTTTACCTGGTGACAGTAATAGTACGCTACGACTTGCTTCTAGTGAACAATTATTTTCCTGAATTATTCTCAATACAGTTCTATGGCTAATACAACACGCTTCAGCTGTTCGTTCCTGTGATTTGGCAACGTCGTGAATTGGCATGCCGGCATCTGATTCTCGCTTAAAGTACTTATATACATTAATCACTTGCTCTCTGGCTTGTTTATACAGAACCTTACGCAAATGCTGTTCATCTTCCATGATTTAACACATGGATTTACAGTTAATGTCGCGAAATAACAACGGTTAACTTCCTATAAACTTTACATTGAGTAGTTACCTTGCCATCACAAGCTCAAAACGGTAAGTCAGCTGATTGGCTTTCTGGGGAGTAATGACTTAACTGCGCAGAACCTCGCTAAACTGGGCGGGCATCGTTCATACCGCGCAGTATAGTGCATACGGGACATTTGTAAGTAGAACATACGGCGCTTTGTCAATATGTCAATATAAATGGTTCCTTAAAAGAAGCACGAACAGACGCACAGCTACTTCGGCAATCGTGGCTACGTACTACCCTTGAGAGAAAACCTCTTCCATAACTCGTCATTTTTTCCGGTAATGTATACAAAATATTTTGTTTTGATGTTACATGCGAAAGTGACACGTAAAGTTGTCCAAGTGAAAATCATTCTCCACGTGACCCTGTGATTTGTTTATTGTCACGTCAAAGGTGGCTCTTACCGGGAACTGGACTCGTTTAAAATCAAAAGGCAAATCTAAAGGAATCATAGGGTTTGTCGGTATGAAGACCGTTTCTGCTGCATCATAGCCAGTTAAAATAGCAGTTTTTCAAAATGTTCACTACCAATCACGTCCCACCGCATAACTTTGTCGGGTGTAGATTACGCAACAATATAATAGGCACCTTACTTTCAAAATCAGCTTGTGTGGTGGAAAGTAGGGTTGAGCACTATGTCCCTGTTTCGGCACACTGTGCCAGTGCACAGTTTCTTTCCGTTGTTCCGGAACACCGATTGTCAATTGTTTCGAAACATTCTCAAACGAGCCCGAGACAGTGTCTCGTCCCGTCAACAACGCCACTATGCACCGCCCTTCGCCTACTAGCTGCCTGTGCGCCACCACGTGCTGGAGTATTGTGTGTTCTGTGAGTCCCTGGCTTTCGGTACAAGCGAATCACTTACTGTGTTCTGCTTTGTTTTCAACAGTTCTGTAAGAGTGTTTTCATTGAAGCCTAGAAACATGCACTATACGTACAAGAGACGGTAAGCTTTGCAGAATGTCACACCGCAGTTCTGTTTGTGATATTTGCAAACACATCTACTGACGGAGTAATTGTGACAGGTGTATTTCAGAATGAATGAAAACATTCTTATCCTAAAAGCAACACTTAATCATGATTATTTTCGGGTACATATTTCAGAGTTCCGATTGATTTTTCCCATGTCTTGAAGCTTTATCCTGGCCCTAATTGCTCACAATGCAGGCCGATACATTTCAATCGGTGAAAGTATCTTTGGAATAGTTACTTTTAAACACCTGTACTGTCGCTGTAACCGTGGTATGTGTATTTCGTATTTACTGCAAAATCTTAACCTAAAATCAGCCTTTAAACGTGATTATTGGGCGCGAATTTCAGTGTTCCGACTGTTCCTTCACGTTCCGTGCAGCTTGACACTGGCCGTAACTATACAGCACGCCCGGTTCAGGCACTTTGCCACTGACTAGGAGCACGCCATGTTGCCTCACGAAGTGATCTCTTCACAGACATATAGATTTAGACTGGCAATGAACAGGAGGATTCTGAAGCCGGAAGCGTGCGGCTGCCGCCATCTTACGTCCCTACACTATTCCGTCCGACTTGTTGGCTGAATGGTCAGCGTACTGGCGTTCTATTCAGAAGGACCCGGGTTCGATTCCCGGCCGGGTTGGGGATTTTAACCTTCATTGGTTAATTCCACTGGCCCGGGGGCTGGGTGTTCGTGCTGTCCCCAACATCCCTGCAACTCACACACCACATATAACACTATCCTCCACCACAATAACAGTCAGTTACATACACATGGCAGATGACGCCCACCCTCATCGCAGGGTCTGCCTTACAAAGGCTGCACTCTGCTAGAAATAGCCACACGAAATTAATTAAACACTATCCCGATGCATTAATATAAAATAGTAGCCGAAACGGGAATATTGCACAGGAGTTAATTAAAATAATTAAAAGCATATCGAAATAATAACAATAATACTGATTAATTAGACCTATTAGCTCCTTTATTTTCCTGTTAAAACATTGGTACATCAATTTAGAAATGCTTAAAAATCGCCATCCTCTTAAGACCGATCTTTGATCAGATCTGTTTCCATTGAACTCTCTTACAGCATGATTCACATGTATTTTCAAGAACAGTGATGAAATTATGTTAATGAGGCAATAAACATGCGTGTCCATTGGGTTTAGATCTAAAGCATATGAGATTAACCTTGAAAAAAAAATTCTTTCATACAAATGAGCTGTGGCTTCATTGGGTGCGTTCCATTTTATGACTGAGCTTAAACTATTATATGTATTCTCTCCAAAATTCATCTAAGTTTTCACATATGAACAACATCTTTCGTAGGAACATAGAGATTACCCCTATCCTTCAAAGAAACGAATGGATTAGGATTTTCTTATTGTACAGCTGCTTCCTTACAAGTATCACACTTTAGAGAATTTACTAACATTTTTACCACAAATACTAAGAAATATTCAATAATATTTTGTGATAATGAACCTAACACCTATCGATTTATATAAGTTTACTAATCCTTCCACTCTGAATTTAACAGTAATTCTGACATCCTTACAACATATCCTTAAAGAATAGAAGAGACCAAGACCCACTATCATTTAATGACTAATATAAGCAAAACAAAAACTCAACCTATGACCACATGTTGCAGTAACATTATTATTATTATTATTATTATTATTATTATTATTATTATTATTATTATTATTTCATCCATTTAAAAAGGCTCGGGTTGTGCCGGTTACATAATGGGTTAACTCGGCCTAAGAATGGAGTTCCCCGTCTTGATTATGAAACTATTCAGATATCTACAAATATTTACAACGGATTATTATTATTATTATTATTATTATTATTATTATTATTATTATTATTATTATTATTATTATTACTCCGCACTTCATCACAATGGGGCTGACGCCAACAAATACACATCGGAAGGAAGTTATCTCTGTCTCCTACATAATTAGGCATCTTTAATAGTTAATAGCATTAATAACTAGACAAGCGTACATGAGCACATGTGAGCCACTTACCGGTGTATTGAGACTCCTGTTCCTTCGTTCGCGAATAGGAAAAACCTTACCCAGACACTACGCAGTAGTTTGCCGAAAGTAAAAGTGAAATGTGCATAAAAACAACACAAACCAAAACTGCACGTAACACAGTAGCATATATGTTTAGAGTGGATCTGTAGTGTCGTAAGATGGAGGCGGCCACAAGTTTGCGGCTTCACAAGCACCAATGCTATGGGATACAGCGCTGCCAGTCTATTTACTATATGTCTGTGAATCTCTTCAGTGCAGTTACAGTTCCGTGTGCCGGCACAGTGTACCGAAGAACTCCACCTCAAGCTCCTAATGTTTCGGAACAGCTGACTGTTCCGGTCTGCCCAACCCTAGTGGAAACCCGGAAGGATATAAAGAATTTAGAAATTCTGTACGATAATGAACAGCTTTTTCACTATCGACTGAGTAATAAACTTGAACCTGCGCAGTGAATTTGGAGAAATATGACTCCCTTTATCTTTGTGAAGTCGTTCTTTATATCTCCTGTGACATTCGAGAATCCCTTTGTTAGTCAGTTTCATTGTTACGTGATAAACCACTTTTTGGAATGGCTAGTTGCTTTACGTCGCACCGACACAGATAGGTCTTATGGCGACGATGGGACAAGGAAGGGCTAGGAGTGGGAAGGAAGCGGACGTGGCCTTAATTAAGGTACAGCCCCAGCATTTGCCTGGTGTGAAAATGGGAAACCACGGAAAACCATCTTCAGGGCTGCCGACAATGGGGTTCGAACCCACTATCTCCCGAATACTGAATACTGGCCGCACTTAAGCGATTGCAGTTATCGAGCTCGATCTTTTTGGAATGCAATGCACTATGACCTATACTCGCGTTCCGTCTCGGCAGGATTTTTTATACGACTAAAAAAGCAAAGCAAAGCAAAGCAAAGTCATCTCTGTACAGGCCATGAAGGCCCTGGGAGTGGTGGAAGGTAAAGGCTTCCACTATTCGTAACCTCGGCACTTGATGGGGTAGAGTGGTTAGCTCTACGCCCGGCCGCCTTTGCCCCCAGGAATTAACCTGGTACTCATTTTGATGTAGGCTGAGTGAACCTCTGGGCCATATGCACCTCCTGAAGTGGAAAACTAATTTCTTAAATTATGCGACTTCCTGACGGGGATTCGAACCCACGTCCTTCCGGGCGAACCGAGTACGCCTTTACCGGCTCGGCCAGGCAAACCCTTTTATGTACTAGTAGATAACGAAAAATCACTGGAAAACAATTAATTACTAGCTGTATCCCGCGGCTTCACACGCGCGGATTTCGTAATTTGATAATAGTAATCGTTTCTCGATACTACACTAAGACATCTCAAAATGCCTTAAGTATAGAAAATGATCGAAAAATTGAGTTTCATTTACCCCAGAACATTGTTGTAAACCACGTTTATGGCAATGCCTTTTGTGCCTTAGAGGACCAGGCTACTAGCAGTGCTAACTCTGGAACATGTAACAGAACTGTACATGTGAGAAACAGTCCTCTCTCAAGTCGAAAAAGAAAAGCGAATTTTCTTATTTTTAAAGGAGATTTCAAATACTCATTTCCACGTCTGACACATCTTCAGTTTTTCGTTATCCTAATAAAAGGAATTCAACTCCTTCACTAGTTTTCACCACCCTCCCCCATTGAGTGGACTTTCCGATTACAAAAGTACGTTTTTCTTAATTTTAAAAAGAGATTCCAGATAGAATTTTTCGCATCTGTAAGATCTTCAATTTTTGAGATATAAGTATCCTCATAAATAGAATTCAAACCCTTTTTCGGTCCTTTTCACCCCCTTAATTGATATTCCGGAAACAAAACAAAAATACATGTATGTAACATGTTAAGCTTTAGAGATATTGTACACTCATTTTAAAAATTCACCCTTTTTAACTCATTTTCACTTCATTAAATGTACGGCTTCATGGCTAAATGGTTAGCGTACTGGCCTTTGGTCCAGGGAGTCCCGGGTTCGATTCCCAACGGGGTCGGGGATTTTAACCTTAAATGTTTAATTCCGATGGCTCAGGGGCTGGGTGTGTGTGTGTGTGTGTGTGTGTTGTCTTCATCATTAGAAATCATCCTAGGTAGGGCCCCATCCTCACAGACGCGCAGGTTGCCTGTACCCTGTCAACTCGAAAGACCTGCACCAGGCCTCTCCGGAGGCCACATGCCATTATTATTATTATTATTATTATTATTATTATTATTATTATTACCCCATTAAATAGATTTTCCAAAAACGCAGTAGTAATTACATCCTTCCATATAGGGGTTGGTGTCAGGAAGGGCATCCGGCTGTTAAACAGGGTGAAATCCTTATGTGCGACAGTTCGCACCCGCGACCACACAGATGTGGGAAAAGCGGTAGGAAAATAAGAAGAGGAAGGAGAAATAGATTTCCCGAAAATAAAAAAAATACGTGTTTCTTTACTTTTAAGGAAAGTCCAAATACCAAGTTTCACGACTGTAACATCTTTAGTTTTTAAGATATAAGTATCCTCATGAAAAAGATTCAACCCTCTTTTCACCTATTTTTGCCCCTTTAAGTGGAGTTTCGAAAATAAAAAAAATACGTGTTTCTTTATTTTTAAAGGAGATTCCAAATACCAATTTTCAAGTCTTTAAACGATTAAGTTTTTGAAATATAGATATAGTCATTTTAAAAATTCAACCCCTCTCCCTTTTCACCCCCTTAGCGACCGAATATACAAATAACCCTTCCTTAATAAAGAGCTACACTGTAATTAAAATATATTCCCAACTTTTTATTTTCTTTGTGTCCAGAAGTTTTGGCTCTGCGATGATAAGTCAGTCAGTCAGTCAGTACATGTTATTTTATATTGTACTAGCAAATGTACCCGTGCTTCGCTACGGTACTCAATATTGTATACGGATATCGAAGTAAATTAGTGCACATTAAGTGAATAAGATTTTTAAATTGGGTTTGTCTTGGCTTTATCCGAGAATCAGTATTGTGAAAACCACAGACGTTGTTTCCAATGAAAGTGTGATTTGCGGAATTGCGATGATAACGGCAAGTCCACTTGTTTACTGCAATTCACAACGAAGAAAGTAACTTTCGTTTAACGGCAGACCCCATTGCCTAATGCGCGGCCAAAATCGATTTGGGGAGGTTTCATTACAATGGCAGACCCCAATTCATACTTTCAGATAGATTACAGTTGAGGAACTTTTATTTTATTTGCAACGACCTTCCTTACTGCCAGTCAAAAGTGAGTTGCGTTCTTATCTTTATAATGGCAGACGCATTTTCTAATGCCAGTCAGCTTCCTGCCAGTCACACCGAGTGGGTGAGATTGCATTATAATTAGCAGGCCACTATGCCTATCGTCAGTCACATTTTAGACGGGTCAATTTATTTAAAATGGAAGACACGCTACCTAGAGTTCTGCTAGTCGAATCGAGAAGGGATTTATGCATTAAAATAGTGCACAAGAGATGGAGAACGACCCCATTCTTATTGCCTGTCAAAGTCGATGTGGGGAGGACTGAAAACAATAGCAGAGAGTCACTATCGATCTGCAATGTATTTAATACCAATGGCAGACAAACCCTTTCTCGATTGCTACAAATCGACGTCAATGAAAGAATATAGTCGTCATACGGAAGTATAAGGATGTTAACCATCATTTACAGAATAACTGCTGCTAAATGGTACATCAAATCGAAAAACAGATTGTACGATAAGACGAACTTTCTGGCCATATCTTGGGGTCATCAGCTTACCCGTACCAAGTTTCACATTTCCGAGATTTCTGGAAGTGCCTCATTAATTCACGTCTTTTTTCATTTTTAAATATTTATATATACATCGCTCCAGCCCGACTTGCTTTTATATATATAGATGACGAATAAGCATGAGCACGTTGTAAAGTGCAGACTTCCACTTCGAGATTCATATCTCCTAAACGGTTTATGATATTAAGAAACGGTTTGCGCCATCAGACGCCTCATTTATCGCTCTAAATGTTTGTTTCTAAACCATATCCTCGTATCTCCCATATTAAGGGGGTAAATTGAGTTCAAATGTTGAATAGGGTGAAATTTGGGTGCATTTTTAACATTTTACATTAAATTTTGCCTACTTATGTATAAGCTAGAATCATGAAATTTGGTACACATATGTCCCTTAATCGTGACAATGTGCACACCTAACGCGATCATCCTATCATTCTTATAAGTGTGTCAAACATTGAAATTTACTTGTAAAAATCACCAAATTTACGAACAATCAAGAAATACGGCCAAATTTAACGTATAAGGGAGAGAGATACGACAAAATGTCACAGGACCAAAGTTGTAGATCACTCCGAATTGAAGGGACATTGTGCCATCCGTTTTGTGATACGACTTACCGTTTAGCCAAAAAATAGCTCAAAAGGAATGTCTGCACAGTCATTAAAATTGCCTCCATATTTCGATATCTTTGGGGGTAAAAAGTGAAAAATTTGAACATCTTGGAATTTTCCCGTCCGTTAGGGACCAAAAGCTATAATTTCACCAAATTTCAATTGTCTACCTCGTCTGGCAGGTTGTGCCGCCATCTTGATTTGGGGGGATAGGGGATAAAAATGAGGAAATTCCCGAAAATTTTTAAGCCCACGAAACCTATAGGTTATCGTTTTGGATATACTATACGACTGTGTTCTTATGCTGAGCCCAAAATTTGAGCCCCCCCAGCGTGCCCCCTTCAGGGAATTTTGAGAATTTCCGATTTTTCTAGGGATCCTGGGGTCATCAGTTTCCCTCGTACCAAGTTTCAAATTTCTGAGATTTCTGGAAGTGCCTCATTAATTCACGTCTTTTTTCATTTTTAAATATTTATATATACATCGCTCCAGCCCGACTTGCTTTTATATATATAGATTGTAGCATGTTCAACGAATGCTGGCCGAAGTCGTTGATAGCTCGCAGTCTTCTCGGTCGCTCTGAAGCTGGTCATTTACATTCCCATATTTCGGAATGGAGATTGCGCGGAAAAATGAAAACGACCTTATCTCCGGAAGTATAGACCAAAATAAAATTTGGTAAATTATATTTTCTTATACATTAGTTACTTGAGGGGAATGCATTTATTTTGATAAGGTAATTTATTTAAAATGCTTTTCTTTCCTGCAAACTGCCTGGCCGAGGCGGTAAAGGCGTACTCGGTTCGCCCGGAAGGATGTGGGTTCGAATCCCCGTCAGGAAGTCGTAAAAATTAAGAAATGAGATTTCCACTTCCGGAGGTGCATATGGCCCTGAGGTTCACTCAGCCTACAACAAAAATGAGTACCAGGTTAATTCCTGGGGGCAAAGGCGGCCGGGCGTAGAGCTAACCACTCTACCCCATCACGTGCCGAGGTTAACAATGGTGGAAGCCTTTACCTTCCACCACTCCCAGGGCCTTCATGGCCTGTACGGAGATGACTTTGACTTCTTTCCTGCAAAGTGTAGCATAAAGCAGTTATGTATTGAAGATAGATATGTGCTGTCGAGGACATTTTAATATTGAAAACATTAATTCTACGAAAAACGTAAAATTAAGCGATTTCCTTAATTATGCCGAAGGTTGAAGGGATAAAGGGCCTGAAAAGCTTTCAAAATGTGAGTCTTGGATAGCTCTATCAAACTAAAACAATATTCGAAAACGATTTCCGGCCTACATGCAATTCCAGAAAAAACAGCCTAAAATCGCTTGTTTCCTTTTTCTTTTTTTATTCAGATCCTGGACAAATTAACTTATTTACATAATTCTTTCTGTAATGTATTCCTTGGTTCAATATCTTCAGGAATTTTTTGATTTTTTGAAAAATGTTCAAATGGAATGTAGTTATAAGGGCTTAAGTGAATCTCTGCATTGACCCTCATTAACGCTCTTCGTGGTAGAAAAAGGCAAACTGCTAATCTAATCGACCGGATAACGATGATTAAGAAAAGGATTGTAATTCTTCTTCTTCTTAATCTATTTACCTTCCAGGGTTGTCCTTTCCCTCGGACTAAGCGAGGGATCCCACCTCTACCGCCTCAAGGGCAGTGTACTGGAACGTGAGCCATGGGGTTGGGGGATGAAACTGGGGAGAATGACCAGTACCTCGACCAGGCGGCCTCGCCTGCTATGCTGAACAGGGGCCTTGTAGGGGGATGGGAAGATCGGAAGGGGTAGACAAGGAAGAGGGAAGGAAGCGGCCGTGGCCTTAAGTTAGGTACCATCCCGGCATTTGCCTGGAGGATATGTGGGAAACCAGGGAAAACCACTTCCAGGATGGCTGAGGTGGGAATCGAACCCACCTCTACTCATTTGAGCTCCCGAGGCTGAGTGGACCCCTTTCCAGCCCTCGTACCACTTTTCAAATTTCGTGGCAGAGCCGGGAATCGAACCCGGACCTCCGGGGATGGCAGCTAATCACACTAACCACAACACCACAGATGCGGACAAAGTATTGTAATTTTTAGGATTAAATATAGAATATATTCTCATATACACTGACTGACAGAGCAAATGCAACACCAAGAAGGAGTGGTCAGAACTTTATGCCAATTGCAGGGTAGACTGACGTCACTGAGGTATGCTCATGATGTGAAATGCGCCGCTGTTCTGCGCACGTAGCGAACGATAAATGGGACACGGCGTTGGCGAATGGCCCACTTCGTACCGTGATTTCTCAGCCGACAGTCATTGTAGAACGTGTTGTCGTGTGCCACAGGACACGTGTGTAGCTAAGAATGCCAGGCCGCCGTCAACGGAGGCATTTCCAGCAGACAGACGACTTTACGAGAGGTATGGTGATCGGGCTGAGAAGGGCAGGTTGGTCGCTTCGTCAAATCGCAGCCGATACCCATAGGGATGTGTCCACGGTGCAGCGCCTGTGGCGAAGATGGTTGGCGCAGGGACATGTGGCACGTGCGAGGGGTCCAGGCGCAGCCCGAGTGACGTCAGCACGCGAGGATCGGCGCATCCGCCGCCAAGCGGTGGCAGCCCCGCACGCCACGTCAACCGCCATTCTTCAGCATGTGCAAGACACCCTGGCTGTTCCAATATCGACCAGAACAATTTCCCGTCGATTGGTTGAAGGAGGCCTGCACTCCCAGCGTCCGCTCAGAAGACTACCATTGACTCCACAGCATAGACGTGCACGCCTGGCATGGTGCCGGGCTAGAGCGACTTGGATGAGGGAATGGCGGAACGTCGTGTTCTCCGATGAGTCACGCTTCTGTTCTGTCAGTGATAGTCACCGCAGACGAGTGTGGCGTCGGCGTGGAGAAAGGTCAAATCCGGCAGTAACTGTGGAGCGCCCTACCGCTAGACAACGCGGCATCATGGTTTGGGGCGCTATTGCGTATGATTCCACGTCACCTCTAGTGCGTATTCAAGGCACGTTAAATGCCCACCGCTACGTGCAGCATGTGCTGCGGCCGGTGGCACTCCCGTACCTTCAGGGGCTGCCCAATGCTCTGTTTCAGCAGGACAATGCCCGCCCACACACTGCTCGCATCTCCCAACAGGTTCTACGAGGTGTACAGATGCTTCCGTGGCCAGCGTACTCTCCGGATCTCTCACCAATCGAACACGTGTGGGATCTCATTGGACGCCGTTTGCAAACTCTGCCCCAGCCTCGTACGGACGACCAACTGTGGCAAATGGTTGACAGAGAATGGAGAACCATCCCTCAGGACACCATCCGCACTCTTATTGACTCTGTACCTCGACGTGTTTCTGCGTGCATCACCGCTCGCGGTGGTCTTACATCCTACTGAGTCGATGCCGTGCGCATTGTGTAACCTGCATATCAGTTTGAAATAAACATCAATTATTCGTCCGTGCCGTCTCTGTTTTGTCCCCAACTTTCATCCCTTTCGAACCACTCGTTCTTGGTGTTGCATTTGCTCTGTCAGTCAGTGTATTTTATTTACTAAAATTCGTAGTTCTTATCCCTAGGATGCTTTCAACATTGAGTTTCTTGCCCGAAGGGCTAGAACTGTGGATTCTTGTAGAACTTTTTATACTAAGCAATTATTACTCTCACAGTACCGGGCGAGTTGGTCGTGCGGTTTGGGGCGCGGGGCTGTGAGCTTGCATCCGGGAGATAGTGGATTCGAATCCCACTGTTGGCAGCCCTGAAGATGGTTTTCCGTGGTTTCCCATGTTTTGCTAGTGCCTTTACGTCGCATCGATACAGATATTTCTTATGGCGACGATGGGATATGAAAGGGCTAGGAGTTGGAAGGAAGCGGCCGCGTCTACCTGTCACCCGGCGGCCCCGGGTTCGATTCCCGGCCGGGTCAGGGGTTTTTAATTGTAAATGATTAATATCCCTGGCCTGGGGACTGGGTGTTTGTGTAGTCCTAACGTTCCTGTCCTCACATTCAACACTTCCGCAATTTCCAAATACACGATGGTTCATAACATATGGTGCAAGTAGGGCAAAAGGTCTTTCTAGATCGACGCCCCGAATAAATAGCATTTAAAAAATGCACGTATCTTTTAACGCTGTAGCCAGGTTAAGGTAATAAGCGCATGAACGGCCATTTTTTCTACTTGTTTCACTATACCAGATGTATGCATACGTTTTTGCCGGTTTTGTGGTAAAGAAAACACGGTATTTTCAAGAGGAATTTAGTTTTTGTTTATTCAAAATATTGGCCTTCGGCTTCTACACACTTCGCCCATTTTTCAGGTAAGTTATGAATACCATGCCAGAAAAACTGCTTGTCTTTTGCGGCAAACAATTCGTCGAGCCATTTTCCAACTTCCTCGAAATTGTTGAAGTGCTGCTCTGCGAGCGCGCTCCCGATTGATGCGAAGAGGTGATAGTCAGATGGCGCCAGGTCGGGGCAGTACGGCGGGTGCGGAAGGATGTCCCATCCAAGCGATTTCAAGGTGTCTTCCACTGGTGTGTGAGACGGCGCATTGTCGTGTAGCAAAATTACTTTGTCATGTCTCCTGGCCCATTCCGGTCGTCTTTTGATCAATGCGTGATTTAAATTAATCAATTATTGGCGATAGTGTTGTGCATTAACGGTTTCGCTGGGCTTCAAGAGTTCAGAATACACAATACCGCTCTGGTCCCACCAAACACAAAGCATGGTTTCCTTGCCGAAGCGATTTGGCCTTGGTGTTGAAGGACCGGCTTCGCCAGGTGACAGCCATGATCTTTTCCGCTTCGGGTTTTGAAAATAAATCCATTTTTCGTCTCCCATCACAATTCGGTACAAAAATGATTTTCTTTCGTGGCGTTGAAGCAGCATTTCACAAGAGACTTTGCGATTTTCCATTTGCTGTTCATTCAAATCGTGTGGGACCCATTTACCGAGTTTATTGATCTTCCTCATTGCCCGTAAACGACTGCTGATTGTTTCTTGTGACACTTTTAATGCTTGTGGCAATTGCTGTTGCGTTTGAGTTGGGTCATCATCCAGTCCTTCACATTTAAATCACCACGTTTAAAAAGTCGAAACCATGTCTCACATGTTCTAAGCGACGGAGCGTGTTTACCACATGTTTCTACCAGCAAACGATGACTTTCCACAGTCTTTTCCTTTTGATTAAATAAGAAAAGCAATGCGTGCCGCAAAATGTTCGTTTTCAGGCACAAACGTCGACTGATCACTGAACGATACAGCACAGACGCTAGCGTTTGGCGGATTTAACTTGTGTGTGTTAGTAGGTTAATGTCAGGCGAAGAAACTGACGTATGTTTCAAATTCATACGCTGCGTACTGTTCGCTGGCGCCATCTCTTAGTGAAACCGGAAAGGACTTATGCATAAATCTGGTAATCGTTACTGTTCGGCTTCCTTTGGTCATAGATAAATTATTTATTTCGTTCGTTAAGGTCATCAATGAACCACATTTACACAGTTCACCACACTTCTATCTCTCAAACGTATTCCCTTTTCTTGGCACTCCTTCCAGATTTCTTAAGTCTTTTACTTCTCCTTTGTCGCTCTTTAACCGAGATGTTGCGTGACTTGGCGAGTTTCTCTAGTGAATCCCTCATTCCCGCAATTTTCTTCCTAAAGATTGTTCTTTCTTGTATATCTCCCTCCTGGATTCCCACTTCTTCCAAGTCCTTGTGAACCTCCAAGCCATAAAGGTTGTGTCTTCCACTTTTCTTTTAATCTAAGTATCCTGTGTGCCTGTCTCTTGGGATTCATCCTCTCAATGTGCCCATAAAACGATAGTCTTACTTTCCTCATAGTAGTTGTTATCTTTTCAAATTTTTCATTAAGTTCTCGATTCGGTCTCAATCGGAACATGGGTTGTGAATCTGGTGACTTCTTTTGACCTAATATTTTCCTAAGGAATCTCCTTTTTTTTTTTCATTGACTGAGTCCGTTACCCTCGTCATGGTTTTCGCCGCATATAGACACTGTGCTCTGGCCACTGTACGATAATGTTTTAATTGTGCTTGGATGGATGATTCTATATAAAAACTTTTCTCGAGAAATGCTTAATAGAATGGTGAAAATCGCATCAACATCCATCCATCCATCCATCCATCCATCCATCCATCCATCCATCCATCCATCCATCCATCCATCCATCCATCCATCCATCCATCCATCCATCCATCCATCCATCCATCCATCCATCCATCCATCCATCCATCCATCCATCCATCCATCCATCCATCCATCCATCCATCCATCCATCCATCCATCCATCCATCCATCCATCCATCCATCCATCCATCCATCCATCCATCCATCCATCCATCCATCCATCCATCCATCCATCCATCCATCCATCCATCCATCCATCCATCCATCCATCCATCCATCCATCCATCCATCCATCCATCCATCCATCCATCCATCCATCCATCCATCCATCCATCCATCCATCCATCCATCCATCCATCCATCCATCCATCCATCCATCCATCCATCCATCCATCCATCCATCCATCCATCCATCCATCCATCCATCCATCCATCCATCCATCCATCCATCCATCCATCCATCCATCCATCCATCCATCCATCCATCCATCCATCCATCCATCCATCCATCCATCCATCCATCCATCCATCCATCCATCCATCCATCCATCCATCCATCCATCCATCCATCCATCCATCCATCCATCCATCCATCCATCCATCCATCCATCCATCCATCCATCCATCCATCCATCCATCCATCCATCCATCCATCCATCCATCCATCCATCCATCCATCCATCCATCCATCCATCCATCCATCCATCCATCCATCCATCCATCCATCCATCCATCCATCCATCCATCCATCCATCCATCCATCCATCCATCCATCCATCCATCCATCCATCCATCCATCCATCCATCCATCCATCCATCCATCCATCCATCCATCCATCCATCCATCCATCCATCCATCCATCCATCCATCCATCCATCCATCCATCCATCCATCCATCCATCCATCCATCCATCCATCCATCCATCCATCCATCCATCCATCCATCCATCCATCCATCCATCCATCCATCCATCCATCCATCCATCCATCCATCCATCCATCCATCCATCCATCCATCCATCCATCCATCCATCCATCCATCCATCCATCCATCCATCCATCCATCCATCCATCCATCCATCCATCCATCCATCCATCCATCCATCCATCCATCCATCCATCCATCCATCCATCCATCCATCCATCCATCCATCCATCCATCCATCCATCCATCCATCCATCCATCCATCCATCCATCCATCCATCCATCCATCCATCCATCCATCCATCCATCCATCCATCCATCCATCCATCCATCCATCCATCCATCCATCCATCCATCCATCCATCCATCCATCCATCCATCCATCCATCCATCCATCCATCCATCCATCCATCCATCCATCCATCCATCCATCCATCCATCCATCCATCCATCCATCCATCCATCCATCCATCCATCCATCCATCCATCCATCCATCCATCCATCCATCCATCCATCCATCCGTCCATCCATCCATCCGTCCGTCCGTCCGTCCGTCCGTCCGTCCGTCCGTCCGTCCGTCCGTCCGTCCGTCCATCCATCCAGTGGTTCTTGAGATTGGCCGTCACAGACGGATAGGCAGATATAGAGACAGAATCGAAGACTTGATTTTATACTTAACAGAGATTGGTGAATAGAAGAAACCCAAACACCCACCAAGAGAGATGAATTGACCATGTGCAGTTAAAATCTTCGGCCTGGTCTGGAATCGAACGTGGGGTTCTCTGAACCGAAGACCAGTACGGTGACCATTCTGCCAAAGAAGCGGACGCTATAATAACATGTTAATAATTATTAAAACGGTCCGCCTCTGTGGTGTAGTGGTCAGTGTGATTAGCTGCCAACCCCAGAGGCTCGAGTTCGATTCCCGACCCTGCCTCGAAATTTTAAAAGTGGCACGGGGACTGGGACGGGGCCAACTCAGCCTCGGGAGGTCAATTGAGTAGAGGCGGGTTGGATTCCCACTTCAGCCATCCTTGATGTTGTTTTCCGTGGTTTCCCCCTTCTCATCCAGGCAAATGTCGGGATGGCATCTAACTTAAGGCCATAGCCGCTTCCTTCCCTCTTCTTTGTCTCTCCTTTCCATACTTCCCATCCCGACATAAAGCTCCTGTTGAGCATAGCATTGAGGCCACCTGTGCGAGGTATTGGTCCTCATGTCCAGTTGTATCCCCCGACCCAAAGTCTCAGGCTCCAGAACACAGCCCTTGAGGTGGTCGAGGTGGGATCCTTCTTTGAGTTTGAAGGAAAAACTAACCCTGGAGGGTAAAGAGATTAAGAAAGAAAAAAGAAAGAAAGAAAGAAAGAAAGCATTATTAAAACGAGTGAGATTTTAGAATAGCCTTTTTTTTTACAGTCGTGCTTTAAGTCGCACCGACACAGATAGGCTTATAGCGACGATGAGGTAGGAAAGGGCTACGAGTGGGAAGGAAGCCCAAGTATTTGCCTGATGTGAAAGTTGGAAACCACGGAAAACCATTTTCAGAGCTGCCGACAGTGGGTTTCGAGCCCATTATCTCCCCGATGCAAGCTCACAGCTGCGCGCCCCTAACCGTACGGCCATCTCGCTCGGTTTTAGAATTGTCAAGGAAACTGTTCTAATCCACTGAAATGAAAATGTTTCATGGAAATTTCAGCCAACCTTCACACGACGTATAAGGCAGACGACTTCCAGGGCTTCCTTTCTGAACGTAGCTGCAATCTAAGTCTTAAATGAATGATGGTACGAATATCTGGGTAACGAACCATGGTCGCACTTTTCCAGAAAGTGCCAACAATTCAAACTCTTGGCGGAACTTTGCGGAATTAAAATGATAATAGACTGGACAGAACATAAGACGAGAACATCCATCTCAATCAATGTAGTCTCCGCAGCAGCGAATGACCACACTAGACAACTAGCAGTTGTCGAAATAACGAGAGCAATGAACACTCAAAAGCACACCTCAGTCACCTTCCATTGTGTCAAAAGACACACTGAGATACAAGGAAATGAAAGGGCTGCTTATCTAGCCAAAACAGTTGCAAGCTATAGAAACACTGTTGATTACAACGAAATTTCAGTGAGCGCGGGAAAGTAGCTACTGAAGAATTACTATACAACAATCTGGAATTCAATGTGTATTAACTCTGGAGTTGCAGACGACACAAAATTATTCATATCCACTTTTTCCACAGACTCTCCCTAAAACTATGGCGAAACAATGTAGTTACTCCATTTTTAACAAATCATGGTAGTTTCCAATTCTGCCTACGTGGAATAAACAAGACTTCCTCATCAAATTCTGATTGTCCTGAACAAGCAGTACAAAAGGCACATCATCTCATGACGGAATGCACACTATTTTCTAGAGAAAGACCAGCAGATTTTTAGAAATTTCCCATTACATCAGGTGCTGAAATATCACATTAACACAGCCAAATTTACCAGCTTCCTGAAATCCATGGAATTGATTCAGGGCATGTCGTACAGACCGTCTATCTTGAAGATCTGATATTCCTAGTTCTTCAATGTCTTTCTCAGTTTCTATCAGGCAAGTGGTACTGATCTTCTTGTTCTGGCAGAAGATGAATAGGTGTTTGGTCAGTCTTTTGGGAGGTAGTCGTACTACATGGCCATAGAAAACTACTCACCTTTTTCTAGCAAAGAGCTTCTCTATATGCTCGTAAAGGTCGGAATTGTGTCGTCTGCGGAATTCCTCATCTTCCTTTACTGGACCTAATATCTTTCTGAGAATCCTCCTCTCCCTAACTTCCAGTTTCTCCATCAGACCTATTCGGTTCAATGAAAGACTTTCCATGGCACACAGAGCTTCTGGTCGTATGACTGACGTGTAGTACTTTGCGTGAAAGGCATTTGTTTTTATTTCTTTGTCAGTCGATAGGCCAGTGCCAACTTGTTGACTCTTATGGATAATGATGCCCTTTGTGATAAGTTTGGTTCAATCCATTCGCGGAGATTCTTAAATTCCTCAGTACTATTGATTTGAATAGTTTGTTATTGTACATTTGAGTGCTTTCTGGTTCACAGCTGACAAAGAATTTCTGATGAGGCAGAAGAATGTCATCCAGCTCCTCATCCGGCCACATCAGATGAACATGTTCGAGGAGCAGGCTGAAATTGGAAACTCGTACGAATTGGAAGCTAATCTCAAACACTACCGCAACCCTCAAGAGGTGAAGCGTTTCTTATCCCTTTACAAGCACGGACACATGCTGCCCCGAGGGGAGGTGTTTTCTGTTTTGTATAAGGAGCATGTGTACCAACTGGAGCGTGTCTTTGACTTGCTGTTTCTGGCAAAGGACTACGACACTTTCT
This sequence comes from Anabrus simplex, assembly GCF_040414725.1. Classification (NCBI taxonomy): domain Eukaryota; kingdom Metazoa; phylum Arthropoda; class Insecta; order Orthoptera; family Tettigoniidae; genus Anabrus; species Anabrus simplex. Next base: position 800,049,698 of record NC_090265.1, read on the forward strand.
TCAAGACAGCCTGCTGGGCTCGTGATCGTATCAATCACGGTATGTTCGTGCTCGCCTTCTCTGTAGCCGTGATCCAGCGTGATGACACTCGTGATATCATCCTCCCACCCCCCTATGAGGTGTACCCTGAGTTGTTCGTGGACACCACTGTCATCCAGCAGGCGTATGAAGCTCGTATGAGGAACCAGAAAGGCCCTGTCATAATCTATCACAATTTCACGAGCAACATCAACAACTACCACGACCTCCTCAACTACTTCACCGAGGATGTAGGACTGAGTACATACAACACCTACCTCAACTATGAGTACCCCATCTGGATGGACCTCCACAAGTACGGCATGACTGTACAGCGCCGTGGAGAGATCTTCTACTACACTCGTCAACAACTCCTGGCGCGGTACCAGATGGAGCGTCTGTCAAATGGACTGCCTGGTGTTGAGACCTTCCACGTTAACATACATAAACCAGTCATGGTAAGTTAAAGGATCACATATTATTCAATTTAAATTAAAGTTAGTAACGACATTGTAATGGAAGTAACAGGAATCATTTTCTATTACACATTTCAATTCCGGCTCAGCTCTATGGTGTTTGAAAGTGCTCAAATACGTCAACTTTGCGTCGGTAGATTTATCGGTACGTAAAATAAGTCCTCCGAGACAAAATTTTGGCACCTTGCCGTCTTCACAAACTGCAAAAGTAGTTAGTGAAAATAATCACATTTACTACTATAATACACATGTTCGGCGAGTGAAACGGGATAAAGCTGTAGAAATCTTGACGCGGAGCTCTTTCCAAGATATTTCGGAGGTAAAAGCTTGCTTGTTTGCTTAATCCATTTACCCTCCAGTGTTGGTTTCTCCGTCGGTCTCAGGGAGGTATCCCACCTCTACCGCCTCAAGGGCAATGTCATAGAGCGTGAGACCTTTGGTCGGGGATAAAACTTCTAAGAAGGACCAATATATCGTCCTGGTGGTCTCACCTGTTATGCTGAACATGGGCTTTGTGGGGGACAGGAAGATTGGAATGGATAGGCAATTAAGAGGGAAGGAATCGGCCGTGGGCATAAGTTAGGTACCACCCCGCATTTGCCTGGAGAGTAATAGGGAAACCACGGAAAACCACTTGGATGATGGCTGAGCTGGAATATACTCGGTTGACTTCACGAGGCTAAGTGGACCCCGTTCCAGTCCTGTACCACTTTTCAAATTTCGTGGCAGAGCAGGAATTTGAACCCGACCCTCCGGGAGTCGCAGCTAAACACGCTAACAACGCACAGGCGGCCGGAGATAAAAGCATGAATAAAATTCTATCAACATTTCTGGTCCAGATTTGAGCCATAAATTCATGAGATACGTGACTTTCAATTTCAGCACTTTGAACTTGGAATCTAATTGGTAATTACTGTCCAGAAGCTATGCAGTAACGAGTCTTTGCTTGGCGTGATGTCTCGTAGAGTTCTCTTTGGTAGCTGATAACTGTAATAGAATTATAATTATAATTCCATTTCACAGTCTCTTCAAAAAGAAGAATCATAAGATAGCTTCAGTTACCAAGTAGCAGACTTTCTGAAGTGGTGTCATCCACGCAGCCTGCCTACCAATTTCGACATTCCAATTGTGCTGCTATTTTATTTTCGACCGAGCTCGATAGCTGCAGTCACTTATTTGCGGCCAGTACCCAATATTCAGGAGACAGTGTGTTCGAACTCCGCTGTCGGCAGCCCTGAAGATGGTTTTCCATTTTCACACCAGGCAAATGCTGGGACTGTACCTTAATTAAGGGAACGGATGCTTCCTACCCATTCTTAGCCTTTCCTAACCCATCATCACCGTAACACCTATCTGTGTAGGTGCGACGTAAATCAACTTGTAATTAAATAAATAAATAAATAAATAAATAAATAAATAAATAAATAAATAAATAAAATAAATAAAATAAATTAAATAAATATTCTTTTCGAAAGGTTCTATTTTATCTACTAACACTGTGTATGCTACCGGATATGTCAACAATGACATGGAAAACCAACATTTATGACCCACTCCAAGACATCAAGTACCTCAGGCGGGATCGAATCCACGAACTTGGGATCATGAATCGGACAGTCCACTACTGATTCACCGAGGCAGCTATTTATGCAGAATTAGGTTAGAATGCAAAACCTATCGACCGAGTAGCAAGTATGGTCTAACCTACGTAGTGGTTCTGTAATGAAAGTCACATAAACGTTAGGGTACAGCCTTTGAGTTGCCTCCAGATACGATGTGTTAGTTTTTTATTTAGGGTTTTTGTAGGGGAAGTCCGTGTAATATGGACCGATAATATTTTTCGTATTTGCAAGTTTGGTCACCTCCTGTCTGAGACAAGGTCAGTAAGACAGCCGAGGTTAGCTTTCTTCCTGGAACTTGTGTTTCTAGTCCGCCTCTGTGGTGTAGTGGTTAGTGTAATTAGCTGCCACCCTCGGTGGCCCGAGTTCGATTCCCGGCTCTGCCACGAAATTTGAAAAATGGTACGAGGGCTGGAATGGGCTCCACTCAGTCTCGGGACGTCAACTAAGTAGAGAGGGGTTCGATTCCCTCCTCAACCATCTTCGAAGTGATTTTCCGTTGTTTCCCACTTCTCCTCCAGGCAAATGCCGGGATGGTACGGCCACTTCATTCCATCTTCCTTGCCTGTCCCTTCCAATCTTCCCATCCTCCGACAAGGCCCCTGTTCAGCATAGGAGGCGAGGCCACCTGGGCGAGGTACTGGTCATCCTCCAGAGTTGTATCCCTCGACCCAAAGTTTCACGCTCCAGGACACTGCCCTTGAGGTGGTAGAGGTGGGGAAAAAACCAACCCTGGAGGGTAAACAGATTAAAAAATAAATAAAGAAAGAAAGAAAGAAAGAAAGAAAGATAGAAATAAATAAATAAATAAAATAAGTTGTTTTTCTAATGGACTTAAGATTGAATGCTCACATTCCTTGTAAGCCTATACGGTGACAAGTATGTGTACTGTGAAGTAGTTATTTGAGCCAAGAGGGTGTTTAGCTTTTACAAGTACTGATGAAATATCTAAGTAAGTTTTAACATAGTTTCATTCATAAATTTTAAATACTTGATATATTATTCAGCTTTTTATTAAATCTTTGCATGTCGTGTAATTTGGACCGTCGAAACAATTGTATTAATTACGTTTTTTAGTACTTTTATTGGTGATTCTAGAAAAACTTTTTTATAACTTGAGGCTGGCCGCATGGTGTAGGTGTAGCTTGACTTCCTCTTAACAGAAGGCCCCGGTTTCGATTCCCGACCAGGTCAGGGATTTTTACCTGGATCTGAGGGCTGGTTCGCGGTCCACTCCGCCTACGTGATTACAATATTTTTTTTTGATAGTTGCTTTACGTCGCACCGACACAGACAGGTCTTATGGCGATGACGGGACAGGAAAGATCTAGGAATGGGAAGGAAGCGGCCGTGCCTTAATTAAGGTGCAGCCCCGGTATTTGCCTGGTGTTAAAATGGGAAACCACGGAAAACCATTTTCAGGGCTACCGGCAGTGGGGTTCGAACCCACTATCTCCAGGATGCGAGCTCACAGCTGTGCGCTCCTAACCGCACTGCCAACTCGCCCGGTTAGTGATTACAGTTGAGGAGCAATCTGACGGCATTGTATGTGACAAGTATTATGATGACTATTGGATTAACTGCAATGGTTACAAAACGTGGGCTTAAGGAAACTGCGCCAAAATTCAGGATGAATTATTTTATCATTGTCCTTCATGCCAAAAGTGATGACCACAATTCATAGTATCGTATTTTATTGCTTAGTATTTCATAATTAATTATTTAAATAACTATCTTTTTATATTTACCATTCCATATTATACGATCACCTGGTCCAAGTTACAGGATAATAAACTTTAGAATAAATATTACCTTTAACCAAATCCTACAGGTAATATTAACCTTTATTTTCTCCAAATAATTTGATACATTATACTAGTTATAGTGCATAACATTTGAGAAATTTTCATCAAGGTCAATAGAGTTATTGACGTTTAACGTTAAATGGTCCAAATTACATCGACTCCCCCAACATTTGATTGCTTGTTTGATCGTATGGCATCCGATGTTTGAGCAGTCGTTCAGAATTAGTATGATTTGAAACAATTTTCCACATAGATTGTTCTTGTAAAGTTTGATGTAGTCACGCTGTCCCTACTTCTGTCGAGGCGTACTATTCAGAGTGTCAAACAACGGATGCATTACGTTAACAGCTTATATAATATTCAGTTTAGTTTATGTAGTGAAGGATAGAATCTATAGCATTAAGTGATCATAACTGTTATTTGGTATTGTGTAGAATGTATTTGCTTTCCTAGGCTGGTCTGAATCCTCACCTACGATACAGAAATGGGCAGGAGGTTCCAATTCGTCCCGAAGGAATGTCTGTTCGAGACAATGACATTGCAGCGATCGAAGAAGTGAAGAACATAGAAAGGAGGATACAGGATGCCATCGACAGTGGAACTTTTCTCCAGGTGTGTTACTTGATCGTCTTGACTAGTTACAACGTGTAAGTACCACCATGAGAAAGTTCTTCATATATATATATATTTACAGCAAACCGCCGAAGGACCTAAGAGAGTGTTCTTGAAGGATCTCGATGTGATGGACGTTCTTGGGAACATAATTCAAGGCAACAAGTGCTCACTGAACAGGAAGTATTTCAAGTCGATCTATGCTATGGTGCTCTCTCTGTATGGGCACATGGTTGACCCTAAACACACCTATGGAGTAAGTAGCTCTTTATGGTATAAATATTGAAAGACTAGCTTTGCCCACATTTATTAATTTAACCGCGTTAGATGTTTCTAAATAGTCTAATTAAATGCAAAAGAAAAACTATTAACATGCATCGTTTTCACTTTTAAATTTGTTCGTTTTCTATTATTTTAAAATTTCACCCCCTTTCCACTCCCACCCATAGGGGTGTCTTACTCTACAGTTTTCTTTCCCACACAGTAAGTCATATGAGTATCATGTTTGGTTGAGAGCTATGCTGGAACATGCACACGAACATGCATGATCGTGGTTATTTTGGACTTTCCTTTCATCCCTTCTAACCCCCATCCCGGTTGGGAATTAAATTTGGCTCAAACGACATCCAGAGTGTCACGGTTCATCTCAGCTACCCCAAAAGACTATGAACTCGCCACTAATATAGGTCATTTTTCGGATTTATACATTTCATCCCTTCCTTTAGGGGTGATAGGGGTTTCTTGCCCCGACAGTAATTTTTCCAGGTAGTAAGTTATATGTGTATCTAGTTTGGTTGAGAGCTATGCTGAAACATACACACACACATTCACCTGTAACCTCTGTCATTTCCGAAATTTTCTTTCTTCACTCCTCCTTACCCCCTATGCCTTGGGGACTGAACTTGGACTTTTCAATTTTATATTCCGTTTATAGAAGTAGAAAAAGAAGAAGAAGTTACGTTTTAAGAAACACATCATAATCTTTACCTACTGTTGGTTAGGCAACCCGCTAATGAGACTCGTCATGCGGTTTACTTACCTTCCTCTATTTTTTTTTTCCACCCTTCTCACTGCCTATGGCGAACTTCCTACCAGATTTCGTTGAAACCACTGCCTAAACCCTCCCAGGGGAAATAAGAACAAATTGTAAAATTTTCAGCGAAATCGGTCCAGTAGTTTTTAAGTTCATTCGAGACATACATACAAACGAATATTCATTTTTATGCATATAGATAGTATACAATGGGCGAGTATTTTGGTCTATTTACACATTTACGAATTCAAAATAGACTGTTTATGTAGTAGGTGTTGCACGCAGAAAGTTTCCTCTACTGAGCAACTTGGCTACGTGGTACGGGTCTTGTAGCCATAACATTGCATTCGGAAAATGATGGGTTCGAGCTCCATCGTCGGTGGACCTGAAGATGGTCTTCAACATTTTTCCACTTGAGTACTCTTCTTAAATTCAATTCTTGATCTTATTTCGTTTTGGATGACTGGACCACGTTAATTCGATTTAAGCTTCATCTGCTTTAGGGCTTTAATCCTCGTCCAGAACTAGTTCATCCTTTCATTCTGCAATCTCCTCCTTTCTACTGTCCACGGCACTAGGGTACGGGATCTAACTTTTCCTTGAAATCTCTTGGTGGCCTTGAACCTCGACTTGTAAGCATCCCTATTGCTGATTTCAGTTCCTTGTATTCCCATTTTGTCCAGGCCCTTCTTTACCTCCTGATATCAGCCAACCGTAGTTTTCCTGATCTCAAAAGTCATATTATCCGACTGGTCAATCTTCCCAGGTTCATTCTGTAGACCTGTCCGAAGAACATGGCTGTTTGAAATCGGACACCCTTCTTCAGTGCCTTTTTCCCTCTTATACGGCTTTTAGTACGCTTGTGGGGGCAAACTCTAGCGCACAAGTGGATTTGGCTCTGCTTTACGGCCGTATGTCCTTCCCGATGTCAACCCTATATGGAGGGATGTAATCATTATTGCGTGTTTCGGTGGTGCTTGGTAGAGCGGTGTATTGTCTGAATATGAAGAGGAGAATGTTGGAACAAACACAAACACCCACTTTCCAAGCCAGAAAAATTAATCGGACTCAATTAAAATCGCCGACCCTGCCGGGAATCGAAACTAGGGTCGTTATGTACCGAAGGCCTCAACGCTGAGAATTCATCCGAGGAATCAGGCAGAAAGAATTTTACTTTCTGTGATAAATATTAATAATGATGATCAACTATTCAAGAAACGTTTAATTGTAATAACGATATTTTGATAATTTGTATTTGTGTTATATCAAAAGCCACTCTCCGATTGAAACCTTGTTGAACTTGCTTTGATGCTTGTACTTTATTGAAGTTAGGCTCAAAAGGTGCAGTGACCAATGCTGACCTAAATCTGGACTTATATTAAGCTTTCTGAGGTATTTATAAATATAGGTCTAAGAAGGAAGTAAATACGCCATTCACATGTTCAATATTCGAAAATGAGGTATTTCAGTTTGTTCTAACACAGCACTTTGTATTCCTCACTCAAATCCACGCACAAAGTAACACAAAGTTAGTGATGATTCAAACTTAACATTTAGTGTCCCATTATAAACATTTCCATATATTTTTACTTTTCTTGTTTTACCGACATTACTAGTAATTTAGACGTATACCTGAACACAAACGACTTGTCACTTTAAGTAATGCTAATATTGTTATGTTTATATTTTATAAGTGTGTTGGCTATACCATAAGCTAAAAAAATTACTGGTGAATGGCCCAGCTCGTACCCTTGGGCATATCGCCGATTGCAAACGTATACTTCAGTACACCATGTAATACATAACTATTTAAGCACCTAAACACACGGAACTAATGGGCACATTATGTTTCTAGCTAGTAAATAAATTATCAATGATAATAGAAATATCCAGAGGAAACGACTGGAAGGAAATGAAAGGAACATTGGATTATATCAGCATTATTTTCTCGACTAGGACTTATCTGTAATATTTCGTTTTGTTTCAGGTTGCCCCTGGAGCTCTTGAGCACTTCGAGACAGCGATAAGAGACCCCGTCTACTTCGGCATCACAAAGCGTGTGGTTCAGTTCTTTGAGATGTACAAGAACCAGCTGAAGAGCTACACCCGTGATGAGGTGAGGTCATAAGCAAAGACTTAAAGACTCCCATAGTTTGGAATCTGAAGCGAACACTACCACGTCCCTCCTCTTACGAATTCTCGTTGTTGATAACTTTTTGAATATCCTCAGGTAAGCTAAGGGATGAGTTGATCCGGCACTGCAAGTAGTAATTCACTTCCCGAAGATTGGCCTCCTATCCACTCCTCGATCAACCAGCAGTATGCGGCCACATACTCATGTACTGCTTACGCTCTAATATTGATCAACTTTGGATTTTTCACATGGCTATACCACTGACCACTTATTCATATTCATGTTATTGTAGGGCATAATTTTTCAAGCTTTCGGTTGAAAGCCTAAATACTGCCAATTTTTGTTGATTTGTTAATCTCAATAGCAAAATTAAATGATGGCTCGTAATATGTTGATTTTTTGTCCGCCTCTGTGGTGTGGTGGTTAGCGTGATTAGTTGCCACCCCCGGAGGCCCGGGTTCGATTCCAGGCTCTGCCACGAAATTTGAAAAGTCCACTCAGCCTCGGGAGGTCAACTGAGTAGAGGTGGGTTCGATTCCCACTTCAGCCATCCTGGAAGTGGTTTTCCATGGTTTCCTACTTCTCCTACAGGCAAATGTCCGGAGTGTACCTAACTTAAGGCCACGGCCTCCTTCCCTCTTCCATCTCTATCCCTTCCACTATTCCCATCCCCCCCACAAGGCCCCTGTTCAGCACAGCAGGTGAGGCCGTCTGGGTAGGGGTACTGGTTATCCTTCCCAATTGTATCCCCTACCCGATGTCTGACACTCCAGAACACTGCCCTTGAGGCGGTAGAGGTGGGATCCCTCGCTGAGTCCGAGGGAAAAACCAACCCTGGAGGGTAAACAGATTAAGAAGGATAGGTTGATTTTTAATAATGAACTTTATTGATTCTTGAAAGGATCTCTTATTTGACATTCGTTTCGTAAAAAGTAGATACCCAGGTTAACCTCACTGAGCACTTCCTTGTGGGCTTCAATTCTAATGGTCGTCTTTCTGTACTCTCTTAGCTCGTCGTTCCTGGAGTGAAAATAGAGTCCGTGGACGTCGATAAGATTATCACTTACTTCGATGACTTTGAGTTCAACCTGAACAATGCCATGGATGTGAGCACCCTTGAGGAGGCCGAGCAGTTGGACATACGTGTTCGTCAGCAGCGCCTGAACCACAAGCCAATCAGCGCTCACATCACAGTAAACAGTGAGAAGAACATGAAGGTACTGGTGCGTGCCTATGTGGCTCCAAAGTTCGATTATCTGGGTCGTGAGTTGACCTTGGACGAGAAGAGACATTATATGGTAGAACTGGACCGCTTCCCCTACGAAGGTGAGTTTCGCAGATTTCTCTTTTTTAATATCATTTTGGTATGATCTTACAAAGGAGCAGCTTGGGTTAGAACAAAGCAATTGCAGTCAAACTTGCTACGATGATTAATTAACCCTTTATACAGGATGAAGCTGAACTCCACCGACAAACGTTTTGAGGCTGTTCGGGGATACCTTCTGAGTATGTTGGTATACGGGACCCGTAATGCTTTTCCGTAATGTAGAGAGAGGGGGATTTAATTAACCGGGCCACTGATGTTTATGCACATCTCATAGCAGAACTGTTGGCCGGTTAGAGTGTACTTGACACTTGCTTCAGCATTCTACACTGCAAATGCGTAAACATCTGGACTCTATAAATATATTAATTGGTCATTCACCAAATTTCATTGGAATCTGGTCCAATCCAAACAGTTTGCTTGTAAGTGGAGTTCAGAAAGTGTGATAGATGAATGACATCGTCTCTGGTTACAAAAATGTTGCACAGTTCGTGCTGGGAACACTTGGGAGAAAGGAGACGAGCTGCTCGACTATGTGGTATGTTCCGAGCTGTCAGTGAAGAGATGGCGTGGAATGACATCAGTAGACGAATATGTTTGAGTGCTGTCTTTAAAAGTAGGAAAGAACACAATATGAAAAAGTTGGAATTCAAGAGGACAAATATTCGTTTGTAGGAAGGGGAGGAATTAGGGAGTGGAATAATTTACCAAGTGAAATGTTCAATAAATTTCCAATTTCTTTGCACTCATTTAAGAAAAGGCTGGGAAAACAAGAGATGGGGAATCTATGACACCCAGGTGACTTTATTACATGTACATTGTAAGCACTCAGGTGACTGCCCTAAATGCAGATCAATGTTAGCTGGATGATTGCTTGCTTGCTTGCTTGCTTGCTTGCTTGATTGATTGATTGATTGATTCACGTGCATACCCAGATGTGCGAATTTTTCTTTTGGTTTACTACCGACCGATCAATCTTGGCTTCTTCACCTTATATATAATTACAATTTGATAGTTTGAAGTAGTTATAATAATACTGCAATTGGTGTCTTCTTTCAGTTGTTGCAGGCCAGAACGTGATTGAACGTAACAGTCGCGACTCCAACGCAATTGTCCACGATCAGCTCATCACCAGCGTTCTGTTGAAGAAGGTGAACGATGCTCTGGAAGGAAAAGAACCCCTATACATTGGCTCTGTAAGTTAATGGTCCATCATTTTCTGTTCTGATTAGTTGAAGTTTAAACAATAATGAAGACTTTTAGACTGTCATCAAATGGCATAGTTCGAACTAAAACGTTAAATGAGCAAAGAATAACATAATGGCCAAAATACTTCTTTCAGAAATGAACTCCTGCGATCTACAGAAAGCGTAAAAGTTCGCAGGCCGCTACTGTTGGGAGATCAGAAGAATGCACATGCCCGGCGAAGCACGGGGCGAAGGGGTTCTCACCAGCAGAGCCAGTGACGCAATGGTTACCATAGCAACTCCGCTACTACCCAGGCGACTTTATATTACCTTCTACTGACAGCTCTTCGCTCTTGTCAGTTGTAATCCAGCAAACTCCAAAGTGTGAGTCAATGTTTTCGTGTAACCAATCTATCTGGGCAGAACAGGAAGTTCGTGCTTGCAGGCCACATTCCCCATTCTGGCATTCTTCTCATCTCCACACAGTACTCCCTACTCGCACTGTCCAGCAGCTGATTTGAGGCCACTCTGATATACTGTACGCTTATAGTCGTTGTATAGGGCAGTATGGAACTGCGCCCAAGCTTCACTAAGGATTCTGGTCATTAGCGTCAACCTTCAAAAAGTGGCAACCAACTTGACTATGGGCGCAGTTCAATCGACCTAATTAAAGAATATGGAAATAGCACTGACCATGGTCGCAGTTCTATATCCCCCGTGATTAGCGGTCAGGTAGGTTACTCACTCCTCCCCTCTACCGAATTATGTTGTATCTAGTGATGTCAATTTTAAGTGACTCACTTCAAATCCAGGTAAAATTGCATGTGGAAAATATGAAACACAGGAATTCGTTGTCAGAAACACACCAGAATCTAATAACAAGAATACTCGCGTTCATTTTCTCATGCTCATGTACAGGGAATCAATTCAAGAATGACTACGACATCCACAAAAGAAACATCACTGCTAAACCGACTCTATAAAATCTTCAACAGTGCCTTCTTTGAAAATAATGCCTAATATTTCACTATCTCTTTGGCAAAGATTTTAGCAACATTTAATAAAACCAACAAAAAAAGAATATATTTCAATTAGTAGAATATTCAATTTTGGGCTGTTATTCGATTTGTTTAGCTTTTCATTTCCATTCCCAAAATAAATTACCAAATTGATAAAAGAAGTGTTGGGAGACATGCCGTAATTTCCCCTTAAACTGAGCTTGGGCTAACAACCAACTTGACTATGGGCGCAATTCAATCGACCTAATTAAAGGATCTGGAAACAGCACTGACCATGGTTGCAGTTCTATATTCCCCGTCGTACGGGACAAGTGGTTGTTTGTAGTGATGGGATAATCGATTACAAAATAATCGCTTATTCGATTATTTCATTTTAATCGATTATTATTTTTCACTCGATAATTTTTTTGGTTATTCGATTATTTTTTTCCATTCGGTTATTTTTTCGATTATTCATTTGAATTTCCATTCGAATGATTGGGGCAATTGAATAGTGAGTGTTTTCGAAATAATCGAATGACAAGTAATCTTAATGATGTCATCAACTCATCAACCTCATCACAAGGACATTAAAATTACTTATCTCCATTCCCTTATGGGAATTTTGTGAGAAGAACGAACGGTCTCTGATAAGCCTTCCGAAAATAATAAGATCTCATGCTCCACACGTAGGAATGAGTGATGCATTCAGATGCCATTACTTGAAATGCATAATTAATATACCGCATCACGTGCCCACGCGCCCGCATTTGGAAGAAAGTCGTTATTTCTATATTTCGTAAAAGTTTATCTATTCGATTATTTCAATCGATTATCCACCTGACACACTTAAACCGAAAACTTTATTCATGATGCATCCGATTATTCTATGCGATACAACTGAATAATAACAAAAAATATGGCTTACGATTGAGACAGCTAAAAAAATCAATTTTATTCAACTGAATAGTAGTTGAAACACGTAGGGTTATTTTATTCGATTATTTATTCGAATATTTAAATAATCGGATGGAGGTTATTTGAATATTAAAACTATTCAATTATGCCATCACTACAATTGAATGATACTTGAAGCTCTTTTGATTACTTTATTCGATTATTTATTCTAATATTTTATTAATCGGATGGAAGTTATTCGAATATTAAAACTATTCACTTATGCAATCACTAGAACTGTATGATATTCGAAACGATTATTTATTGAAATATTTAAATCAGGGCCTCTCAAACGCCCCAAATCTCACGTATGCAAACCGAGGCGCAGAGACTCCCTGCGCAGTGCATCGGTCCGTCTCGGCTCAACTCGGCTTCACTCAGATGGTGTAGTGTGCTGAGAGCAACGAATCGTTCGGTGATAGACGGCTTGTTTATCAGTGAAATAGATAGGCGCAAGACAACAACATAATAATCGAGCAACCTGTTTCGAAGAAAGCAAAGACTTTCGAAAATCCATTTCAATCGAACTGGGAACTTTCGTATTTTTTGTCAGTCGTGACGTTGAAGTCAAATACTTAATCCGTGGGACAATAATTATGTGATAAGTTAATCAAAAAGATCTATTTTCCAATACAAATGCTTTGCTCAAATTCTACGAGAATTTGTCGAAGGAAGATTTCCCTAAGCTGCATCGGGAAGCAGCCAAGATTATTTCTATGTTTGGTTCCACATGCATATGTGGAAGGTATTTTTTTCCTGTTTTGACTTGTACGAAAACTAGATTGCGTGCGAGTAGGGCTATTTCTGATTGTAATGTAAAGAAAACTCTCAGAATTGCTGTCAGCCGGTCCCTTGTTCCAGGCATAACTGGTATCATTGCAAAGGTAAAGGAAAAGAAGAGCTAGAGAAGATAAATTGTCTGCTCAAACCAAATTGAAAGAGTGCTTTAACACCGGTAACATTGTCCCATACAACAGTGTCATCGCTCACCGCACATAAACATTTCGCAGTGAGGGGAGAATCAGCGGGGAAGGTGGAGAAGACGAAGACAGGCCGAACGTGTGAGACAGGTGTAGTGGAAGTGCATTCTGGGCAACCTAGTGAAGTCGTCTCCTGCACCTTGCGCCGAGCAGAGCACGGATGCATGCACTCTGAGAGGCCCTGATTTAAATAGTCGGATGGAGGTTATTCGATATTAAAAGTATTCGATTATAGCATCACTAGTTGTTTGTATAATGGTAATCAACATAGGCAAAGTTATTTTTGCGTTGGAAGGAAAATATGGAACATGTAATATTATACCCTTATCATCACTTCGTTAGGTTTAGTTGGTGTAGAACCGCTTTGTGCTTTCAGCAGTTCTACCACGAGCATCATTGTTGCGGAAGGTACGAGAAGTAATTTTCTTTTGCGTGTAACGTCCCTTGTTATAGTGATTGACCTTTATTTTCACTATAACAATCTTATTCTATTGCGTTTATTGGCCCACAATCAATGCAGAAATGAAATTATTACTCTTATTACTCTTAATACCACTACATCAGTTTTGCGCAGTGCTACCCAATTACTAACGGAATAGAAAAGATCTGTGGAGCTGTCCCTCGACGAGAGAACCCAGCACGTGGCCCAGCCCTGCTTAGCCAGGCGTGCAAACCCAAACATGCGAATTTTAACGCTTTCTGTAGGTCACATGAGTTAATTTCCCAAAGAAATTTGTTGGCTGTTGTGTTATTCTTGCCTCATTTAACGTGTGTGCAAGATTTACGTAAGATCGGTGATTCCTCACTTCCCTAGTACTGATCAGCTGGTAACTTGTCTGAATTAACAGTGTTAAATGTTATCTTTCAGACGTACCGCCACTGTGGATTCCCCGAGCGTCTGCTCATGCCTCGTGGAACGAAGGATGGACTTCCCCTAACACTATACGTTGTGCTTACACCCTATGAGGCGCAAGACCTCAACTTTCACCCCTCCGTCATCTCCTGCGGACCTGGTATCAACTATCAGGACGTGGACAACAAGTCTCTGGGATACCCATTTGATCGTATCATCTACGAGCCCCACAACTTTGCTATCCCCAACTTCTACGAGAAGGACATCATGGTGTTCCACAGGACCCAGGAGGAGATTAACAAAGCCTAAAGAGAAATAACATTCTTCTTCTTTGTCAGACCTTCACTCACTACAGAACATAATGAGACACGTATAGTATTTTATACAATATTATACATATCATACATATACTTCTTCTTTTAGTTATACTAAGTACACTATTTTATTTGTAACTGATAGACTGAAATAAAAGACTGATTTTTTAAAACAATATTTTCTTACTTGCATAAACAAAACCATTTCTATCGTGAATTCAGGAACTCCGATTAGTTACCGTTTAAGGGGGGAGACCTAGTTCAACACGGGGAAAATAGGCCAATATTCATTGGATTGTTATATATGCTACAAACGTTGTTGACAAATGCTGCACATACCCCAGGCTTGGCATGCTTAAGAGCAATCAGAAGCCACTTCAATAATGTAAAAATTCTAATTATTACATTTTAAAATATAATGTTCAAAATTTCCCGCCTTTTTAACAATATATCACGGTTTCCTTCATAACTCTCTTACTGATTCACGGATAATTATGATTTTTTCAGAGTTTCCTCCCATAACGTTGTACTGCAATCTGTACCTCATTCAGATCAATAGGATTTAAATTCGATTTTATATAACATTTTTATTTTAAAAAGCTATTCATATTTTGTGGTGCTCGGAATAAAAAAGCGACAAAAAATCCAAATCACAGTCTATGTTAATGATTGAGGTTCATTTTGTAGCTGGAGTTTTGATACACACTTTAAAAAAGGAAAAGTACGAAAATTCTTATAAACTTGGAATTTATAAGGGAAACAGTGATATACTGTTAAAAAGGCGGGAAATTTTGAATATTTTATTGTAAAATATTAAAATGATTAAAATTTTGACATCATTGATGTTGCTTCTGGTTGCCAGGAACCATGCCAATACTGGGATATGTGCAGCAATTGTAAACAACAATTGTAGCATATTTAACAACCGAATGAATATTAACCTATTTTTTCACTTTGTTAAGCTTGGTCTGCCCCCTTAAGATGGCGAGATTCAGTGGTTCAGAGAGTTGGATGCTGGCTTTCTGAGCCTGGCTCAGTCTGATGGTATTTAAATGAACTATATACGCCAGCTTCTTGTCGATAGATTTATCGGAACCCAAAAGGATTCCTGTGGGAATTCCTCCGGCACTCGGCGTCTCCGAAAACTGTACAAGTAAAACAAGTTAATGAACAAAAGATACAATTTTTCCACTTCGGTTTCGCGATTAAAATACTAATATTGTGAATAGATTTTTGGACTCAAAATTCATTGGTTTGAATCCACGTATAGAGCATAGTATGGATTTCTGTGAAAAAAATCCCCCTGCAATTCACCTTTTTCTTACAATTTGCTTTACGCTGCACCAGCACAGATATGTCTTATGGGGACGCTGGAATAGGAAAGGGGTAGGAGTGGAAAGGAAGCGTTCATGGCCTTTATTATGGTACAGCTCCAGTGTTTACCTGGTCTGTAAATGGGAAAACATGGAAGATCATCTTCAGAGCAGCCGACAGTGGGGTTCGAACCCACTAATTCCCGAGTTCAAGTTGAGAGCTACATGTCTCAAACCACGCAGCCACTCTCTCAGTATAATAATAATAATAATAATAATAATAATAATAATAATAATAATTATTATTATTATTATTATTATTATTATTATTATTAGAACAAATTTGTTACTTTCGCTGATCTGTCTCAGTCTCATCCTTGGCTTTGACAACATGAAAGTGACCGGGGTATGAATGATGCTAGTAATGTCATTCCTTATGCAGCCAGTCCGTGCTATGAATGGTGTAAAAATGGTGCTCATAGGGTCGGTTGGTGCGGGCATTTCAGTGGGCTTGGCAGACTGGTATGTAATAGGAACTTCTTGCTCAATGAAGAAAGCAACGGGAAACTACATCACTCCTTATTTCTCTAATACGCCTCTTCAGTGATGCCTGGGCCACTTATGACGGCTGATGGCGGAGCTGTTGAGGTCAAAACCAACCTCCGGGACGAACACTCAATATACATACAATAACAATTGTACCGGGGATACGCCCTCCCTTCCTGTTTGTTCTGTGCGTCTTTTCTACTATGGCCATCTCTGACAGCAACTCAGATCCTCTGCACTAGTGTCAAAGATTTTGCGCCGATCGTTAGATGGCTCTGACGTAGATTTTGAAATAAACTCTGGAGGGCCAAGAACAAACTAAAATTGTGAAAAAGTTTCAGTGTTGAAGTTGGCGAAACTATCGTTACGCTGATGTTATATTTTGTGTTCCCAAAGTTGTCTACTATACCCCTGACGCCTTTTACAATTCTACCAGTCTATGCAAAGCTTGAACGGTAAATTTATCGCCAACCGTACCTGTTTTGTAACTTGTGGCCGCCCAATCATTTCCTTGGATTGTAAAATACTGCGTACGTATAGAGCAGCTCCCGTGTGAGAATAAATCCAAATAAGTGACTGTTCCGACGTGTGAAGTACTGGGAAGACTTCAGCGAGTTTTCATCCAGCATTCAATAGTTAGATTTTAATTTCCGAGTAATGTAGGACCTTTTTCACAGTCTTCGGACTTAGAACACTGGGAAATTAATCAAATGTAGGGGAGCGTGAATGGTTACCCTCGAAATTCTCCCATTCTATTCGAATCGGGTGACTAAAATTTCGTAATTTCTAAATTCCGAAATCCGTTGTCGGCCTGAAATGTTCTTCCCCTTTTAGTCACCCTGTAGCATGTGTTAGCCCCTGTTTCTTTGGACCTTAAGCCCGCTTACCTTTCTCTTCCTGGTATTTGTCGGAGTGCTCGTTCTTCGCCTCTATTCCTTTTTTTGAATCCGGCCTTCAGTACAAATTCCCCTTCTCGCACTCTCGTACTTAGTGGCCGCGTAGTATGGGCCACATTCCTCTGAATGTACTTGTTTGTTGAGGGTAACCTTGACTTTAACTAAATTATGGTATTGCACAACACGGGCATTCTTGGTGGTATGTACCACCGGGTGGTGACTGTTCAATTATAAGTGTACCAAGGGACAGGCTTTCCTTTCTGCCAAATAATTCCATTTAAATGAAGGATAGCTTTTGTAAATACGAATTTGTAATCTGATGATTGTACCTGTAACGAGTTAACATTCTCTAGTCTATTATAGAAGAGATCGGAATTCTCTCCCTGAAGTTAGTACTTGCTTGACGCTATACTCTTATTATTGTACCTGTTTACAGTTTACGAGCTCTTTTTCATGAAGAGCTCCAGTTGTATTGTTAACAATCATTTTGATGAGCACTGTTATTCATTCGTAACAATTATTTTAATCAATTTGAAAGTAAATAAATATAGTTTCTCGAATTTTATTAGGGTAACTTGTACTCCAATTTGTTCAATGTCCAGCCATTCACCCCACACGCTTCCTTCCCTCTGCTGACTACATAAATCCCTGCAATAAAGTTATAGAAATAATAATAATAATACACTAACTCAAAAATCCATTAACGAAGCAAAGGAAACGCTTAGTATTACGAAGTATTTGCGTAAGTACGGTAGTAGTATCATAAAAGCCACAGAACAGTAACTCATTTGACAAAATAACCGCCAATACTTACTTACTTACTTAATCTATTTACCCTCCAGGGTTCGCTTTTCCCTCGGACTCAGCGAGGGATCCCACCTCTACCGCCTCAAGGGCAGTGTCCTGGAGCGTCAGACATTGGGTCGAGGGATACAACTGGGGAGAATGACCAGTAACTCGCCCAGGCGGCCTTACCTGCTACACCGAACAGGGGCCTGGGTGAGGAATGGGTAGATTGGAAGGGATATACAAGGAGGATGAAAGGAAGCGGCCGTGGCCTAAAGTTAGGTACCATCCCGACATTTGCCTGGAGGAGAAGTGGGAAACCACGGAAAAACACTTCCAGGATTGCTGAAGTGGGAATCGAACCCACCTGTACTCAGTTGACCTCCCGAGGCTGAGTGGACCCCGTTTCGTACCACTTTTCAAATTTCGTGGCAGAGCCGGGAATCGAACCCGGGCCTCCGGGGGTGGCAGCTAATCACACTAACCACTACACCACAGAGGCGGACAATCACCAATAACTACACAGAATTTTCAAAATACTAATGTAAGAAATGGGGTAAACCGCCTAATATGGAATTATCATGTATCATTTTTTTTCTATTTTTCCTTACGTCGCACCGACACAGATATGTCTTACGGCGACGATGGTATAGGAAAGCCCTAGGAATTGGAAGGAAGCGGCCGTGGCCTTCATTAAGGTACATCCCCGGCATTTGCCTGGTGGGAAAATGGGAAACCACGCAAAACCATCTTCAGGGCTGCCGACAGTGGGGCTCGAACCCACTATCTCCCGATTACTGGGTACTGGCCGCACTTAAGCGACTGCAGCTATCGAGCTCGGTATCATGTATCATGAGCTAACCATGAATCTTAATACGACCATACACAACCAAAACTATATAAAGCACCACGCCAAACTGCATGCCATGACTCAGACTACTGCACCATGCTGGCCAGTTTGATGCAATAATTATCTGAATTGGAAGAGGAGGGTATTTCCTTGGATTGAGTATCTTGTGCTAAATGAATGAATGGGAATCCTCAGCCTGTTTCCAGTCATTCGACCGCGTCATGGATGGAACGAATGAAGCCCACATCTAGCTGCGAGGATAGGAGCTGTTCTGGCTCCCGGAGCCTGTCGTACTCCTTAGGGACAATGATGAAACGAAATTATATTGGAGAGTATTCCTGGAATGGAGAGCCTCCGCGGCTCAGGTGGCAGCGCACTGGCCGCTCACCACTGGGTTTCGTGGTTCAAATCCCGGTCACTCCATGTGAGATTTGTGCTGGACAAAGCGGATGCGGGACAGGTTTCCTATCCCATCGTCGCCATAAGACCTATCTGTGTCGGTGCGACGTAAAGAAAATAGAAAAAAGAGCCATACGCCATTTCATTTTCTTCATTGTAGTTGTCATTTGGTGATTTTAGGATTGCTCAATTCTGATTGATCTTAGAGACCTGTCATTGCCTGATGATTCACCGACAGGTAATTCCGGGAAGAATAAAACAAAACTGAAGCAAATCTTTTATTTCTTCATTTCACCAGTAGGGGAAACTTTATACTAATTTATCTCCGAACTTGATTTGTTGAGTTCTGCGGTTATTCCAGCCATGGGCGATCTGGCGTATGAAATTTCGAAAAATATCAAATATATAGGCTATATAACTAGCCATCCGTGTCGATATGTGACCAGTTAGTTCGCAAATTATAATAACAATAACATTCGAACGGTATAAATAAAATCACTTAATCCGCAAGATAGCGGGTTCAAACCCGGCAGAGGTAGTCGGATCTTTGAAGGGTGGATATAAGTCCATTCGACACTCCGGGTGGCATGTTGTGAGGAATCACTGGTGATACATGCGGTTTTTATCTGACAAAATTAATTAAAACTCAGCCATAGACGCCCAGGAGAGATTCGATTTACTCTGCCATTTATTGGGTCTAGCGTGAAACGGAAACTTCGAAGTTGACGATCAGGCAGGCAGGTAGGCAGATGGTATCAAATTAAAATGCCTTCACATTGACATAGAAGCCATATTATTATTATTATTATTATTATTATTATTATTATTATTATTATTATTATTATTATTATTATTATTATTATTATTATTATTCATGGATACGGACATCTGCGGGCCTCAGCATTGTCGTAAATTTTTCTATGGTTTTATAAAGTTCCTGGCTTGATCTCAACCGGAAAAGATGTTGGTCATTTTGCGAGTTCTTTGGATCCAAAATTTTTCGAAAAGAATTTCCTTTCTCACTTTTCATGGTCTGAGTCTGCCACCCTTGTCAGTGTTTCTGCCGCATACAGGAACCCTTTATGACCACTGTGCAGTGATGTCTTACTTTGGCTGGAATGGAAATGGACTTGGCTTTTATGTGTTATAGCAATCTCCATCCTCCTCACCTCCCTTGTAAGGCTTTCTTTTCCTTTAAGAGTGAGAATTTCTCCCAGGTATTTAAGTTAACGAACCCGCTGGATGTCTTCAAACTGAATTACAATTCTGTCAGTGTCATATGGTTTCTCTAAGTCTATGAACACTGTTTATTCAAAGGATATTCTTAAACCTGTTTTGGCCGCAATAATTTGTAGTTCTTCCACTTGCTTCTTGGCTGTGTGAGGATTGTCTGTTATCAGAACGACGTCATCCGTGAAGGATAGACAGTCCAACATGAGGGCATTCTTCCCACAACCTATCTTTACCCTATTCTGAGTTTCATTTTCAGTCATTCGCGATCTCCATTCCCTGATAAGCTTTTCTAGGATGAAATTACAGGGGAGTGGAGAAAGGCTATCTTCTTGCCTTAGGCCTATTTTAATTTCAAATGGTTTAGAGAGTTGACCCATAAATTTAACTTCGGAAAAGGTGTCTGGGAGGGTTTGCCTAATAAATTATAGCCAAGGATTTTTCATTAGCTCCAAAGTCCAGGAAAATGTTCATGAGCACTGCACGATATACAGAAACATACACCTTCCTAAAATCTACCAAGGTTAAGATTGTCCTCTTATTATTGTTATTATTTCACTTTATTTATGTATTTATTGACGTGACATTTGAGCACCATGATGTCATTCATCTATTACTGTACTTATAAATAAAAGCAAATTTAATTGACTATATACGTGTTTTTCAATCACTCAAAGTCACGAATGACGGAATCCTACTTCTATGTGAAGGGCCAGTTGACTGAGCATAAGAAATGCAATTTCATCGACTTTATGGGGCTTACTGAAGAAGAAGAAAAGTACAACTTGCTGATTTAGAATATGAGATACATGAAGGCATGAGGAAATAGCATTAGTCGGATAAAGAGGAATAAAGGGAAAGAGACTGTATTTCCGTAACAAACGTAAAATGATGTAGGGAAGTGGGATTGTTCGTGCCAGAGACAGGTCGTCGGAAAGGAAAATCTCTTATTCAGTTAACATATATCCCCTTAAGTGTACTAAGTTTTAGTAATAATAATAATAATAATAATAATAATAATAATAATAATAATAATAATAATAATAATAATAATTTTTGCCAGTTGCTTTACGTCGCACCGACACAGATAGGTCTTATGGCGACGATAGGACAGGAAAGGGCAAGGAATGGGAAGGAAGCGGCCGTGGCCTTAACTAAGGTACAGCCCCGGCATTTGCCTGGTGTGAAAGTGGTTTCCGTTGTAGTTTCTGAACTGGGTCGTTTTCGACGCATTTTTGTTTCCCTATTGTAAGAAGTGTGAACTTTCTCTTCTAGAGGACACTACTGAAGATCAACAATAGTGCACCCTAGTGCGAAGTGAAAGAACTGTTTTTTTGGAGAAAATTTTTATTTCAAAAGTTTGTTTCTTGTTAAATTTCTTTCTGTTATTGTTTAAGTTGGCTGTATACCCCTTTCTTTCCCCTTGTTTTGAATTTAGCCAATCCCGAATTTTAAAAATTAATTTCTAACCAATCAGGTGTATCTTCTCCAAAGGGGACATGTTGCTGTACCCTAGCCAATAAAGTGATTGTGGGCGGGTGTTTTCTTACCTGAAACGCCTCGAACGTTCCGAGAGAGTATATAAACTGCTGATTTTAGGGTCTCTGCGCCACTTCAGTACCATCTTTCAGTGTGTAAAGTACATAGCAGGGGGCGGTAAGCGCCTCTTTCTTCGGGGAGCAGTTCTACACCAAGGTAATGGCCTTTTAATAACTTCTTTACTTGCTAGCTCAGCAGTTTAACTCTCGGGGCGGGTCCGAAGCGTTTCTACCATGTAACCGTTTCCTAAATGTAACTACTCTTAGCATCTATTATCTTTTAAAGCTACATATTGGGATAGAGAGTGCTTAACCCTCTCGAGCTCCCACTCATTTTGTTTTGAGGTGAACTTATTTCTCACAACCGATTCTTCCTTAATGTAAAGTAAATTGTTCTTTTCTAAAGTCACCTCAGTAGTATGGGATTAGCCCTTGCATTTGTGTCCTAGAGCCAGATTAGTTTTAAAAACAAATGCATTAGGAGTGCAGATTGCCTCCTCTCAAGTTGTTATTTTAGAGGTCATGTAATTAACCTTCTTCTCATTTAATAGACCTCAGTAGGTTGGGTATTTTACCCCTGTGTATATGTCCTTAGAGGACAGCTTGAAGGTGGAATTAGGTGTGGCCTTTGACAGGCCTAAAATTTGAGAGCAAGTTGCTCTTTCTTGAAAATTTTGTATTCTGCGCGCCTCAAGGAGGCCTTACTGTGTAATTTGGAGCAAGTGCTCCTAGGCATAAATGGGGTTTTCTGCCCCTCTGTTGAAACTTGTGTTTGGGGTAAAACTGGGCTAATGGCTCAAGAATTATGAGGTTGGGGCTCGAAGCCCAAATCCTGTAAATATTGTAATTGTACTTTTATTGCCTTGCTACTCTGTACCTGTCTTTCGTGTTATTCCTGAATTTTGGAAAGAGAATATAACCTTGTTAAATTTTACATTAACTTTAATTTCGTAGTTTGAGACCCGTTCACACCCGCACCTTCTTTCACCTCTACCTACCACCAAAATACGGTAACAACAATAATAATAATAATAATAATAATAATAATAATAATAATAATAATAATAATAATAATAATAATAATAATAATAATAATAATAATAATAATAATAATAATTTCATTTCATTGTCCGTTTAACTTCCAGCGTTGGCTTCTCCCCCGGAATCAGCGAAGGTTCGCACCTCTACCACCTCAAGGGCAGAGTTCTGGGCCACTCTGGGTCGGAGATACAACCGGGAAGGAGGACCAGCACCTCACCCAGGCGGATTCACCTATTATGCTAAACAGGGGCCTTGTGAGGATATGGAAAGATTGGAAGGGATAGACAGGGAAGAGGAAAGGAAGCGGCTGTGACATTACGTTACGTACCATCCCGGCATTTGCATAAAGAAAAAATGAGAAACCACGTAAAACCACTTCGAGAATGGCTGAGGAGGGACTTGAACCCTCTCTGAGCTGCAGAAAACCACCCTCCTGAGCACCTACCACATAGTGAGAAGTTTCTAGGAACGACTTATCCTCTGAGCATGAAGTTCCAGGCCGCAGTTCCGGTACTACTTAAAGACAGATTCCCGAAACCGGGAGATAAAAAGGCGTTTAGTGGCATCGTATGTGCACATTTGTTGCATATATGTATGTTGTAATTATTTATGTTGTAAATATTTGTAGATATCTGTATAGTTTCATAATCAAGAGGGTGTCTTCTTGCTTAGGTCGAGTTAGCCCATTATATTACCCGCACATGCCGACCCTTCCTAAATGAATGTAATAATAATAAGAAGGGACATATCCGACTCATTGGCTGAATGGTCAGCGTTGAGGCCTTCGGTTCAGAGGGTTCCAGGTTCGATTCCCGGTCGGGTCGGGATTTTAATCACGTCTGATAAATTCTTCCGGCTCGGGGATTGGGTTTTTGAGTTTGTCCCAACACTTTCCTCTTCATATTCAGACACTACACTATCAACCACCGCAGAAACATGCAATTCTTCCATGTAGGGTTGGCGTCAGGAAGGGCATCCGGCCGTAAAGCAGGGCCAAGTCCAAATATGCGACACAGTTCGCACCCGCCACCCGACAGGCATGGGAAAAGCGGTAGAAGAAGAAAATAAGAATAAGGAAAACACTAAAAAGACTTCTTGGTCCAAATAAAAATGCAAATGAATCGACGAAAAGGAACAATAAACTTTATATAACAAATGCTTATGGCCATTTGGTCCGGATGAGTCTAGAGATCATAACGATTAAAATATTTGATCATTTTTAAATAAACACCAAAACACAAATCGATGATTCATGGAAGTTTAAACAGGATATGGCTGAGAAACGAGTTATCAGATAGAGCAGTTTCCAGAGAAAGCTGATAAAGGAGTTTGTAAGTTTCTAGGAGAAAGAGAAGACGCGAAGAAAATTTGTCTGGACGGGGGAAATAACGAGGGAATGCAGTGAAAGAATGAAGACATAGTGGTAAGGCAGGAAGGCAAAGAGAGGAAGAAAATCGTAATGCTATTTCGCATGGTCCACAGTTGGCTAAGATCGAAGACAGAAGAAATAGGCCTAATAATTACACTGACTTGTGATGGTTTCATTGCCCCCTTTCTGTACTGTTTTCTAGGATAACTTTTGCATCCTAAATTAGGATCCGACGTCAATTTTCCCACATCATAAACATTCCTTTAAAATCTGATATTATTTTTTTATGCACGTGCACTAATGCAATAGTTACGTTGTTATAGATATTTACGGATTCATTTATTAATGCGATCTCCTGCAGCTATCTTACAACCCTCTATAACCATGCTCACAGCCTAGAGCCGACAACAATGGCAGGTTTTACTGAGTGGTCCCGTTCTGCGCCACAGTCTGAGTTATACGTCACCTGCTAGTGAAAAGAGATTTTTGCCTTCATCATCATCATCATCATCTGTTTACCCTCCAGGTTCGGTTTTTCTCTCGGACTCAGCGAGGGATACCACCTCTACCGCCTCAAGGGCAGTGTCCTGGAGCTTCAGACTCTTGGTCGGGGATGAAACTGGGGCGAATGACCAGTACCTCGCCCAGGCGGCCTCACCTGCTATGCTGAACAGGGGCCTTGCGGGGGATGGGGAAGATTGGAAGGGATGGACAAGGAAGAGGGAAGGAAACGGCCGTGGCCTTAAGTTAGGTACCATCCCGGCATTTGCCTGGAGGAGAAGTGGGAAACCACGGAAAACCACTTCGAGGATGGCTGAGGTGGGAATCGAACCCACGTCTACTCAGTTGACCTTCCGAGGCTGAGTGGACCCCGTTCCAGCCCTCGTACCACTTTTCAAATTTCGTGGCAGAGCCGGGAATCGAACCCGGACCTCCGGGGGTGGCAGCTAATCACGCTAACCACTACACCACAGAGACGGACTTTTGCCTTCATAAGTGTCCTATATGTCTAACATACTGCACCCTTGAAAATTGGTTATTGGTTTGTATGGAAAGAATATTTTATTACTGGTGTGGAACAATGCATAAAATTATCATCCAGGAAGGTGATTTCAACTCTGCACTGTCTGCTAGCCAGCAGGGAAACAGGTTTTTCCCGTGCCGTGTGTGCGAGTCTGGGTTTTTTTTGTGCCTTGTTGAAGACATCAGAGGGGTGGCACGTGGACAGGAACTCGACCAGATTAAAAGCGATCAATACTTTGAGATTTTGACGTCATGATATTTAACCAATTGGACCGCAAGGTTAGCCCGATCGCAAAATCTCAGCCAATAAAAAATAATTAACGAACACACCTACGTCTTGAAGAAATAAATACCCATGTACTTGGGGAGATCTTTCTCATTCGGCTCATTCTCATTTGCTCACTGCTCATTTTCATTCTGTTCTGCTAATTCGCTCAGTTGCTCAGTTGCTCAGTTATCTACGGGAATAATTGTTCGAGCACATGTGTTATTGGAAACGGCGTATCCGATGTGGAATATTACCAGCATTCATTTGAGGAAAGACGATAAATTTTCTGCTTCTGAGGAAATTTTATATCACAGAAATATCGGAAACGCCGCAGTTCAGATTTCCTTACCTTTATAAATCTGAAGAAAATTTTTTAAAGTAGGTAAAAACTGTGCCATCTTGAAGAATCGAGTGTGTGTTATGAACTATTTCTAAGACAGATCTTTTAGTTTCAGCTTTCACCAGAAGACGCAAGATCCCTAGCAGTCCTGAAATACTTTGGAAGAATGGAACTTCAGCATTACGACGGAGTTTGTAATTGTCCTAAGTCCTCGCCTGCTGCAGCCATGTATCATTAAAATGTGAGGCATAATTCAGCCCGGGAGAGAATAACATCGGAGATGGAGTTTGGTTAAATATTCACTGATCATCAACCGAGTCCAGAAGCCAAGTCTACTACAGCTAAGATTTTAAATTATACTTTTCTCTATTTTCTGTTGTAATAATTGTGTAGACGTAGTCCTTGCTTGAATATTTGAGTTCATTTCTAATAGTCTTTGTAGTTAGGAATTTCACTCTTCTTTCACTGGTGTTGGTAGATTTGATGTGTGTGAGAGTGTATTTGGGACCTATATATCTGTTCTATTTGAGTGAGTGCTTCGTGACATGTTCTCACTGGCCCATCATAAGTCGAGGAAAATGTTAAAAATATTTGACCCACGCGATAATAATTATTAATTTATAAATTAATGATGGAATAAATTTTTGAATTATTTGGGACAGAATATCGACGTGTTCTGTGAATTTAGGATTTTTCCTTGATGTTTTGTGGTTTACCATAGATTCGAGATAGAATAGAGTCATCTATAATTTCATTAAACCATAGCCTGCGATGACGCGACCGCGCGCGTATAATAATAATAATAATAATAATAATAATAATAATAATAATAATAATAATAATAATAATAATAATAATAATAATAATTGACATTATTACGGTCTAATAGAATGTTTAAAGGTCATGAGTGTAATTATTACTGTGCTTATAAGTGATTAATGTGTGCTATATTGAAGTAGATGTTGGCCTGGAATATTGGTCGTGGCTTGAATGTCCACAAATTTTGCATTTACTGTTATTGGTATTTTTGAGACTTGTAAATGGATCTTAAGATAGGATTTTATTTGTGTGTCCATTACACGAGTCAGTTAAGGAAGAGAGTGTGTCTTTGAACATAATTTCTTCTTATGCAGCACATGTTGATCAATAATTTGAGATAATAAGAGATTAAAAATAACGTAGTCGTGACTCATAGACCGTATGCGCGAATGTTTATTTATCTGTGACGGTAGGCAGTTCTATGGAATTTTTAGTGATGATTTATACTGTAAAATTATCCTGGAACATCGTTGTGGAATCTATTTCATTGGAAAAGTGATAATCCTGTCACAATCACACGTCAGACGATCGTAATGGTAGCCCTTGTCTGATATTATCATCGGGAGAAGCTCTCATATTTCAAATAAAATTTAAAATTAAAAATCAAGAGATAGGGTTCGATAAATCTATTGGATAATATTACCGTGGACCAAAGCTTGAATGTGAGATGGATGAATGACTGATTTTGTTTATAATTGTGATTTCCATGGTTATATTTCGTCATGATATGTGTACGCTGAGCGCGTAAAGTTTCGATTATTTTGTTGTTTTGTGGCGAGCATATTTGGCTCAATTATGAATCTTTAAGGGCCTGTACTACGACTGTCAGATAAACAGCTAGATACGTAGGCTGCAGTTTTGCAAACTAGTAGTTAAATATTTTCTTGCGTACTACCAACGGATTTTAATGGCGGGATTGTAATGCGGAAGATGTAGTAACATTTTTATTGGGTTGGTAATAAGGTTACTGAAAATATAGTGAAATTTAGCGCGGTGGTATACGTGTTCCCTGGTGTTTTCGTTTGTTTAGCTCTATTCCTTTTGAAATTGTATTACTAGAATACAATATCAGACTCTTATTAAGCTATAATGTGGAAGTCCAGGTCAAAAACAGAATTAGGACTGAAATATACACATACGAAGGAATGTTAAAATTAATTAACTGTATAACGAAATTGAAACTGTTATAGAAAATAAAAAGACTGAAAATGTAACCTGGACGCAAAAGTAAAGATTCAGGTTATGTATCTTTTTTGTCTAGTACTATTTACGAGGTTGTGCGTTACGACGAAAGTAAAGTTTATATTCGTAATTAATGCTACTGATGCAGCGTGGGATCATTAATTTTATTATTAATTCAATTTATTGTTTGCTCATTGAATAAGTAGTTAGTTTCTTTCTTTTCAATACAATGTGAGAATAGTAACTGGCAAGCATTTAACTCACTTTAGCGTAAATACTTTTGTAGCAAGTTGTTAGGAAGTAAAAGAAATATAACCTCCTTAACATCCTCATTCGACGGACGAATCGCCATGAACAAAGTCGTATACCTTTACTCCATATGTGCGTCGCGGATAGATTTGGAATAGAACCCACGCTTTTGACACGCATTTTAATGATTAGGAAATGTGTACTATCACCTCTAGTACCCTACCGACGACCATTTACAAGGTAAAAAAATGTTAGACTATTGGGACTCGAACGCGCAAAAAACTGCTTAACAGCAAACTCTGATGCCCTAACGACCACGGCTACCTATGAAGTATGAGGTTGACTGCTTGTGTACTACTGATATACTCAGTAGCAACAACTTACTAGCTTGGAAAATTTTTAAGAATTCTGTGATAGCTGGACAGGAAGCATGACATACTTTATAAATATATACATAAATTACATTGTAACAACTTAATTTCGCACAGCATCATGCAGATATAGATTCATCTTCATGAGTAGCCATCTTGATTCTTTACAGCAGCGTCCCCGATAAGAGCTAAGTCCCAGATAAGAGCGTTAACAGCCTCTCCAACTTCGGCATAGCTATACTCGAGAATATTTTCCCAGATTGCACATAAACGAAAGTCGTAGTACGCGGTTTGAACCGAACTTCCAGATAAATGTCCAAACTGCCAAATAAATTTATACCGCACTTTTATCTGGCTGTCGTAGTACAGGCCCTAAGTGATTTTATGACGGAATAAGATAGATTAGGATCTTTGCTTTGAGGGAAAATACTTAAGCAAGGATCGCGTCAATGAACTAAGCTCACAAAATGTAAAATGTTTAACGCTACAATGCGAGAATTTTAAGTCTTTATTGTGAGTTGTGCACAACACTAGGTCAATTGACATAAAAATAAGAATTTAATGAGTTGGATATTTGATTTCAAAATAATTTTATTATATAATTTGAAGCTTAAATAATTAATTAGAATAATATTTAATTAATGGAAATGATTTATTTGATTTTTTTTGGTGTGAGGTAAAATTTTGACTCACGGTAAAATTAATCGAAGAGTATTGTTAATTTAAATAACCATTTAAAAAAGGAAAATAATTCAGATTTTTTATATTTTGAGACAGGATTTTCTCAAATAATAATTTATTTAATTTCCTAAGACGATTTATTAAGACCCACTTTCGTATCTTTACAGAATGAAATTTAATGGAGAACTGCGGGTGAATTCCAGCAGGGAAGAGATAAATATTTTATTTCAAGATTTTGAAAATATTTATAGAATCTGGAAAGTGCTGATATTTTATTTAATAAATGTTAAAACCCATTTCTTTTCTCTGTTTTCATTTGTCGCCAGTCCTTAGATTGTCCCTGACCCCTATAATTTAGCGTTGCCTGTAAGCGAACGTTCCGCCTCTGGGACTTTTGCTTACCGGCTGAGCTGCCCGGCAAAACGGGGGCAATACTGTTATCTCCGCCTCATACCGAACTAGGGATTATGAAGCAATTCGTTAAAGCTGTACACAATGAAGGCGAATGCTTCTAGTAATTGTGCCATCGCTTCCCAGGCACCGGTAATACCAAATCAAAGAGGGTATCTTAACAGGTTCAGATACAGGTAAAGTTCTTCCTTATGCTGATTTTTGAAGACTTTCTGCGTGCAGCAGAACAAACAGCATGGAAAGCATTTCGGGATGTAGTCAAAAACTTCCTTGACAACACAAAGGATACAGACTGCAAACATATGGTGTAGAGAATGCTTGTTTCTTTCCAATATTTAGGCTGCAGTGTGAATTTAAAAGTGCACATGTTACATTCACATCTGGACTATTTCCTTGAGAACCTAGGAATGCTGCGCGGAGAACAAAGACAAGGGTCACCGCGTAGTGTTTGACAACACATCCGCTCGAATTACAGATGTGAACGATAGCACCTTATACGCTGCACACAGAAAAAGCGGGCTTAATTACGTTAATGGGTCGTGCACCGAAGAACAGTGATAAATTGCCCGAGCTCAAGATGCTGAACAAGGATTGTGTGTGCTGTATTAAAAAGATTCTGTGTGGCTTAAAGGAGGCCGGTCGCTGTTTACATCAACGCTTGAACGTGCAACTACTAAGGCTTGGTGTTAAACCAACGTCCTGCGGTTCGAGCGTCTGTCTGCAGGTTGCAGATGTTGATCTTCTCCTAATCATAGTTTATGTTGATAAAATCTTAGTTTTGTCACGGAACTCGAGAGGAATTGACGAGATCTACAGAAATCATTTGATTCCATCAGGATCTAAGGTAAATGGAGTGCAGACATTAATGGAAATGAAACAATAACGTGCTGGCATATTACTCCTGGTTGCTGAAGAGGGAAAATACAACTACAGCTCACAAGCAAAAGGCGACGCAAAGAAATAGGAAATATTTCCTATGGCATACTTTATAACGGAATCCATGGATTGTGAATCGTGTTAAGGTGTGTCTCAGTTCGTACCCTGGATTTTTCCACTCGGATGTCGTCATTGCATCTGTTAGATAAAAGTCTCCCCATGTGTCAGCCTTCTTCGCTTGTAGTTCCCGGAGTTCGCTCTGATATGGGCGTGTAGCTGGTAAGCACCTTTTTGTTCTTATCTCCTCGATGTAAAATTGTTCTCTCTTGAGCTCATATGTCGATATTGACAGTGCAGTTCTTGCTATGCGTAGGGATTTGTTGAGATAGGTGGCTTTGATTTTTTCTATGTCCATTAAGACTTTTTTTTGCAGAAGTCGAGAGCATCATTTATGTAAAATGGCAGCCAGTCTACTGTCAAGAAATTGCCTGCATATAGATGATAACCTCTCCAGATCAGAAGCAATACAACATACAGTAGGGGTCTTTGAAGGAGACCCGCTAAGGCCGTTAATGTTCATTATTGCAACGGCGGACGTTCAGTAGGTCCAATGACAGCAACAGCAGAGGTCTCTATATACATCTATGCAGAATTTTAAATGTAACATTTTTTGGAGGCTCGATGCCTCAGAGTACTTACCGACGTATTCCTGCCCATTCTAGAATCTGCTAGCAGTAAAACAGTAAGTGGAAAGCGGTGTAATGCTTGTAATTAGTACAGATGAGAATTATAGACACGAATAAGTTAGACTGCAAACGTATTTATCCAAGGCGCAAGTGTCTACTACCCGCACGACGGTTCTGCAGTGACATTTGCAGAAATATTAGCGACTAGCGAATGTACCCGTGCTTCGCTACGGTATTCTACATTGTATTCGAATATCGAAATAAATAGTGTACATGCAGTAAATAAGATTGTTTTAAAATAGCATGTCTCTTAGCGTTAACCGAGAAAGAGCATGGGGAGGTCCCCGTACGTTGTTTCCAATGTAAAGTGTTTGTTACGGATTTATGATATAACGGCAGGCTCACTTGCCTACTGCCATTCACAATCGAGTTGGGAAGTTTACATTATAATTGCAGGCCCCATTGCCTACTACGCGGACAGAATCGATTTGGGGTGTTTTCGTTAAAATGGCAGCCCCCTTTCCTACTTCCAGACAGATTAAAGTTGAGGAGTTTTTATTATAATGGCAGGCAATTACCGTACTATCACTCGAAATTGAGTTGTGCAGTTATCATTATAATGCCAGGTCCATTTTCCTACTGCCGGCCAGCTTACTGCCAGTCACACCAAGTTGGTGAGTTTCCATCAAAATAGAAGGCCACTATGCCTAATTCCAGTCACATTTTAGATGAGGACATTCCTTTATAATGGCGGGCACTCTTGCCTACTGCCAAACACAATCGGGTAGGGGAGTTTTATACAAAACTGCATACTCACTTGCCTGCTGCAATCGAGAAGTGAACTATTCATTACAATTTTCGGCCTTCCTTACTAATGACAGTTACACAGGAGTTGGAGAAGGAACCCTTTCCTACTGCCAGTCAAAGTCGGTGTGCGGAGTACTGATTACAATAGCAGACCCACCCTTTCTCGATCGCTACAAATCGACATCAGTGAATATATATGGATCGGCATACGAAAGTATATGCGTGTTTAAAATATTGAAGACCTTCATTTACAGATTAACTGCTACTAAGCGTACGTCATATCGACAAAGGATTATACCATAAGACACGCCGGATTTAGTGGCCTAAATGGCTGGTCCTATGATATGTCGTCTATTCTTGGGTCAGATTGAGTTAGAAACGTGGAACAGGGTGAAGTTTTTGTAAGATTATCTCACATTACATTACTTTTCGGATAATTATGTGACAGCTACATACATAGCATTTGGCTCACATATGGCTACTGGGTGGGCCAGTTTTTCATGAAGAGTTTGATGATCCTGTATTTCATATAAGTAATTGAAAGTATGAATTATGCATGTGAAAATTCCAAATTGTCTTAACATCGGTTAATAGAGAAAAATCATACGTAAAAGGGATACAGATACGGCAAAAAGCCATAAGACCAAGGTTGTAGATCATTCCAAATTGAACGGAGATTGTGCAATACGTTATGTGATAGGAATTTCCGAAGGTGTGCACCATCATTAAAATTGCCTGCATATTTCGATATTCTTCGGGGATAAAAAGTGAAAAATTTAATGATTTAGGATATTTTCCGTTCGTTACAGGCTAAAACGTATAATTTTGTCAAATTTCAATTATCTTCTTTTTCTTCTGGCAGATTATGCCGCAATCTGGATTTTGGGCGAGGCGGGTAAAAATTAGGACTTTCAGGAAACTAAACCAAAAATTATGCAGATGGTCATTATTACCCCATAAACGGCAAGCTGTACGAAAATGTCGCCAAAATAGTCAGTGTAGAGGCACACAGTCGTTACGATTTGATTTATATAGATAAGGAATCTGCTGCATGTAAAACACCTTTAGGGCTATGTCCGCTGGACTTAACCTGCAAAACTGACCATTCATGATATCTCCCTTATTAATCCTCCTGACGAAAAAATGCACATGAGAAAAAAAAAGGTTTAGAGGTGGAATTCCATCACGTTTGTTCGATTTCCAGTTAGGTTGGTCTTGTTCTGTATATATTGTGGAAGAGTGAAATCACCATTTCGGTTTCCTATAAACCGCCAGTCCATTCCGGAACATGAAATGTTATTTACGTTTAAAACCTACCTTTGGACAGGTGGATGCTAAATATAAATTTTGGTTCGAATGTCTTCAGTAGTTTTCAAGTTGTAAGGAATGCGCTTTACACGCACCCGCTCTTGAGTTAAGTCCGATGGGACTTGTACAGAAAAACGGTCCGTTAATGATATCTCCCTTATTAATCCTCGTATCGAAATGATGCACATGAGAGAAAAGGTTTAGAAATTAATTTCTACCAAGGTAGGTAGATTTCCATTAAGTTTGGTTGTGTATATTTTGTGGAAGTGCAAAATCACTGTTTCGGTTTCGTATAAACCCCCAGTCAGTTTAGGGATTTAGAAACAATATTTGCCCTAAAACCTATCAAGGACAGGTGTATTCTAAATACGAATCTTGGTGGAAATACATCCAGTAGTTTCTAGCACTCGCGTACATACGGCGAAATTAAGGAAGAAAATAATACAGTTAAGAAAGTTGAAACTAATAGAAAATGGATTATAACTGAGGACAGCCGGATAACGACAAATATGTAAATGCCAAGTGAATGTATTGCAAAATCAAATGCCCCTCAATAAATAATGCTAGTGTGAGTTATGGATATAATAAAGCGGTAACAGGGGAGAAATTTAGGTCCAGTGATTCTTAGGTAAACAAATAATAAGAAGATGACTAATGATGTTATTACTTAATCTATTCGAGGGCGGTTATAACCTCCAACGATATTCCGCCAATATCCCGCAGATGGGCCGATTGACGCCTCTCTTGCCATCTACCCAAGGAACAACCACGAATTTAAAAGCATGATGAGGAAAATGGCAATACGTTACTTCCCTACTGGCATGCAGTCAGAGACGTTGCCATGGTAACCTGTAGGTTCGTTGTCGGTCTGTTGGTCACTAAATGCAGAGCATGATACCAGCAGAAAATTGTAAATTTCTCCATCATGCGAAAAGTAAGGTAAATTATGAACATAAAAAAGTTGTTTATGATGAAGAGACGTTTCACGTACGGTAAACGAAGTTTACAGACAATCAATAGTATAAGAGAAAATGGAGGAAAACCACTTTGGTTTTCCTATAAACCAAATCTATTCAAAGATTTTAAAATTATATGCATATCGAAACCTTCCCCGGGATGAGTATACTCTAAATATGAAGTTTGGCTGAGATCTATCCAGCCGTTTCGACGTGATGGTGGAAAAACCATTCTGGTTTTCCTATAAACCCTCCGTCTATTCAAAGATTTTAAAATGATATTCATATCGAAACCTCCCCGGGATGAGTATACTCTAAATATGAAGTTTGACTGAGATCTATCCAGCCGTTTCGACGTGATGGTGGAAAAACCATTCTGGTTTTCCTATAAACCCCCCGTCTATTCAAATATTTTAAAATGATATTCATATCGAAACCTTCCCCGGGATGAGTATACTCTAAATATGAAGTTTGGCTGAGATCTATCCAGCCGTTTCGACGTGATGGTGGAAAAACCATCCTGGTTTTCCTATAAACCCCCCGTCTATTCAAAGATTTTAAAATGATATGCATATCGAAACCTTCCTCGGGATGAGTACACTCTAAATATGAAGTTTGGTTGAGATCTATCCAGCCGTTTCGACGTGATGGTGGAAAAACCATTCTGGTTTTCCTATAAACCCCCGTCTATTCAAAGATTTTAAAATTATATGCATATCGAAACCTTCCCCGGGATGAGTATACTCTAAATATGAAGTTTGGTTGAGATCTATCCACCCGTTTCGAAGAGATGGTGGAAAAACCATTCTGGTTTTCCTATAAACCCCCGTCTATTCGAAGATCTTAAAATGATATGCATATCGAAACCTTCCCCGGGATGAGTATACTCTAAATATGAAGTTTGGTTGAGATCTATCCAGCCGTTTCGACGTGATGGTGGAAAAACCATTCTGGTTTTCCTATAAACCACCCGTGTATTCAAAGATTTTAAAATGATATGCATATCGAAACCTTCCCCGGGATGAGTTTACCCTAAATATGAAGTTTGGTTGAGATCTATCCAGCCGTTTCGACGTGATGGTGGAACAGACAAACAGACAGACAAACAGACACGAAACGTAAAAACCACCGATTCGGTCTTGAGTTGACCTAAAACGGATAAATATCTGAAAAATTGGCAAAACAAAAGAAATTACAGACAGCGGACCCCCTACAATTTTATTTATATAGATCTGAACTATCAGAACCTCTAAAATTTATGCAACTCATGTACAAAACTGTAGAGCGGATAAATCACAGTTGCGCCTTGTTCAGATACGTTTGTATTCTGAACTATTCGTGCCCACCTCTAGTAATTACTGTTTTCTCCTCAAACCTGTTTACACAGTACATTACTTATTTTTATATTATTCTCAGTGTAATGGGGTTATGATGTGTGTTATGCATGTATGTTGGGTATTCATCCCGAAGGCTAGTCTGATGCTTTACAGTTCCACCAACAGATATCACAGATAGCCTAGGTGTCACCTGAAGAGGCATACTAGGGAATTGAGGAATGAGGTAGTTTCCCGTTGCTTTCTTCACTTAGCCAGAAGTTGCTATTACATATGAATCTCGAGAAGTTGCTAAATTGTATGGGCGAAGTCTTGGGTAAGGAGTACAAGATAAAAATAAAAATTCCAAAACAAACGTAATGGAGTGCAGTCGAACAAAGGCAGGTGATGCAGGAAATATTAGATTAGGAAATGAAGTCTTAAAGGAAGAAGATGAATATTGTTAGTTGGGTAGTAAAATAACTAACGATGGCAGAAGTAAGGACATACAATCCAGACTAGCATAAACAAATAAGGCCTTTCTTAAGAAAATAAATTTTCTCACTTCAAACATTGATATAGGAATTACAAAGATGTTTCTGAAGACTTTCATCTGGAGCGTGGCATTGTATGGAAGTGAAACATGCACGATAACCAGCTCAGAAAGAAAGAGAATAGAGGCTTTTGAAATGTGGTGTTACAGAAGAATGCTGAAGGTGAGATGAATAGATTGAATCACAAATGAAGATATACTGAATCGAATTGGTGAGAGAAGATCTATTTGACTAAATTTGACTAGAAGAAGAGATCGAATGATAGGGCACATCTTAAGACACCCAGGACTTGTTCAGTTGGTTTTTGAAGGAAGTGTAGGTGGTAAGAATAGTAGAGGTAGACGAAGGTATGAATATGACAAGCAGATTATAGCAGATGCAGGATGCCATAGTTACGTAGAAATGAAAATGTTGGTACAGGGTAGGGTGGCATGGAGGCTACATCAAACCAGCCTATGGACCGTTGACTCGAACAACATCAGTCTACCAAGCCCACTGAAATGCATGCACCAACCGACTCTATGAGCGATATTTGCACACCGTTCATAACAGAGACTGGCTGCGTAAGGAACTGTATTACTAGAATCGCTCATACCTCGGTCACTTTCATATCGTCAAAGCCAAAGATGAGACTGAGACAGGTCAATGAAAGTAACAAATTTATTCTAGCCCATACCGGAAGATATAGTGAACTGTATACACTACATCTTCCAAGCAAAGGCATGTGTGTGTGTGTTGTAATGAGTAAAAATATTCCTTACATGTAAAAATAGAGTGGATTAATCCTGTGAGAGTCGTATATTCATTTTGATTTTGGAAAGGATTTTGATGTGACGGAGAAAAACGGACCTTAGATCCAGATTCGGCATACGTGAAATATGAAAAGTCACTATTTGAACATTAGGCTATGCAATGATTCGCAGGCCAGTTATTATTTTATTGGTTTTACGTCCCACTACTTTTACGGTTTTTGCAGACACAGAAGTGTAAAACTATTGTTCTGCAGGAGTTCTTTTACGTGCGGGTAGCTCCATCGACACAAATACCAATGCACTGATCCGGGATCAACCTTGAGCTCAGAAAGCCACCGCTTTACCATCTGAACTACTCATCCCGGCGCTCTTCCACTCATTACTAACGAAGGATAAACTGGAAGAATGAAAATAGCGGCAAGACAAAGAAAAAGGAAAAAAAGAAAGGGGCATGAAAACTATTAAATATCTTTTTTGCTAGTGGTTTAACGTCGCACTAACTCAGCGAAGTTTTTAGATAAGATTTGCTGTGTAAAAAAGGGAAACCATGGGAAGCCGTCTTCAGGGGTGCGACGGTGGGATTTGAATGCAAGCTCACAGGTACGCCATCCTATCCGCGCGGCCAATTCGCGTGATAGCGAAAAGTTCTCTAGACTTCATAAACCTAATATCATCGAGATCGTATGAGAGTGAGAGTAGGTCAAGGAAGTCGGGTAATAAATATGAAAGTGAGGTGCAATGCCAGACTGAGGTCTCTTTTTTTTTTTTTTTTTTTTTACAATTTGCTTTACGTCGCACCGACACGGATAGGTCGTATGGCGACGATGGGACAGGGAAGTGCTAGGAGTCGAAAGGAAGCAGCTGTGGCCTTAATTAAGGTACAGCCCCAGCATTTGCCTTGTGTGAAAATGGGAAACCACGGAAAACCATCTTCAGGGCTGCCGAAAGTGGGGCTCGAACCCGCTATCTCCCGCACAAAGTCTACTTAATACCAACTGATATTGTGTAACAGAGAAAAATGCATAGAAGTCTATTGAATGTTAAAGCAGATCACCGAGGGTGATTTCTTAAAATTTATTGATGATTTCAAGACAGATATACCAATATCAATACTCGACGATTTTGCCCGATGTCGGATGAGAATAGAAGTTGAGCGAGGAAGGTGGTGAACGAAAAATTAAAGTGAGGCGCGTGGGAAAAGTAAGTTTAATTAATGCCAGATTCAGACAGGGGCCACACTGTTATCATTCCACACTCTGAAGTCTAGAGCCTTTGGGTGGGTGGGAGGTACTTTAAGAAGTCTTGCGAAGAACAAGTGGATATGTATCCCTTGAGAGGAAAGTTTTTAGAGTTTTATAGAACGTGATGTCTTATGGTGCCAGACGACCATGCTAGCTGCTGCTAAAAATGCCGGGGGCCGATTTGTCAGCCACGTTTTTCTTTCTTCAATTTCTGCTGCACGGAGCCAAGCATAAGTAATACCGCCGGTAATATTGAAGCTTTTACTCTCTGGTAATATCGATATCATGCGATATCGATATAATAGCCTTCTTTCCACTCATTGCAAGTTTCGCCCGTGGTAGCCCTCCACTCTGCCGTTTCGTGTCACTCGCTTGTTATCTCACGTGTTTATACGTTCGTTAATTTACCTCAATTAACGTAAAGATGGTTAAGTATATGGAAGATGATTAAAATACGCAATGATTTAACATTAAGTGATTCATTAGAGGATAATGTTTCGACTGACAAATGTTCGAAGTAAAGAATAGGTTAATGTGAATTTAACCTGCGTGTACATAATGTTATAAAAATTCGTAATTCTCAAAAGGTGCTATCAACAATTGCATATAACTTCAGTTTTTAATTCAAAATTAGGTTAATATTCTCGCAAAGGTATCACACCCCTGATAAAAATACATTATAAAAGTAAAAATTGGTCAAATTTTGAAATTTTAGTTAAAAAATTCGTACACATTTAAATGACGAAAATGAAACTCTATTGCAATTATATTCCTATTTACATGTTTTCTATTCACCCCTGTGGTGCGGAGAAAAGAACAGGGATTTACCTCCGAAAGTGTAAGTAGGAAAATGTTTTCCCTTAGTGTGTGCATTTTCATTAAAATTGTCTTTGCATTCTTGGGGCAACCACTACATTAAAGCCTGGCATCAGAAAGGGGTGCAGTAGAATATTCTATGATGCTAACAGTATCGATTTCATCACAAAATCTCCCCATACCAT
Organism: Anabrus simplex; assembly: GCF_040414725.1. Lineage (NCBI taxonomy): Eukaryota > Metazoa > Arthropoda > Insecta > Orthoptera > Tettigoniidae > Anabrus > Anabrus simplex. The sequence goes on from NC_090265.1 coordinate 800,088,814, forward strand.
TATGAGTTTTCATGGCAACTCAGCTTCTTGTTGTGGCAGTCAATGGCCTCTTGCCGGCATTTGATGATAATCTCTGACCCTATCCGAATACTATATAAACTGTGTCCAGCCACTTCCTAGCTTGTACTTGTCGAAAGGCAACACCATGAGGACGGCAACCATTGTAGTACTGGCTCTTGTGGCAGCCCTAGCAGCAGGCTCCGTGATCCCACCCAGGGAGCGGAAAGTCGGTGAGTACTAGATCGTACACATCGTTCAGCATCATAGTGCATAGTGTATCATGTTACATGTACTTGCAAGTTATCTCTGTTAATATTGATATGAGAGGCTTTAGAGAGACATTAAGAGCCAACATTTATGTATCTAGCTGGCGGCTCTGATAGTACAGGGGCGAAGCGTTTTTTTAAATGGGTAGGTTGAGATTTATTGAATCTCGAAAGTAACAAACGTGCTCAATTCCTCAAAAATCACAGCCTTATTCTACTAGAAAGACTGTGTCTTTTAACCCATTAGAGGTCGAAACTTACTTCCCTTCAAGAGGTACACATGTTACGCAAACCAGGTATGGAAAACATTAAGAATAGAATAATTATCTTAACTAAATTATTTTTCACTTACACATAAATAAGAGAGTAGAAGTGTTATTTCAGATTAATAAAAGAAACCATCACAGCTCCGTAAGTGCGTAAATAAGTAAATTAGTGAGTCCTTGGAAAGTATCATACATTTTATTGCTACGCCTATTCTGTTTGGCAATCACTTAAAGTTAAAATACAGTAGTTTAAGACCAGTAAGTAAGGGTATATTATCGAAGGATTCCCCGATTGACGTGATCATGATGACACTTTTTAAATATATATGCACAACATTAATTTATGTACTGTTATATATTACATAGTAACACTTCTTCAATTTATAGGTTGCCTAAAAGACAAAGTACCGGGCGAGTTGACCGCACGGTTAGGGGCGCGCAGCTGTGAAATCGCATCCGGCAGATAGTGGGTTCGAATCCCACTGTCGGTAGCCCTGAAGATGGTTTTTATGTGATTTCCCATTTTCACACCATGCAAATGCTGGGGCTGTACCTTACTTAAGGCCACGGCCGCTTCCTTCCTATTCTTAGACCTTTCCTGTCCCATCGTCGCCGTAAGACCTATCTGTGTCGGTGTGACGTAAAGCAAATGGCAAAAAAAGACAACGTATAGGTAATACCAACTGATATTATGTAACATACATAGAAGTCTATTGAATGTTAAAGCAAATCACTGAATGCGGTTTCTTAAAATACTTATTGATGATTTCAAGGCAGGAATTCCAATATCAATACTCAAAGATTTTGCCAGGTGGAATGCCTTGCAAAACTCAAACGAATTTTCTTGTTATCGTACCCCCACTCCCAATTAGCAAGCCCAGGACTTCGAACATTTTTGGCTTGTATTCTTCCTTGTAAAAAGGAACTGTGGGCTCGTATATTTTCTTCTTCTCACGGTCAACGTCGTCAGGTTGACTCGCGGAGGATTCGAATCGGACGGTTGGATCAGTTATATATCCTACATTGTTGTCTTTGTAAGCAGTTATATCGATCCTTCGAGTGCTTCCGTTCTCTGCCAAACTATGGATCTCTTCATGAACGGTGAATGCAGTTCTTCTGAGGGCCTGGACGATGGTAGTTCTTATTTGATGATGCCTAGCGATGTGCAGAATTTCGCCACCCTGGCAGGAACCAAGGACGGGTGCAAGTGTTTCAATCTCGTTGAGGCAACACCTACAACGGTTATTGTCCATCGATCTACCGGGGACAGCACGAACTGCTGCTACATTCTCCGTCATTTTCAGGGCGTCCCTCCATTCACTATGCGATAAACCATCGTGCTGGCAAACCCATTTATTGGAACCTGGATGTTCTTTAAAAAGGATAACTCCTTTACCTTTGTGAGGGAGATCGCACCATTTGTTATATTCCAGGTCTCTTAATATCTCCCTGATATTTGAAGAGTTTATAAAACCATCCTCGGGATTCACCAGGTTGTCGTCAGGTAATACATTGAGTCTTGTTAGGCAAATTTTGCTTTCTTCTTCTTGTAGGTTCCTTGTACTGAGGATGTAGGGGTTCAGATATCTTTTCAGAATCCGCAGACCATTTATTTGTTGTAGGAATGCCTCCAACTGTGTACAGAATAGTCAAAGTCCCTTCAATTTTCTCTGACAGTATATCATGGCATCTGGGAGATCGGCTGGTAACTGAAGGATAATACGACAAAAAATATATACAATAAGAAATCTCTACCCTGGAACTTTAAATTAAGACATTATTAAACAGTGTCCCGGCCAGAAATTTTATATGCAGCAGAAACTCTTAAATTTACAAGAATTGGGGATCTTGAAAAACTAGAAACATTTGAAAGAATAATTTTGGGAAAAATACTGGGACCTATAAGAAAGAACAATGCATAATTTAGACTAGATCAAACAGAGAGCTATATTTAAAAGTTGAATAAACTGACAAATGTAATGAGGAAAAAGAAGAGCCCAGTTTTTGGACACATTTATAGAATGAATAACAATAGACTAAGTAAAGAAATCTTCAACTTATTGAACAGCTACAAATCCTAGCCAATGTAGTTCATTGAAATTGAAAAGGAATTATAATACTTACGATAGAAAACAGAACACGTTTCGGAGAAGTAACACGAAATGCCGGATTTCAGGAGAGAAAGTAATTAGCAACTGGAAGAAAATGGACTCAGAGGTAAAAAGGAACAACATTCTCAGTAAATGAAGGAAGTTTGGAAACGAAGAAAGTTAAATGCAAAGAAATGTAACCAAAATTGATTTAATTTGCCCTCAAAAGAGCTATTCGAATAATACTAATAATAATAATAATTGAGCCATGTATTTGATTTTCCCGCCCCTCTTCTACTATTTATTGTGTCTGTGTTTTTCAACTTTTATGTATTATTGTGTTTTTCGCCCGTTGTTGTCCCTTTGGGCAAATAATAATAATAATAATAAAATTATTCCTAAAAGATGCTCCCAGGGTAAAGGAACTATTTCCGCCCTGGGAACGGCCCGGCCTGTGCTGCCTCCCCTCTGCCTTCCCTCCCGTACCCCTGCGGATGCGCCAAGCTCTTTACGCAGACTCCCCGTGTCGCCTTGCGTCACGTGGTCTCGCGTCACGGCTGCTCTTGGCCAGGCCGTGCGGCCTGGCTGGGAGCAAGTGCCATTCTTGCCTCGCTCTCTGACTTGAGCATCTCACGCACCGCCTTCGAACCCCGGACCGCTAGGGGGTATGGGAGGTAAGCACCCTGAACTTACGTAACGATCACAGACGATGGGAGGACATTATTGATTGTAAACCACTGAATAGGCGCTGGAGTTGTTTCAAGTTGTTATAAAAGTACAGTTGCCTCTAAATCGTAATGTATGTGTGAACCTCTTGGGATCGTTTATTGCAGTCTTACTGCAACTTAACTTATTGGGCGCTTGTGCCCTTAGTGGTTGAAAGTATATATATGTATATGGTATCATGGTATGTCATGTTAAGGGAAAATTGCGCTCCTCCTTGAGCCACCTGAGGTGGCGCTTTATCAATAAGTCTTATCCAGAATTACCTTTTACACTGTTTTTTGGTGATGAACTGTGAACAGGGGCTGGATCCCTGTAAATTACAATAGGGCACGTGTCGGAGGAACCTGAGTGATGTTGGTGTTTAAATACTTTAAATCTTTTTACTTTTCTTGGTGTTTACCTATTTGTTTAATAAAATTTGTTAACCTGATTCCCTCGGCTATCTGTGTTCTTGCCCTCTGGGTTGTACTATATTCTCGGGAAGTCCAGACCCTATGGAGGCCGCACCTTCTGTAGGTTTCGCCAGTGATAATTCACGGTACAATAATAATAATAATAATAATAATAATAATAATAATAATAATAATAATAATAATAATAATAATAATAATAATAATAATAATAATAATAATAATAAGGCCGTATTATTCAAGGTCTGTAAGAAAAGTTTGTTTCAGCTCCTAGAACTATAACTTTCTCAAGGCTGCGATATTTCACTCGATAAGCATTCTAGTGTATTTCGTTTTTTAAACACGGCATGAAAGAATGATGTCGTGTATTAAACATCGTTGAAAGTTTTGTAGGCCTATACCTTATATTTCATTATACTGTACTGTTTTAATTCTCCCAAACACCTGCAGATTGGAGTAATTACTACAACAATCTGCGTTGTGAGTTTCTCCCACTACGATGAACAGTAGCTAAGCGCATATATTTACAAGATACAAACCCTCTTCACCCTGTCCTTCAAGTAATTGCTTCCGCTTGTGCGCGAAGCCCTGAAAATGGTTCTCCGTGGTTTTCCACTTTCACTCCAGGCAAATGCTGGAGCTGTACCTTAATTAAGGCCATGTACGCTTTCTTCCCACTTCTAGCTCTTTGCTATCACATCGTCGCCATAAGACCTATCTGTGTCAGTGCAATGTAAAGCAATGTGTAAAAACATTTACAAATGAAAGGTAGATACCATCCCGGCATTTGGCTGGAGAAGAAGTGGGTAACCACGAAAAATTACTTCGAGAATGGCTGAGATTGGAATCGATCCGCCTCTACTGAGCTGATCACCCAAGGCTGCGCAGACCCTCGTACCCATTTCTTCAGATTTTGTGGCAGTGCCGGGAATCGAACCAGAGCCTCCAGGGTCGGCAGCTAATCACACTGACCATTACACCACAGAGGTGGACGGATTATCATGTATTGCATTAAAATAGGAAACCGGCCCCGCCGTGTAGCGTGCCTGCCTCTTACCCGGAGGAGCCAGGTTCGATTCCCGGCCAGGTCAGGATTTTACCCGAATCTAAGGGCTGGCTCGAGGTCAACTCAGCCTACGTGATTACAATTGATGAACTATCTGGCGGTGAGATGGCGGCCCCGATCTGGGAAGTCAAGAATAACAGCCGAGAGGATTCGTTATGCCGACCACACGACACCTCATAATCTGAAGGCCTTTGGGTTGAGCAGCGGTCATTTGGTAAGCCGTTGCGCCATGGGGTTTAGTTTAATACCAAAATATAAACTATTGATCTTGGTTATGAAATAATCGAATTAGATTGTTTAATATCGATTAACATTTCTGTTATGATTTGAATGTTAGTACTGGATATAATCCATTTCAAGGAGCAGGAGGATTGATACAGACGTTACCAATATTTGAATAATGTACGGAAATAGCTGGGTAGCTTTCTGTTACTTATACTGCATTTTTTTAAAATGTGTTTTTGTAATTAATGTTTATGTCATTTTCTGATTCATTCACAGCTGACAAGGATTTTCTGATCAAGCAGAAGAACATAATTCAGCTTTTTATCCGCCCCCACCAACAGAACATTTTTAAAGAACAGGTGGAGATAGGCAACTCGTACGACTTGGAGGCCAACCTCAACAATTACCGTGAACCTCAGGAGGTGAAACACTTCTTAAACCTGTACAAACACGGCCAACTGCTGGCACGCGATGCAACATTTTCTATGGTGAACAGGGGTCACGTTTACTTGCTGGAACGTCTGTATGACGTTTTTTACCTGGCCAAGGATTACGACACGTTCTACAAGACCGCCTGTTGGGCTCGCGATCGTGTCCACCACGCTATGTTTGTTTATGCTCTCTCGGTGGCTGTAATTCACCGTCCAGACACCCACGATATCATCCTGCCACCCCCCTATGAGGTGTACCCCGAGCTGTTCGTGGACACCATTGTCATCCAGAAGGCCTATGAAGCCCGCATGACGAACCAGCAAGGACCAGTCATAATTCCTTACAACTACACTAGTCACATCCGCAACGGAAATGACCTTATCAATTACTTCACCGAGGATGTTGGTCTTAGCACCTATCTCACCTACCTGAACTACGAGTATCCCACCTGGATGGATGTCCACAAGTATGGTCTGAATGTCCAGCGTCATGGAGAGATCTTCTACTACACCCGTCAACAGCTTCTGGCTCGCTACCAGCTGGAACGTCTGTCCACCTACCTGCCAGGAGTCGAGACCATCCACCTGGACCTCGACAGTCCAGTCATGGTGAGTATTATTACAGATATTATACTTGTAAACATGCTATGGGCTTTTGCCATGTCAAGGAAACAAGGTGAAACTCTTTACGTTCCCCATCACCAGATGTTTCATTCCGGGCTTGTGTCAGAGCCATACTTCATATGTGTGTACACCAGTTATACCCTCCCTCCCCCTGTCCTCGCCCTCCCAGGACGATTCTGATGGTGCCGTCAGCTTCCGCTTCGAATGATGGCGCTGTACCGCGTACGGTGAACCATCAGGTGCTGAGTGAACGTACCACATACACTTCTATTACTAACGTCTAAATTCAAACCTTCATTACTGTAGAAGTCCTCCTCGTGACCAGTTGAGTTTTTCTACAGAAGACTTGGAGTTACGTTCTCTGTGAAACGTTGGTTTCTTGATACGGCAGAAGCCCAAAAGCGCATATCATGTTCACAAGTTCGAGCCGTGAAAGCATCAACGTTAACAGACATTGTACTTGTTGCAGTTTCTTCGTTAACGACCGGCACGCTTTTGAAACCTAACAGGCCGGCTGTGTTTACATTCTTTGTCTGCGGTGTGGCAGGATTTCCCTAACTCCAGGCATAGCGTTGTCAACTCTCCGTTTTAACTGCTTAGTCTCTGAGAGCGTGCAGCGAGACTGCAGCTGTGCAACACTGGAGACCTGACAAGCGAACGGCATGCTGTTGAATTACTCCACGTGGACTGTCACTGACAAAGCAAGCTTGCTATTGGTCAAGAGCCATCTGCTATTGGTCACAGCAGAGGTGACTGCAAACAGTCATAAATCTGGTACTGTCGGGGGGTGGTACTGCTTTACGTTTGAGTCGCTGGTCGTTAACGAGGAAACTGAAACAACTTTACCACTATATACAGGATCACCCATATAAAGTAAGACCGAACGCACAGTGTTTTTACTCTGCGCTACGGCAGCTGCTTCAGCCGAACTTAGGTGGTGCGCGGCCGCCCTGATTTAAGTGTGTATACAATCTTATATGTAATATTACTTTATAAAAGTTTCTGGAGGTGTTGTCCTTCCTGGGTAAATACATTGTATCTGGTAACCACATTCCGGCTGATGTGAGTGAGTTCTACCACTGTAATCTTTCTGATTTTATTCGTAATGTTTTATTTCACTTTCTCCAATGTGTGGGGATTTGTTCGATACACTTTTTCTTTCAGTTTACCCCACAAGTAAGAATCACACACTGTTAGATCTGGAGTAGGAGGGGGAAACAGATCAGCACTGATCACTCTGTCTGCAAACACTGGCAAGGTTATAAGAATGGAGTCTTTTGCTGTATGAGCGGGGCTGAATTTTGTTGAAACCACCCACGATTTTTCTTCATCCCTTAACTGATGGAAGAACGGCGTCACAATGTCGTCTTGGTACCTCTCTGCATTTACTGTCGTCTCGAAAAAAATAAGCCCAATTATTCGTCTTACACTAACAGCACACCAAACACCAATCATCCTATGATAATGAACCGAATTGAACCACATAGCACAACAGCCTTGAAGGGCCATGGCCTACCAAGCGACCGTTGCTCAACCCGAAGGCCTGCAGATTACGAGGTGTCGTGTGGTCAGCACGACGAATCCTCTCGGCCGTTTTTCTTGGCTTCCTAGACCGGGACCGCCATCTCACCGTCAGATAGCTTCTCAATTGTAATCACGTGGGCTGAATGGACCTCAAGCCAGCCGTCATATTCAAGTAAAAGTCCCTGATCTGGCCGGGAATCGAACCTGGGGCCTCCGGGTAAGAGGTAGGCACGCTACCTGTACACCGTGGGGCCGGCTCTACGATAATGAGGGACTTCATAAACAACATTAGGATTTTCTGCACACCAATAGCAAGAGTTATGACTGTTCCCATGAACATATGAAATCAGGCCTCATCCGAAAAGAACACAAACTGTGGGTCGAATAAACGATCATTCAATGATGCAAGATACCACTCACAATATCTCACTCTTGTGGCTGGATCAGCAGGTTTTGAGCAATGGGCTCGTGGTAAACATGTACGGTTTAATATGTAACAGCTTTGTACCTCTGTGTACAGAAAAACCAAAACCCCTACTTGTGCTAATTTTGTGAGTGATTTATTCGGTGACCGTTCAAGATTCGCACCAATGTCATCTAGCTTTCCCTCTGTTAAAACTGTTCGTGTAGGCGCATGTTTTCCATTGACCACTGAGCCAGTAGTTTCAAATTTATTTACAATTACATGAATCTGTGCTCGTGAAGGTGGCACTTCACCAGCAAATTGCTGAACAAGTGCATCGCGTACCCGTCGAGCCGACCTGTATTCCAAGTCCAAAAAGTCCCCAGGCCCGGATGGGATTCACAACGAACACCTAAAGACAACACTGATAGACATCATAGATCCACTGACTCTACTATTCAACGAATGCATGAAAAGAAAAACAATACCCAGCATATGGAGAAAGGCAAAAGTAATCACGCTATACAAAGGAAAAGGCAGCAAGTAGTTCATACAGGAGGATAGCACTGGAGTGTAATATATTCAAGCTCTTCTCAAAGATCATACTACATTGCATACGACCAAGAATAGCAAGAGAGATATCACCAAACCAGTACGGGTTCATGGAAGGCAAATCGACCTTACAGGCCATCGAAGAAATTATAGTTGAAATAGACAGCGCACTAAACAGCCAGCCCACTGTACGCCATTTTCATCGACTACGCAAAAGCATTTGATAGCATTGACAGAAAAATACTCATACAAAAACTCGAGAAAGCACTACCCGACGGGGAGATAATAAAGGCCATACTTAACGCAAACCAGGTAGAAATCTACGATGGAACCTCCACCACACCCGCCCTGACGCAGACGAGGGGAGTCCTGCAAGGAGACCCAATGAGCCCTATGCTATTCAACCTGATGACATCCGACATCATAAACGTACTGGAGACCGAAAGGATCAAACTAATAAAGTACGCAGACGACATGACGCTGATATCCAGGGATCCCACGTATATACAGACTGCATTCAATAACCTCAGAAAATGGGCGGATAAAAACTCGCTAACCATCAACAGTGCTAAGACAAAAGTTATCAAATTTAGAAGGGGAGGAAAACTGGCAAGATATGACGTTTTCCGTAACGGAAATGAACAACTCGAGATCGTGTCATCATTTAAATACCTGGGTATCACACTGCAGACCACAGGCTCAACCTTCACACTGCACTTAAAGGAAACAGCAGCGGCAGCAACCAAAGCAATGTACGAGATCCCCAAGCCGCAGAACCTCTCAGTGAACACTGCAATGGCACTATTCAAGCTTAAAGTGGCCCCGATAGTTACGTATGGGATACAATTGATATGGCACAAACTAACTGTTGCAAACATGAAAAGAATATAAAATATAAAGGCCAGGTACTTGAAACGGATCCTACAGATCTTAAAATTTACAGAGAATCGAATGGCATACATAATGCCAGACGAAACATTCTTTCTGGAAGACATCAAACAAACATTCGAGCTACCAGACACCGCCGCATCAACTGCCGTCCTCTAAGAAAGGAGACAGAAAGCCTAGCAGACACCTGAAGGTTTCTACGAAACGGAAGTAATGAAGAACAGTGAATGGAAGGCCCAAACTACAAACTACGCCATGTATACACACGCTTCGGTGTCCACGGATTCCACGGGAAAATATGCCTAACCACCAGATTTCACGCCCCAAACGAAGAATGTATCTGCCGTCTCGGCGGAATGACCTGTCCTAGGTACCACCGGATGAACTGTACTGAACAAACACAACGCATCAGCACACTTACCCAGGACTGGTAAAAAAAAACACAACGAAGTGATGTACCAAAAGAAAATAATGACAAATTGTAACCTCTAACACATATGTACACATTGTGTTTAATTTCAATAAATTAATAACTTTTACATACGAAAATACGGTGTTGCAATGATAACTGTCCCACCATGTTAACAGCTGAGATTCAGACTGGCGACTGATGCTTGCGAGGTCGAATACGTGCTCGTTGCTTGCAAGGTCAGGAACTATCCGCGCGCCTCCGATACTACAGCTTACTTATCGAAGAGTAAAAATGTCGCTTGGACGGTCTTAGCTTATATGGGAGAACCTGTATTATATTAGTGACATTTCTTGTCGTAGTTGTTTCTCTGCTAGCTAAGCAAAAATCACAGTCTTTTATTTGCTTAGCCAACTTATTAACCCTATGAGTAGGTGAGAACAACCTTAGCCTCTGCACTGAGAGATTTAAAGTGGGAAGTTTATGATCAAGTATTCTGTATCTCACCCACGGTGACCACGGTTGCCATCAATTAGCAGACTCGAACAGCTGTTATTCTTGATCCAACCATCCGGTTCGAAAGAGACTTATCCCAAGCCAAAGAGAAAATTTATGAACCATTCACCTCGTATCTGAATGAGCAACATAATATTCACCCAGAAAACTACTCTCCAATGGGTTTGCTATTTGGAAGCAGAGCAGTGAGTCTAAGCATACTTGGGAAATCTTGAAGAAGCTTGGAATCCAGCACGCGACTCTGGAAAAAATTGTAGTGGATGTTTTAAAAGATTCTGTGAATATTTCAAATAATCACGTATTCTTTCTTCCTTTCTTAATCCGCTTACCCTCGAGAGTTGGTTTTTCCCTCGGACTCGGACTCTATCGCCTCAAGGGCAGTGAGACTTTGGGTCGGGGGATACAACTGGGGAAGGAGGACCAGTACCTCGCTCAGGCGGCCTCACCTGCTATGCTGAATACAGGCCTTGTGGAGGGATGAGCAGATCGGAAGGGATAGACAAGGAAGAGGGGAGGATGTGGCCGTGGCCTTAATTAGGTACAATCCCGGCGTTTGCCTGGAGGAGAAGTGGGAAACCACGGAAAAGCATACCTACCGAGGCTGAGTGAACCCCGTTCCAACCCTCGTACCACTTTTCAAATTTCGTGGCAGAGCTGGGAATCGAACCCGGGCCTCCGGGGCTGGCAGATAATCACACTAACCACTACACCACAGAGGTGGCTTACATCACTTATACTACTCCTAAATGATAATCGTTTAGTGTTTACTTAGCTTTTAGAATATCTTTAACGTTTTCGGTTATCATCATCATCATTATCATCCTAATTTGAAGAGGCAGCCTTTACAGAGCAGACCCTTTGTTAATGGTTGTTATAAAAATTGCATGACCTAAGATATCCTGTGCAGGCATTGAAACCATTTCGGCTGCCTGCGTGTCAATTTCGACGTTCCGTTTTAATCTACCAGATGGCAGAGGAACGGAACTCTCTTGGGTGATGCACGACTGAGTTTTTGATTCTGTTGAGTGAACAACAATGTTCCACCAGAGATCATTTACATACCGACATCGTATGACGTGGAATGTCGAATGAACTTTTTTCAGCTCTTCAGATATCCCACTGTTTCCGTCAGATATGAACCCGCGATCTTGGTTGCGGAGGCCGACACTCATGCCTAGAGAGACCCTCCGATGAGAGTGGGTGGCGTCTGCTGTGTAAGGGAAAGAGTGTCTAGTGTTGTGTGAGCTGCAGCAATATGAGGAACAGCACAAACACCCGGAAGCCGAGATAAGCGAATTAACGGTTTACGATGAAAATCGCACATCTCACCCGGGAATCGAACCTGGAGCCCCGAAGCTCGAACGCCAAGGCACTTACCCACTTAGCCGTGGAGCCGTACTATTCTGTGCTCCCAGTATGTCATGTTCCACATCGCAAGCAAATATTTCAATATTTTCCTAGAATCTACTTCCCCGCCAAGATGTCGGAGAAGTTAAGAAACGAGATTTCCACTTTCGGAGGTGCACTTGACCCGGAGGTTCACTCAGCCTACACTAGTACTAGCTTAATTCCTGGATGAAAAGGTGACCTGTCGTAGAGCTACCTACCATTTTACTCCACTTTTTTTTTGCTAGGGGCTTTACGTCGCACCGACACAGATAGGTCTTATGGCAACGATGGGATAGGAAAGGCCTAGGAGTGGGAAGGAAGCGGCCGTGGCCTTAATTAAGGTACAGCCCCAGCATTTTCCTGGTGTGAAAATGGGAAACCACGGAAAACCATTTTCAGGGCTGCCGATAGTGGGATTCGAACCTACTATCTCGCGGATGCAAGCTCACAGCCGCGCGCCTCTACACGCACGGCCAACTCGCCCGGTCTTTACTCCACTAAGTGCCGAGTTTACGGATAGTGGAAGCCTTTACCTTCCACCACTCCTAGGGCCTTCATGGTCTGTACAAAGATGACTTTGTTTTGCTTTGTTATTTTCTATGGTTATATAGATGGCTGTACACTTTTTGTTCGTTTTGGTATTTCAGTGTACCATGCCTACCAGTTTAATGTGAAACTGTTTCGTCTAATCTTTCAACTACCGAGCTAGATAACTGCAGTCGCTTAAGTGTGGCCAGTATCCAGTATTCGGGAGGTAGTGGGTTCGAACCCCACTGTCAGCAGTCCTGAAGATGGTTTTCCGTGGTTTCCCATTTTCATACCAGGCAGATGCTGGGGCTGTGCCTTAACAATGACCACGGTCGCTTCCTTCCTATTCCTAGGCTTTTCCTATTCCATCGTCGCCATAAGACCTATCTGTGTCGGTGCGACGTAAAGCAAATAGCAAAAAAATCTTTCACCTACGGGTATCCTTAATTATTTTTGTATAATGAAGACTTTATTTTTCCCCCACTGCTCCTATTAAATGTTTTCATTCCTTCCCTGTACGCCTGCGTAGCATAACGGTTAGTGTTAGTGTTAGAGCTGCTCGACCAAGTGGTAAGTTCCGAGCTGTCAGCGGAGAGATGGCGTGGAATGACATTAGTAGACGAATAAGTTTGAGTGGCGTTTATAAAAGTAGGAAAGATCACAATATGAAGATAAAGTTGGAATTTAAGAGGACAAACTGGGGCAAATATTCATTTATAGGAAGGGGAGTTAGGGACTGGAATAACTTACCAAGGGAGATGTTCAATAAATTTCCAATTTCTTTGAAATCATTTAGGAAAAGGCTAGGAAAACAACAGATAGGGAATCTGCCACCTGAGCGACTGCCCTAAATGCAGATCAGTATTGATTGATTGATTGATTGATTGATTGATTGATTGATTGATTGATTGATTGATTGATTGATTGATTGATTGTTATTAGCTGCCGTCCTCAGGGGCCTGGGTTCGATTCCCGGTACTGCCAGAAATTTAAGAATGGCAGGAGGGCTGGTATGTGGTTGAATTGGTACATGGGGGTGTGCCTGAAACGAGCTGCACCACCTCAGGATGAGGAATCGAGTTTACTTAATCCTCCCCGGAAGGGGGAGGCGGGTCTCCTGGACGGTGAAGCCGTCTCTCAGGCCAGGAGATGCACGGAAAAGGTGAGAGGGTTGGCGGCCGTGCCCTATGCTAGGCACTGTCCCGCCATTCGTCCTAGTGCAAGAATGGGAAGCCATTCTCAGAACAGTCAACAGTGGGGACCAGCCCCTCTTCGTCTCCCGAATACAGAGGCGTAGAGCGACGGTAGAGCCGAGGCGGCCCCTCCTCTGTTCGATTGGTCGGTCGGAGTGCAGAGCTGTCTGACCACGGTAGAGCCGTTGCCACTTGTAGGTCGAAGCGTACTCTGTAGCCCCATATTGGTCGGATTTCCATAAGTGCGTTTGTTTTCTGTAATTTAACAGGTTGCAAGCTCGGACAAGTGCATGCTTATGATTCTTCTCCCAGTAATTTAAAATTACCAGTCGATTATGCCATAATGTATTGTTTGTGGTGTATGTCCTCTACTTGTGATGCTGCGATGTTCATGCCTTCTATTATATATTTGGTGATGTTTCCAGTCCGGCTACAATCCCCAGCTCCGTTACAAGAATGGCCAGGAAATGCCAGCCCGTCCTGAAGGTATCACCATACATGACAACGATCTCGTAGACATCGACGAGGTCAAGAACATCGAGAGGAGACTGCAGGACGCTATCGACGGCGGCACTTTTATCAAGGTGAGACCTGCTTTATATTTAACTATAGATCTTCATTCAAATTATTTCCATCCGAATTTATGGAATTATGCATGGATGACCTCCTTAACAATGTAGACACCAATGCTACTGAACACACATTAATGCAAACCATTTGCTTTGCACAGTATGATTAGTCCTTTGCTACGTATCAATTTATGCCTAGAAAAACCACTATTTCAGCTTAGATCTCTGGCCAGAAAGGTTCTGTCATCTAAGGTTCAGTGCTGCATGAACTATGTCAACGAATTATCGTTCTAAGTGACACGTGTGCCGCGGGTCAGTATTTCTCCCCTGAACATTGTATTTTGACTACATTTTGTGGAAAAGTGATACAATTTCTACTCGTTTGTATGCTATAAAAATATAATATTCTTGACAATTTTGACTTTTTTATAAACTCATTACTTCTTATTTTGTTCTTATAGAAAATTATTTTGAACTATTATCTCTCACTGTAGAACACTGCCTCTCAAACTTTGTGGGCCTGCGCCCCCTTCTTTCCGTAAATCATTTCACGCCCCGCTAATGAATTATTGATTTGCACAAGGTCTACTTTCCTGTTAGGGTTAATATCTCAAAAAATATTTTATAATTATTTTATTATTATTAATTATGAGTGCTAAATAAATAATATTTTCAAAGTAATAATTATAATGCGATCACTGTACAAAGAGTCATGAATAACACAAATAATACATGCATACATACATACATACATACATACATACATACATACATACATACATACATACATACATACATACATACATACATCAGCATTATAGACTATTATGCCTTTCAGCGTTCAGTCTGCAAGCCTCTGTGAAATTAAATGCCGCCACAATCCTCTCTTTGCAACTAGTGCTGTGGCCTCATTTAGTTCTATACCTCTTATCTTTAAATCGTTAGAAAGCGAGTCTAACCATCGTCGTCTTGGTCTCCCTCTACTTCTCTTACTCTCCATAACGGAGTCCATTATTCTCATAGGTAACCTATTCTCCCCCATTCGCCTCATATGATCCCGCCATCGAAGACGGTTTATGCGTATCGAGTTCATTCCTAACTTAGCCTTTATCTCCTCATTCCGAGCACCCTGCTACCATTGTTCCCACCTGTTTTGCCAGCAATCATTCTCGCTATTTTCATGTCTGTTACTTCTAACTTTTTAATAAGATATCCTGAGTCCACCCAGCTTCGCTCCCGTAAAGCAAAGTTGGTCTGAAAACAGACCGATGTAAAGATAGTTTCGTCCGGGAGCTGACTTCCTTCTTACAGAATACTGTTGATCGCAACTGCGAGCTTACTGCATTAGCTTTAGTGCTCCTTGATTCGATCTCACTATATTACCATCCTGGGAGAACACACATCCTAAATACTTGAAATTATCTACCTGTTCAAGCTTTTTATCCCCAATCTGACTTTCAGTTCTGTTGAATTTCTTACCTACTGACATCAATTTAGTCTTCGAGAGACTAATTTTCATATCATACTCATTACATCTATTTTCGAGTTCCAAGATATTAGACTGCAGGCTTTCGGCACAATCTGCCATTAAGACCTAGTCGTTAGCATAGGACAGACTGCATACTACATTTCCACCTAACTGAATCCCTCCCTGACACTTTATAGCTTTCAGCAAACTACGAACAATAAAGGTGAAAGATTACAGGCTTGTCTAATCCTTGTAAGTACCCTACAGTAAGAGAATAAAACAAATTATAGAAAATATACGGAGGATTCTACACTGACTGCAATTAACATTTCAGACTACATCATTTGATATGATTTTGTTAGAACAGAATTAATGATTAATTAATTTTCTTTCACAAGGTTTTTAATGTTTGGTTCTGACTGTGCTAGTGCACACCGCAGATCACTTTCAACATCTAACCGTGCTCGGTATTTTGATTTGATATAACGCAGCGTAGAAAACCCAGATTCACATAGATATGTTGATGGAAATTACACAATACAAATGAAAATAAAATAAAAATGTTAAAATTATTTCCTGCAAATTTTTCAAATATTCACATTTTTTACTTTATTTTCATTTCTTTTGTCATTCTATTGAATTTCTTATACACGTAGAAAAAGTTTGTGGAAACATTCCAAAAATGCAGTAATTTTTAGACCACGGTAAAAATTCTTGTATTTTTGTAACTTTTTACACATTTCATCACACAATTCATAAACACGAATTGATTGTCCCAGCGTTACTATGAAGTATAATAGTTTTAGGAAAACCTTTTTTTTCTACGTGTACTATTTAGCGGCGACGAAAATAACTTTTTGTAGTAAATTCTTTTCTTTGTCACAACTTTTTACTGTTTAGCAAATTCGTGTGTGTTTTTCATTGCTCACCACGCCTCGCCTGAAATTCTCCAGGTTGAGAAGCGTTGTTGTAGAATATTCTTAGGTTTACATTGTTGACTTTCATCGGTCTAAAGCAGTGGTTCTCAAGCTGTGCTACGCGTACTCCTAGGGGTACTTTTAGAGGGGTACGCGAGCAGCCTTAGGGAGAAAATGAGGAAAAATTTAAATATGGAAATAAATAAGAAGAAAGTTAAGTAAGTATATATGGAGCTAATCTTCTCTTGAAAGTTTCGCCTGGACTACGGAACATCAGAAAGCTGTGTCACGCCATGCAGGCACACACATCACATTGACATTCTGATAGTTCGCAATCTCTGAATTACAGAATTAAGATCGAACATGTTGTTCATCGTTATTTATTAATTTGATATTGAGACTAAAATCTAGCGTTTTTTTGAAACTTTCATACAAACAGGGTATCCTGTTTTAGTTTATTATCATTGCATTATACTTGTTACAGACACAAACTCTTCAATTTCTTGTGATGTGTTATAAAAATGTATTTAATTTCATAATCTCGTCTTATTTACGATGTGTATTTAAAATAATGGGGGGTGGGTTACATTGAACTTTTAGCCATGAGTGAGGGGTACAATTCATAATAGTTTGAGAACCTCTGGTATAAAGCAAAACCTACCTGTGTTAGTATAACGTTAAACAGATGAAAACTAAAGCAAGTAGCAAAGCATTAAAATTCTTAACTAATGCATGTTTAGGATGATTATGTATATTTTCTTATACACATTGAACAATATTGGATTTTTATTAATAAATCTTAAGTATATAGTGTAATCTTTGTCGTAGTACCTAATAACGGACTAAATTTCTTATATGTAATCTTACAATTGTAGCAAACTCACGAAGGACCCCAGAGAGTTTTCTTGAAGGATCTGGACGTTATGGATATCCTTGGGAATTTGATCGAAGGCAACAAGTGCTCCCTGAACAAACGTTACTTCAAATCTCTCTTCCTGATGCTGCTTTCTCTGTACGGCCACAGCGTGGACCCCGAACATTCATACGGAGTAAGTAATGAGAAATTAAAAATTACAAACCGTAATTATACTAATGTGTGTTAATGTGTGAACCTGGAGTTACGAAGCTATATTATGCCTTATTTGGTTATTTGAAGGTTGCCCCTGGAGCTCTTGAACACTTCGAGACAGCTTTGAGAGATCCCATCTACTTTGGCGTCGTTAAGCGCATCGTGGAGTTGTTCGAGAGGTACAAGAATCAGTTGAAGAGCTACACCCGTGATGAGGTAAGATTCCCCAGTCGATGATCCATTAGAATTCGTTTGGTTATATCAGGCGCTCCTAGTAACAATGATACATTCAGAAATATATGAGCAGGTTCGAACCCGCTTTGGACATTAGTTATCATTCGAGGGCATTGTGTTTTCTTTTCTTATTTCCGGCAAGGGCATTTAATCATGCAAGTATATGCACTTGCACACATCATCATCATTATCATTTTCCAACTCTAGTTTCCCGGGTGCGGTGTTCAAGCGCTCGCCATTTATTCTTGTCTGCATACATATTTTATTCGAGGACATCTTCTCATTTTACACCCCTGTCCCCTACATATGATTTCACTGTGTGTATCCAGCTTTTCCTTACCTATCTCCCTAGTCTTTCTCCTTGGACAGTAAGTATTTTTTGTAAGTATTCTAAGTACTTTTTGGCAGGTGTCACACTCTTCATTCTCACAATGTGCCCATACCACTGAAGTATACGCTTCTTTATTACACTGGCAATAGGGGCTTTCCTGTTTTCTTTATTTCTGATTTTGTCCTTTCGAATTGTTTGATTCATAGTCCTAATGAATTTCATTTCTGTTGCCTGAATTCTGCTGTAGTCATTATTTAGTAGAGTACAAGCTTCTAAACCATATGTGGTAACTGATACGAAGTAGGTCTGGTACAGGGTTCTTTTTTGTGATATTTTGCAGTCGCAGGGTATATTTCTGACTTGATTGTAGACGTTTGATGCTTTCTGTATCATTCTGTATCATTTCCTTTTTGACAGTCCTGTCGTACTTCCGAGGTACTTGAAGAGAAAAAGTGATTCTAATTTTGCTCCTTCCAAAAAGAGGTTTGAGTTTGTTCCTTTCCTGCTGATGGTCATTTCTACTGTCTTTGTTTTGCTCATCTTCATCTCAAATTTATATGTTCCCCTCAGTTAGTTTTTCTGTACTTCAGCTTCTATTTCTCCCCATAACAGCACATCATCAGCAAATCTTCTTCTTCTTCTTCTTCATCATCATATGTTTACCCTCCAGGATCGGTGGTGTAGTGGTCAGTGTGATTAGCTGCCACCCCCGGAGGCCCGGGTTCTATTCACTGCTCTGCCACGAAATTTGAAAAGTGGCATGAAAGTTAGAACGGGGTCCACTCAGTCTCGGGAGGTCAACTGAGTAGAGGTGGGTTCTATTCCCACCTCAGCCTTCGTTGAAGTGTTTTTCTGTGGTTTCCCACTTCTCGTCCAGGCAAATGCCGGGATGGTACCTACAAGGCCACGGGCGCTTCCTTCCCTCTTCCTTGTCTATCCCTTCCAATCTTCCCATCCCTCCACAAGGCCCCTGTTCAGCATAGCAGGTGAGGCCGCCTGGGCGAAGTACTGGTCCCTCCGCAGTGTATCCCCCGACCCAGAGTCTGAAGCTCCAGGACACTGCCCTTGAGGTGGTAGAGGTGGGATCCCTCACTGAGTTCGAGGGAAAAACTGACTCTGGAGGGGAAGCAGATAAAGAAGAAGATTAATAATATTTGGTTAGTTTTTAAAGTATGCTCACCGAAAAAGTTGGCCATGCGGTTAGGGGCACGCAGCTGTTAGCTTGCATTCGGGTGATAGTGGGTTCAGATCACACTGTCAGCAGCCCTGAAGATGGCTTTCCGTGGTTTGTAATTTCCACACCAGACTATGATCGTTTAATTCCCACTCCTAGCTCTTTCCTATCCCATCGTCGCCACAAGACCTACTGTATATGTGCCGGCGCGACGTTAAGAGTAACTTGTAAAAGTTAACAAAATAAACTATGCTCAAATTCACCAAATTTCAGTTGCATTTTTCTTGTGTTTTCTGATAGATCTCGGAGGGACGAATCATATTATATCTCACTACGCCCTGAGCTACCGTACGTTAACTAAC
Source organism: Anabrus simplex (assembly GCF_040414725.1). NCBI lineage: Eukaryota > Metazoa > Arthropoda > Insecta > Orthoptera > Tettigoniidae > Anabrus > Anabrus simplex. The sequence goes on from NC_090265.1 coordinate 800,108,444, forward strand.
TACTTGAGTGGAGCTTTCAAAGTGAGAAATTTCATAATAATGAAGATATACTTAGTATTCAAGAGGAGAAATTTGGGTAAATGTTCGTTTGCAGGAAGAGGAATTAGGGATTGGAATAATTTCTCGAGGGAGATATTTGATAAATTTTGAACTACTTTAAAATAATTTGAGAACAGTCCAGGTCAGAGTTTCACAAACCTTTTGTGTCTGAGGCCGTCTCAGCATATCGCACTCATGTCCAAGGACCCACTTGCCACGGAACGTCATACTGAATTATTCTTCTTCTTTATCTGTTTACCCTCCAGGGTTGGTTTTCTTCCCTCGGATTCAGCGAGGGAACCCACCTCTACCACCTCAAGGACAGTGTCCTGGAACTTCAGACTCTGGGTCGGAGGATACAGCTGGGGAGGTTGACCAGTACCTCACCCAGGTGGTCTCACCTGCTATGCTGAACAGTGCCTTGCGGGGGGATGAGAAGATTGGAAGGGATGGGCAAGCAAAAGGGAAGGAAGCGGTTTTGGCCTTAAGTTAGGTACCATCCCGGCATTTGCCTGGAGAAGAAGTGGAAAACAACGGAAAACCACTTAAAGGATGGCTGAGGTGGGAATCTAACCCACCTCTACTCAGTTGACCTCCCGAGGCTGAGTGACCCCGTTCCAGTCCTCATACCACTTTTCAAATTTCGGGAATCGAACCCGGGCCTGCGGGGTTGGCATATTATCACACTAACCACTACACCTCACAGGCGGACCATACTGAATTCAGTGAACAAAAAACATAATTTTGTAACGCTACCATGTTTGATTGTATTCGGATTATTTAGGACTAATATTTAATTTCCCCTAAATTTGAATTTAACTTCATTTGCATAAAGATACTTTATATACGGATAGAAATTATAAAACATTGGAACATTATCATTTAGACATTTTAGATGTTTTCGTCACCAAGAAAGAGGATGGATCTTTAGCACGCAGCGTTTATCGTAAGCCTACACACACCAATAGATATCCCCACGCCGATTATCACCATCACCCTGCCCAGAAACATGGTATACTTACAACTCTAACTAGCAGGGCCAGGCGTATTTGTGAAGTGTCAGCTCTACCAGAGGGAATTAACACCTTGAGAACCATCTTTGAGAGCAACGGTTATAGCAAAACTTTCATCCCCACGACTCTGAAACCGACGAATAATCGGACGTCTGTCAAGAAGAAAGATGTAAAAAGAACTGCTTACCTACCTTACATACGTAACACGACGGATCGCATTGCTAAAATTTTACATAGGTACAATGTACGAACTGTATTTGGAACTTCAATTAAGATTAGGCAACTCCTCCGACCAACTAAGTACAGTTTGCCTAAATTGCACCAACCTGGTATCTACAGACTTTCCCGTACTTGTGGCAAGGTTTATATTGGGCAGACTTCGAGAACGAGATGTACACGCGTCAAAGAATCTAACAGGTGTATCAGACTCAACCAACCTGATAAATCAACTGTTGGTGATCATGCCTTAACACCTCGTCATGATGTCATACTCCAGGTTCTTGCCCGTATAAAACAATATCGCCCCAGAATCATCAGGGGGCGGTAAACACCCAGATAATTTCAACCGCGATACAGGCCTCAGCGGATCATTGCTACCTGTTATCAGAATCATTAGAAAATGATGCTTACAGTTGTCATTCGTTGTCTCTAACATGGGGATAAAATGGCGTCCATTTTATCCCCATTTTAAGTTCTTTGTTGCTTTCTCTTAGCAACCTTTGATGCGCCCCGTTTGCTTTTTCTGTTTCTCCTGATGAAGAAAGGCAAGGTTCCTTTTGAAACAAGTTGAGAGTGTTTATATAGTTCATTACACGGCATAAACCCAAAATATACATCATGAATAACATCGAAACAACAGACTGGATCTGGAAACTTACTTGAGAAAATTAACTTGCGACAGTTGTTGGATCAATAGGACGCATGGTGCTGAGTTTCAAAGATCAAGCGTTTTACAAGCGTAGTCAGCCGAACCGAAGTTCAGCCTCTACATTAGTTCCATTTCTGTACTTCGTTTTCATTTGTGTGAGAGCAGAAAAGGTAAACTCACAGAGGTATGTTGTTATGAAAGGCATTCAACGCAGTATTGCCTTTCTGGAGTATAGGGGATGTCACGGACCCGAAAGCCGACCAGAGACGTGGAGTCGTGATACAAGGTCTTCACAAGATACTGTACCATTTATCGGCCAAAAACTGCATGTACAGTACTGTATACAAGTTATACAACAGTGAACACATAGTTCATAAGTTTAGAATAATGTTCTATGAATTTTGTGTGTACATTAAAATTTCGCTCTTTAAATACTTACAACTTACAGTCGAATCTCGATATCTCGAACCTCCATCACTCGAATTTTCAGTATCTCGAACTAACTCAAATTTCCCGGCCGTTTGTCCTATTATTCACGTATATTTATTTCGCTATTACTCGAAATTCGGTTACACAAATTTATCAATTTCCTCCCCTGAAGAAAAAAATACTCTGTAACTCGAATTTTTGTGCAACATTAACTGCGCAATACGACATTTGTGGTTTGTGAGGAACAGTTGACGAGTAAAGAAAGGTTTACAGTGACGCTGAGAGTTAATATGACGGGAACCGAGAAACAAACTTCTAGTGATCGGAAAATCGGCGAAGCCTCGCTGTTTCTCGGGTGTGAATTCATTACCGGTCACATACGAAAGCAACCCCCCAAGTCGCGGATGATAAGCTCCATTTTGGAATCTCGGCTGCGAGGTATTGGTGAGAAGTTTCAACGTGAAGGGAGGAAGCATTAAGAGTAACGAACAAAATAGACTAACAGATTTTTTTCCAAGGGTGTTGACCGAAGAGTGTTTCTTGTTTCACTACTGTATGTACTGTGTCATATCTTCTAAAAAATTACTATAATAAGGGTTATAATTAAAGTGATGCCTAAAATAGAATTCATTTGTATATTTTTAAATACTGTTATATATAATGTATTCAGTATAAGCCCGTATATACATACGATTCAATTATGTGCTTTACATGCTCAAAAACGGTATTCTCTATATCTCGAAATTTCGATAACTCGAAATAAATTTATACTCTAGAGGTGATTCGAGATATCGAGGATGTATTATTGAGCCCCCTTGCATTATAGTCCCCCCACCCAGGTGGTCCGCGAACCACACTTTGGGAATGACTGGTCTAGATAAAGAAGTGATAGGGAATTTGCCACTCTGTTACTTTCCAACTCAGGCTTAACTTTTTTTCCTGTGCTCAATAGATTGCTTGGGACCCAGGCTAAAGCCCTGTATTTCCCTACTCTTTTCAGATTTCATTACAGTGGAACCTCGATATCTCGAATCACCTCAGGAGCTAAATTTTATTTCGAGTTATCGAAATTTCGAGATATAGAGGTTTTTTTTTTTTTGCTATTTGCTTTACGTCGCACCGACACAGATAGGTCTTATGGCGACGATGGGACAGGAAATGGCTAGAAGTGGGAAGGAAGCGGCCGTGGCCATAATTAAGGTACAGCCCCAGCATTTGCCTGGTGTGAAAATGGGAAACCACGGAAAACCATTTTCAGGGCCGCCGATAGTGGGGTTCGAACCTACTATCTCCCGAATACTGGATACTGGCCGCAATTAAGCGACTGCAGCTATCGAGCTCGGTGAGAGAGATAGAGAATACCGCTTTGAGCATGTAAAGCACATAATTGAATCATATGTATCTACTGGCTTATACTGAATACAGTACTTTTTGTGTTAAAAAATATACTAACAAACTCGTATTTTACGGCATCACTTTAATTATGACCATTATTAAAATAACATTTTAGAAGAGAGAATGCAGTACATACAGTAGTGAAACAAGAAACATACCTCTCTTGGGAACCTATTCGTTAGTCTCTTTTGTTTTTTACTGTTAACCTTCTTTCCTTCCACACACTTTTCAACAACATTTATTGCTGCGAGAAACACTGTCGTTTATATTCGACTGACTCTGTATGTAGGTTCAAAACCACGCAGCCAGGATTTGTAAATGGAGCTTGTCATCCACGACTTCCGAGCTTGCTTTCGTACGCGACCGGTAATTAATTCACACCCGAAAAACAACGAGGCTTCGCCGACTTTCCCATCACTAGAAGTTTGATTTTCGGTTCCCTTCATATTAGCTCCCAGCATCACGGTATCCTTTTCTTTACTTGTAAAGTGTTACTCACAAACCACAAATGCCGTATTGCACAATCAATATTGTACACAATTCGAGTTACAGAGTAATTTTTGCTTCAAGGGAGGAAAACTGCTTCGAGAAATCGAGAAATTCGTGTAACCGAATTTCGAGTAATAGAGAAATAAATACACGTGAAGAATGGGACAAACTGTTGGGAAATTGAAGTTACTTCGAGATACTGAAAATTCGAGGAATGGACTGTATTAAAAGTTAGCACGTTGGGCCCTAACTTACTTGAAGTACTTCCTTTCTCTCCACCAGCTCATTGTCCCTGGAGTGAAGATCGAGTCTGTCGATGTGGACAAGCTGATCACCTACTACGACGACTTCGAGTTCAATCTGAACAATGCTGTGGAGGTGAACTCCTTGGAGGAGGCCGAGAAATTGGACATCCGTGTCCGCCAGAAGAGACTCAACCACAAGCCCGTCACTACCCGCATCACCGTGAACAGCGACAAGGCCACGAGGGTGATGGTGCGCGTCTTCCTTGGCCCCAAATACGACTACTTGGACCGCGAGATGACCTTGAACGAGAAGAGGCATTACATGGTGGAAGTTGATCGCTTCCCCTACGATAGTGAGTACTCTCTTACTGTTCAGTTTTCTTCAACAAACATTTCCTTGTAGTTGTTTTAAGGAGAGCGTTCTTTCTTTCTTTCTTAATCTGTTTACCCTCCAGGGTTGTTTTCTCCCTCGGACTCGGCGAGGGATCCCACCTCTACCGCCTCAAGGGCAGTGTCCTGGAGCGTGAGACCTTGGGTCGGGGGATTCAACTGGGGAGGATGACCAGTACCTCGCCCATGCGGCCTCACCTGTTTTGCTGAACAGGAGTCTTGTGGGGAGGATGGGAAGATTGGAAGGGATAGACAAGGAAGAGGGAAGGAAGCAGGCGTGGCCTTAAGTTAGGTAACATCCCGGCATTTGTCTGGAAGAGAAGTGGGAAACCACGGAAAACCACTTCGAGGATACCTGAGGACGGAATCGAATCCCCTTTCTACTCAGGTGACCTCCCGAGGCTGAGTGGGCCCCGTTTCAACCCTCGTACCACTTTTCATATTTCGTGGCAGTGCCGGGAATCGAACCGAGGCCTCCGGGGGTGGCAGCTAATCACGCTAACCACTACACCACAGAGGCGGATAAGGGGAATCATGACTGAAATGTTGCGATTTTTCACCAGAAAATCGAATTTTTAATTTTAACCATAAAAAAATCCCCCAATTCTTTCTCTTTCAAGTCCCATTGTGAGTTTTCCCTAACATAATTTTTTAAGCTCTACACCTTTCTTTTCTTTCTTTCTTAATCTGTTTACCCTCCAGGGTCCGTTTCTCACTCGGACTCAGCGAGGGATCCCACCTCTACCTCCTCAAGGGCAGTGTCCTGGAGTGCGAGACTTTGAGTCGGGGGATACAGCTGGGGAGGATGACCAGTACCTCGCCCAAGCGTCCTCACCTGCTATCCTGAACAGGGGCCTTGCGGAGGGATAGAAAGATTGGAAGGGACGGGCAAGGAGGAGGGAGGGAAGCGGCCGTGGCCTAAGTTACGTAACATCCGCTAAATACTCTCAGAACCATCTCAAGAGAACTGTAACCTTTCTTAACAACCTCGTTAATATGACTACCCCAATGAAGATCATTACTTATATGAACACCTAGGTACTTACAGTATTCCCCAAGAAGTACTATCACCCCATCAACACAGTAATTAAAACTGAGAAGACTGGAAAACAATGTCAGCAGCAATTATCTTGATTCTTCCTGAGTTTAAGCTACCAATACTCTTGATGTCATATTCAAACTAGTGTTACTCTCTCATTACATTTGTCTTGCAGAAAAATTCTGCAATCAATTTTGGGTAAGTGCTATGATGACAAATTAAATACACATGTTCTTTCTCAGTTGTTGCTGGCCAGAACGTGATCGAACGAAGCTCTCGCGATTCCAATGCCATCGTCAACGATCAAATTACGACCACCAGCCTGCTGAAGAAGATCGACAACGCTCTGGAAGGAAAGGAACCCCTGTACATTGGCTCCGTAAGTTTATATGTATTATCTCTGTGTTACAATGAGAATAGGAATCATGACGCAGACACATAAAAACCAAACCAAACCCCATGACGCATTAGCCTCGGAAGGCCTGCAGATTACGAGGTGTCGTGTGGTCAGCATGATGTATCCTCTCGGCCGTAACTCTTGGCTTTCCAGACCGGGGACGCGATATCACCGTCAGATAGCTGGCATCTAATTCCACCGTTATAAGAAATGTAGGAATTAAAATATTTAATTTTTTTTATTTCTTTCCTTCTTTCTTAATCCATTTACCCTCCAGAGTTGGTTTTTCCCTCGGACTCAGCGAGAGATCACACCTCTACCACCTCAAGGACAGTGTTCTGGAGCGTGAGACGTTGGGTCGGGGATAAAACTGCGGAGGAGAACCAGTACCTCGCCCAGGCTGCCTCACCTGCTATGCTGAACAAGGGCCTTGTGGGGGATAGGGGGATTGGAAGGGATATACAAGGAAGAGGGAAGGAAGCGGCCGTAGCCTTAAATCAGGTACCATCCCGGTATTCGCTGGAGGAGAAGTGGAAAACGACGGAAAACCACTTCAAGGAAGGCTGAGGTGGGAATCGAACCCAAAACTAATCCGTTGTCCTCCCGAGGCTGAGTGGACCACGTTCCAACCCTCGTAGTACTTTTCAAATTTCGTGGCAGAGCCGGAAATCGAACCCGGGCCTCCGGGCGTGGCAGCTAATCACGCTAACCACTACACCACAGAGGCGAACAACCGGAGTTCAACGTTTTAAATAAAAATGTACGTCAAGTAGGTAGTGAAGCTTAAAGTGTCATTTTTCGTCCACTTTTGAATGTGGGAAGAAGTCAAAATGGTCAAATTATAGAATAGAATGTTATCTGTTGCAGACTTACCGCCACTGTGGCTTCCCTGAGCGTCTCCTGATCCCCCGCGGCAGGAAGAGCGGACTTCCTCTGAACCTGTACGTGGTGATCGCTCCCTATGAGGGCGAGGACCTCAACTTCCACCCCTCTGACATCACCTGCGGAGCTGGCATCAACTACCAGAACGTGGACAAGAGGCCCTTTGGATACCCCTTCGATCGCGTTATCTACGAGCCTTACAACTTCGCTGTTCCTAACATCTACCAGAAGGACGTGATCGTGTTCCACAAGACCCAGGAGGAGATTAACAAAGCCTAAGAAGCGTTTCGATCAGGTCCTCCTCACAAGATGTCCGCATATAACCATTGTACAAACAGTACCTGACGTGATTGTATCACACATATGCATAAGTACTAGAGCTTTAACTGTCGACCGAATGAAATAAAAGACTGAGCCGATTTCTATACATGTCGATGTTTTATTTTAGGACTAAATCCTAATTTCCTGTTGTGATGCCACCACAAATATTCCAAGGTCTTCTTCTACTTCTTTTTACATCGCTTTTTCCCCACACTTATAGCTCACATGTGAACTCGGCCCTGTTTTACGACCGGATGCATTTCCTGACATTAACCAAATATGGAGGGAAACTTTCCCTACCGCGTACGGTGGTTAGTAGTGTGACCACAAATATGCTAAGATTTTCTACGTTAAACATGCATACATACATACATACATACATACATACATACATACATACATACATTATCATTATAGACCGTTATGCCTTTCAGTGTTCAGTCTGCAAGCCTTTGTGAATGTACTAAATGTCGCCACCATCATCGATTTGCAACTAGTGCTGTGGCCTCATTTATTTCTATATATCTTTAAATCGTTAGAAACTGAGTCTAAGCATCGTCGTGTTGGTCTCCCTCTACTTCTCTTACCCTCCATAACAGAGTCCATTATTCTCCTAGGTAACCTATCCTCCTCCATTCGCCTCACATGACTCCACTACCGAAGTCGGTTTATGCGTACAGTTTCATCCGTCGAGTTCATTCCTAACTCAGCCTTTATCTCTTCATTCCGAATATCCCACAAAATGTACAGGAGAATAGGGTTTTCCGAATAATTCTTGGAAATATTGCTACATTTTAATTATTGTTTCTCTAAGGGGAGTTATGACTGATATGTTGGGATTTTTGACAAAAAATCAAAATTTCAATTTTAACCTTACACCTCCCCCCCCCCCCATTTTTCCTCTTTCAAACCCCATTATCATTTTTGCCTTTATGCCTTGTTTGAAGCTATAAATACCAGATTTGGAAGGGTAGTGGCACAGCGTATAAAGAGCAAAGTCCACGCCCCTTTTTTCTCACGTTGTCAGACAATAGTGGCTTCAAAGCTCTTTCGGACTATCATTTCAACAATCCCGCTGGAATATATTTACCTTGTAGTAGGCCTAGGCTGTCCGTCAGAGGGAGTAACTCACAGTCCAGAACAGTTTTCATGCAAGTATGTTTCTTGAAACTTTCAATTGCATTTTTTAGCTTAAAATATTGTCAGCTCATTGCCATGTCTAAAATGTTCCTTACGACAGAGTTCTTATCAGATTCATCTGTAATTTTTTGATAAAGTTTCATAATATGCAGGAAATTAAAAGTAGTTCAGCATTTTTTTATCAGTTGAATATTATCTTCATTATTTTGTTCCTAAATTAGCGGCAAACTGGAGTTTTGCCTTTTTCTTCTTTGTCTCCTCAACCCGAAGGTTGGTGGACAGCATGATCTTCTCCCAATGACTTCCGTTCTTGAGCCAGGTGTTTAATTAGCTGGTAGGGGCGCCTTTTTTATGTCATCTAGAAATTCTGTTCTTGGTCGACCTCCTTTGGTCTCTCTTCCACTTTTACTTCGATCAGTGAGATGCACCAGGTTGAATGACCAACTCACCTGTTCCTTCGATTTTCAACAGTTGGTAACAATGAGCGTTTCTCTTTCACTCTATTCGAAACTTACCTTACTTGTACGTGCTATTCGTAGGATTCGATGCCAACACCACATTTCAAAAGCTCTGATTCTTACCTTGTCCGTCTTCAACAGTGTCCAGGTTTTTTGGGCGTAGGTTGCAATGTTCCAAACAAAGCTTTTAGTAAAATGTTTCCTCACTGAAAGTGAGGTAGCCTTAGATGTTAGTAGTCTTCTCTTCTTATTGAAGGTTTCTTTGGCCTGATCAATACGAGAGAGGACATCAGTTTTATATCTTCCATCTGACGAGATGAGACTTCTCAAATATTTGATCTGTTTCACTTGGGTAAGTCTTTCTCCATTCAAGTAGATATTTGCAGTCTGATTTCTGTCACGTGTGAACAATATTATCTTCGTTTTTTATTTGTTTATTTTCATGTTGCAATGTCGTCAGCAACGCGTATTGTTTTATATGTTTTGCTCATTGTATGAATAATGACAAACTGAAAAACTTATATCTCCAATAATTAATATCTGACTGCAAAATCCAGTATATGAGTATTTTTGAGAAATCTGTCAAATTATAACCCCACAAGAAGCATTTTCCACACAAAATAAAAAAAAATTATTTGTTAATAACTTTGCAACACATTAACTAATCAACTTCAAATTGTGTGTGGTGCTCTATCTTATTAATATATGCTTGGGTCTTATATTTGCCGGCCCCGTGGTGTAGGGGTAGCGTGCCTGCCTCTTACCCGGAGGCCCCGGGTTCGATTCTCGGCCAGGTCAGGGATTTTTACCTGGACATGAGGTCTGGTTCGAGGCCCACTCAGACTACGTGATTAGAATTGAGGAGCTATCTGACGGTGAGATAGCGGCCCCGGTTTAGAAAGCCAAGAATAACGGCCGAGAGGATTCGTCGTGCTGACCACACGACACCTCACAATCTGCAGGCCTTCGGGCTGAACAGCGGTCGCTTGGTAGGCCAAGGCCCTTCAAGGGCTGTAGTGCCATGGAGTTTGGGTTTGGGTCTTATATTTGGTTGTAAATGAAATGAAATGGCGTATGGCTTTTAGTGCCAGGAGTGTCCGAGGACAAGTTCGGCTCGCCAGGTGCAGGTAAGCGACCTGAACGTCGTGATGGGGATGAAATGATGATGAAGATGGCACATAGGCCTACATCCAGCCCCCGTGTCAGCGAAATTTACTAATGATGGTTAAAATTTCCGACCCTGCCGGGAATCGAACACGGGAACCCTGTGACCTAAGGCCAGCACGCTAACCGGAGCCGGACGTATTTGGTTGTGATATGCGGTGAATTGTAAAAGTTCCAAATTTCGGTCATAACTCCCCTTAACAGGTGTCATAGCAACAAAATGTATTAACATAATTGAAATATTTCAAGGAGAAGTAGTATTTGAAGTTTAATGGTGGTGGTGATTATTATTTTAAGAGGAAGTACAAGTAGGCAACGGTCCTCTGTTTAACACTTATTTATTTACTTATTTATTTATTTATTTATTTATTTATTTATTTATTTATTTATTTATTTATTTATTTATTTATTTAGTTTATGGCAAAGCAACTACAAAAAAGGAATACAAAAATACACAGAATATACACACACAAAAAATATGTACAGCGGCAAGAATGTTGGTAGCATTCACATTCACAGAGCAATGTTCACTTGATCCAGCCAAAGTAGGAAAGGAGGTGCAGCGTCAATGATATCCTGAAATGGTCCACCGTACTTCCTTAGCGGACATTCCTTCACTATGTTCTTCACAGTCTGGGAAGGAGCTCCACAGTCACAGGCAGGAGAATCCGAAGTCCCCACTTATGTAACATGGCGTTAACTCTGGCATCGCCTGTTCTTAAGCGGTTTAGTTTAACCCACTGGTGTCGTTTTAGATGGAATCCTGTTAGGACAGTAGTAGGGTCTTTGAACATTTGATGTTCTATAGGTGCAGAATTCCAGCTTTCGCAGCATTTTTCTTTGATATTGAAGTCAGTTAAGCCGTGGCATACTGGGTTCCTTGAGCTAAGACGAGTTGGTGGTAGTTCTTTAATGACCTCATGAATTGGGAGGTCTTGGGGACGGTGGGGATAGTGTAATTTTCTCCTCTCACATGTTGCGTCCTGTCGTCTTAGTTCTGGTGGAGATTTGTTGCTGATGGTCAGTAGCCAGGGTACTGGGGTGGATGTTAATGTGCCAGTTGCGATTCTCATGCATTCATTCAGGTGAACATCGATATTTCTTGTGTGAGCGCTACGTTGCCACAGGGATTTTAATGTGCCAGTTGCGATTCTCATGAATTCATTCAGGTGAACATCGATATTTTTTGTGTGAGCGCTACGTTGCCACAGGGATTATAATGTGCCAGTTGCGATTCTCATGAATTCATTCAGGTGAACATCGATATTTTTTGTGTGAGCACTACGTTGCCACAGGGATTTTAATGTGCCAGTTGCGATTCTCATGAATTCATTCAGGTGAACATCGATATTTTTTGTGTGAGCGCTACGTTGCCACACTGGAGCACAATATTCAGCCACGGGATAAACTATGGTGAGGGCAGCTGTGCGTAATGAGGTTGCATCAGCTCCTCATGAAGTGCCAGCTAATTTCTTCATGATGTTGTTTCGTTTAACACTAATCAGAGAGAAAAGTGAAAGGGATCCGCCATTTCGAAAAATGAAGGTATCGAACAAAGAAAGTCAAGGGCCACGAAGGGCTTGAAAATTAAAAACTCCCTAGGCCTCGAATACTCTAATACCGTCGAGGTCATAAAAGAGCAAGAGTTGACCAAGGGAGGTCGGATAGGATAGATGAAAGTGTGGAGCCTGGCACAAGAAAGTGGAAGCAATGCCAGGAATCAGCTCAGGGCCCTGTGATAGTAAGTCCACGCTCCCAAGTTGAGAGCCCCTGGGGCCCCTTTTAGTCACCTCTTACGACAAGCAGGGGATACCTTGGGTGTTATTCTACCGCCCCCACCCACAGGGGGATAAGATTTTAAAAATACAGCCAAACCTCGATATCTCGAACCTCCATTACTCGAAGTTTCAGTATCTCGAATTAACTTAAATTTCCCGACAGTTTGTGCTATTCTTCATGCGTATTTATTTCCTCTATTACTCGATATTCGGCTACACGAGTTTCTCTATTTCTCGAAGCAAACATTTTCTCCCTGGAAGCAAAAGATACTCCGAAACTCGAATTTTGTGCAACATTAACTCTGCAACACGGCATTTGCGGTTTGTGAGGAACAGTTAGCAAGTACAGAAAGGTTTTCAGTGATGCTCGGAGCTAATATGACGGGAACAAAAAAAACTTATTGACATGCATGAAATATCCGACCCAGGCAGGCTTCGACTCTTCGACTTTGTACACAATTCTGCTTTGTAATACTACGGCATCTGTAAGCACAAAGGGATATAGCTGAGTCCGGAATAAGCCTAACTCAACAGAGCTACCACAGGGGCTCACAACTTGTAAATTATGAGCTATTAGTTTTATCAGCCTGACAGTTAGGCTGCTAAATCTAATAGGCCAGAGCCCCTTAGGCAGCTCTCTAGTTAGGTCCATACGAATAGAGTATACCATCCAAATTGCACGGTAGTCCATGCCTCAGTTCTCGAATGTTAGGCTGATAAATCTAATAGGTCATAAGTTACAAGTTGTGTGCCCCTGAGGCAGCCCTCTAGTTAGGTCTATACGAATAGAGTATAGCCGTCATCTTGCATAGTGGCCCTTGCCTCAGTTCTCGAATGTCAAGCTGGTAAAACTAATAGGTCATAAGTTATAAATTGTGAACCCCTGAGGCAGCTAAGTAGAGTTAGGCCTATAAGAACAATGTATCGGCATTAGTTCCTAGTCCATCTCCTTAAAATTTGTCTCATATAACCAATGTATAGCACATAATGTCTTATCTTGCACATTTGCCACTGGCCCAGGGTCCAGGACTTAGTCCCATAAGAGCCCGTGTATAGCCGCCATCTTGCGCATTAGCCCCTGGCCCAGCTCTCTCATTTTATACCTGCTTTTATCTACACTCATTGTCTTCGTTGCTTGCTCATGGTTTTGTTTTAAAAAGCCTTGTATATTTCGAGTCTAACAAGGTACCCGGTATTTTCAAGGGCCTACAGGTTGCCCACATCTCAACTAAACTAGAAGCTTTCTGAAATTACATGAATGCTTGGTGACGTATATTTAAAATTGTTACACAATATGAACTATTAAGACAATTAATTGCTGGTTAATTTTGACAAGGCGATTATTCAATACTACCCCAATTTATTCGGATTCATCACGTCCTAAATCTGTTGCATAATCAGTAAGTAATTTCGTGGTTTCAAGTGTCCTTCGTGTACAAATATTTGAAACTAGCTGATGTGCCCGTGCTTCGCTACGGGATTCTCAGAAAGACTGTGTTTGTGGTTTTCCTAACTGAAGTCAACTTAGGCCATTACAAAAACGTCAGTTGGAATGTAGCGATTAAAAGGAACTGTATCATATAAAATACTCGATCAAATGAAAAACCGCACATTTTCTCACTTTTAACGAACAGTACTACGTTGTCGATCTAACAGTCTAAAGTTCCTGTCCTCGATTGCCTAGGCCGCAGACAGCCGTGAACACTCCTCTGCCATTATTCCGTTAAATATGCACACTGCTCATTCCAATCAGTGCCTCAGAGTAGGGCTTGAATAGCTCGAATGCTATGATGAACCTATTTGTTACGTACCAGTAGCATTAGCAAAAATTATGAACCAGAGGGATGGCATGCTAAAGAAGAAAGTTATCTAACTCCGCAGCTACTTCCGCCAATATTCAGGCAGGCTGTTATACTCGGTACGACCGGGCGAGTTGGCCGTGCAGTTAGGGGCGCGCAGCTGTGACCTTGCATCCGGGAGGTAGTGGGTTCGAATCCCACTGTCGACAGCCATGAAGATGATTTTTCGTGGCCTCCCATTTTCACACCGGGCAAATACTGGGGCTGTACCGTAATTAAAGCCAAGGCCGTTTCCTTCCCACTCCTAGCCCTTTCCTATCCCGTCCGCGCCATAAGACCTATCTGTGTCGGTGCGACGTAAAGCAAATACAAACAACTCGGTATACAGCAGTAATCCCATCTATCGGAGATGCGTGGCAACAGAAGACGTAAAGCACATCACAACAAACAATGGTCAATGTAGGTAATGTTATTGTTGATCAATATCATGAGCTTTCTATATTGTAGGCTTTCACATTTAGTTTTCTTTCGACTCTGCGATATTAGGGCGTCTTACAAAATTATTATTGCGTAGACTGTAGTTCATTATTCTCCGACTTTACATACCGATTTTCATTAAATTCTCTTTACACATTTTCTCGTGGCTCGGCGCTGATATGGACTTAGCAAAAAAAAAAAAAAAAATCAATATTCATCAATGTCACAGTTATCATAACTGGTACGGTAAAAATATATAAGACATAAATGATCGGAAATTTAATACTATATAACTTTAGTTTTGTAGCATTTGTCGATAGGACCAGTAATACAAATATTTGAGAATTAAATTTTAGGCCTTCCCCTAAACTACCATTTCTCTCAGCGTGAATAAGATTATTTTATTTTATTATTTTATTTTTATTGTTTATTTTATTATTTTATTTCATACCGATTTGCATTATGATGGGACCACTAATAACATAAATATTTGAGAATGAAATTTTAGGCCTTCCCTGAACTACCATTTCCCTCAGCGTTGTGCCATTTCACTGTCCTAAATGATAATTCATTGGAGCTAAAATGGACGCAATTGCCAATGCCAAAATTAAACATGATGCATAAACTCAGTCATTCATATCAAGGAGATTCGATATATAAGTAGATCGGAATAGAAAAGATCAATATGGCAGTGGCTGAGACAAAGAAAGGATTCAGAATTGTTAAGACACTGTACTACTCAAAAACGATAATTGAATGAGCAAGCTTAACGAACGGGCGTGTCAATATGAAGACACTAAAAACGCACATATAATCTCAAGAGTTAAAGGGAAAGTCGAATACGTTTAGTTGCAAGAGGGGAAAGAGGAGTAGAATGTGTTAGACAAGAAAATGATTCAGAAGAAGATATAATTACTTGAGGACAAAAGGACTGACTATCATAAGGGATAGAGTATAAGGGAAGTAAGTATTTATAATGACGGGTCAAAATCAGTACACGGCGTTGGAGCAGCCTTCTATATCCCTCAACCGTATACTCTCTCCGAATTTTCCCTCTCTTCTGCCTTTTCTGTTTTTACCGCCGAATTGTTTGCTATTCGACAAGCCCTCATTACCATCAGGTCACATCCGTATGATAAGGTTACGATTTTCACGGATGCACAAAATGTTCTGCACGCCTCTTTCTTCTCCTAATTGGTACTTATATAGCGTCAAGTATCTCTTATATATCCTTACTCGTTCTGGCGTATACGTAACTCTGGTTTGGGTTCCCAGTCACTCTGGTATCGTGGGGAATGAGACTGCTGATCAGGTAGCTAAACGAGCATCACAACAATCTCCCCCTCTTTCTCTAGCAATCCCTCCTTCTGACCTCATGCATGATGTGCGGGCTATATCGTATCAACAATGGAAGTCCGATTGGAATGAATGGTCACGAGAAAAGGGACATTTTTATCATGTATTACAACCTGTTATTCCTCCTAAACCGTGGTTTTATTATGACACGTACTCTCGGCGCCGCATCACATCTATTATTCGTCTACGTTTTAATCATGCTCTTACTTCATCTTTCTCCCCCAACTTCCTGTGTTTGTGGCTTGCCTGATACCGACAGTAATCACCTCCTGTTAAAATGTCCTGCTTTTGATGTTCTCTGCCAGCGCTTCCTATCCTCTTTGCTTAACATGGACATCCCCTTCCCCACAAGTATTTCGTGTTTACTATCCTCTCCAACTCCTACTCTTGTTAACAGAATAAATCAGTTTCTTGATGATGCACATATTGTATTATAATCCTTTAATAGCCTCTTTGTTCTCACTCTTCCATTGCAAAATGTTTGTCATATTTTTGGTTGGATATACATCACCTTAACCTGTGTCTTATTTATGAGATCATCATGGTTTATGTGAGTCCTATGGTGTTTTTTTCTTTTTTTCTATCAACTATACTTTTAACGCTCACTACGAGTGATATATGTGTTAGTGTTATTAATCTGGTTTCGTGACTGGACGATAACAAATGAGTCCAACCACACCATTCAAGAATAAGAATAAGATCAAGAGTTGCACGAAAATCATTAGAAGATTTGCGAGATCTACATCTATTAGAGGACGCGTAATTGCAAAAGCCGTAATATAAACCGCAAATTAAGAAGATAATTATAAAGAAATTTATACATTGAATTATCGTCAGGCAAAGAATAGGCCTCGACACAATCACATGGAAGAAGATTTCGAGATTACGCAGAAATAGCTAAATCAACTCATAAAATAACAACTACAATATATATATCTGAGACAAGGGTAGACGTTTTGGTAATCTGCAAACGTTATTAAGATTAAAGTCAAGACGAAAGAATTGTCAGTGAAACTAAAATGTTAGAAGGCTTTGGATTCATCATTATGATGCAACTAACTTCATAAATGTATATTTGTATCTTATTTGCGCAAGATCTGGCTGCCATGCATTTCTAAGAAGTCGATGGTGAGATGTCCGTTGGTGGCTGAGCTGAGATGACGGCAAAGGAGGCTTACATTCCCCATAGCATCCCGATGATCAACGGTAGGGTGTGATTGCCAAGCCTGAGCCGCTGATGTCGAGGAGAACCTAATTCAATCCCGGAGGAGCCGAAAGAAAAATATACGTTTTTCTTAGTAAAGTGAGATAAATAAATGTTGCAAATCCTAATATAATCATTTATATTTGTTACTGAATAGACGGTTAATCGTTGTAGTCTTCAAAATATCTCAAATATGTTAGATTCTCGTGGATTAACGTTACATTTGTGACAAAATACATGGATACAGGTAGTCATCTGAAAGACATAACCAATCCTGGTTAGTGAATCTGAAGTGAATTATACGTTAGTATTACTATGATATTTAAGCATATTGAAAGGTTATCCTATATGAATTGTGAGATATGTATCGGTAGAATATTTAAAAGTTATATGTGAGTGATGGTTAATATCTTGGAGTATGAAGTCAGAGTAGGATAATAAAATGGATATGAGAATAATTTGAAGTGGTAATGAGATTAATTGAGAATAGATTGGATTAATCAAGTGAATAATTGAGAGTTAAATGATCCCAAACGTCAAGTTGAGGTACAGTTGAGAATTATTTGGAAGGAAAGGAAGAAGTATGATATGATATATGAGAAGAAAGTGATATTGAAGTATAAAATGAATATAAGGAAGGATATATAATTGGAATATGTGTTCCTACGTCGGTAAAGAAGAAAATGATTAATTTTGAAGAAGAAGAGAAGAGTATTGACGCAATCCAGGATCATTAATATTCATGATACAGTGATGATCAATCGTTGGCAAGTAATCCATATCCTATGTTGGTGAAAACATATTGTGGTGTTTATAATAAGTTATGGCATAAGTACATCATTGAAATGAATCATTTTAGGGAGTGTTGAGTAGTATGTAGATTAATCTAAACCTAGATCTCTACTGCAATGTTGAATATTCATTGAAGAAGAACATGGCACACACCAAATAATATGCACAGGCATTATTATTTCTTTATAAATAATTCCAGGAGGTTAGATAATTCATAGACTCTTCATGAATGATATCCTTTACCTCTTTTAGTAAATGACACTAGGTAATGTGTTGGAATTCAGGTATTGATGTTAGAATATACATCTCATCAGATACAGTCATGTTTATGATTAAATTGAAGTGAAGATTAATGAGATGAAAGATACATTTGTGGTGACAAGTGATATTAGGTATTAATGTAAATATTAGCACATATTATGGCTAACTTGATACTTTTTCCTGACGCATTCCATTGAAATAATAATCCTACAACAAAGAAAACCTAATACTCATCCTAAGTAATTACGAGAAGAAGAGTGAGGTATGATACCGAAATATGATACTTTCCAAGATGCTTTGCAAATTATTTGAGAGATTTTTATTATAATTTACGAACATTTATTGTGGCATCTAAGTTCATTTCAAAAATTTCAAATTTAAATAATTTTTTATTGTACATAATTATTATAACTTAATTCAATCAACGATCCTAGTTACTACAACGAAACTGAATTGATGAGTTTTAAAATGAGATGATAATTTTCTTTCAATTACATCTTCTTTTCTTAATTTTTCTTGGAATTTGAATAAATAATTATGACTAAGATGTATTGGTATTCGTATTCATAATCTAGTTTAAGCATTTCATATTTTTAGACTTAGGGTAAAATAGGAATCATTTCTTCACGAAAATAATGATTAATATCGGCAGATGGGTTGTCCGTTAAGAAATCTTTCGCATCTGTCCCGGAATTCACGTTAAAAAAAATCTTTGACAGTCAACTAATCCTGAGAGTATGCTAGTCTGGATTTTTTCGCGACCCGCCCTGGGCGCAGGAAAGGCGCAGCCTGAATAAGATTATTTATGGCCTAGATTGTAGCGACTTATTTCCTGTCTTTACATACCAATTTTCATCAAATTCTCTTCAGCCGTTTTCTTGTGATGCGTGTACAGACAGACAGACAGACAGACAGACAGACAGACAGACAGACAGACAGACAGACAGACAGACAGACAGACAGACAGACAGACAGACAGACAGACAGACAGACAGACAGACAGACAGACAGACAGACAGACAGACAGACAGACAGACAGACATTACGGAAATTTAAAAAGTGCATATCCTTGTTACTATTAACACGACCAATGCAGAAATACCATCGTTTTTTAAATTCTGAGCAATGTACAGACATAACTCTTATTTTATTTAAATAGATATTTTACACTATTTATCTGTGAAAATTTGTCCTTAGCTACAAGGAACACATAGGCTTTGTTACTTCAGAGGAGGCTCTTGTACATGTGATATTCCTTCTTCTCACCAGTTGAACTTCAGAAATGGCTTGATAATCTTTAAATTATCAACGTAAATGTGCTTACAAATGACAAAATATCACTTACAATATTGAAAAACGTGGAGCAATTATGATTTAAAATACATTTTATAACTATGAGATTCTGTCTATACTGATGTCAGAAACGTAGAGTGGCCGGCCTAAGTGGCTCAGACGGTTGAGACGCTGGCCTTCTGAGCCCAACCTGGCTCAGTCCGGTGGTATTTGAAGATGCTCAAATACGTCAGCCTCTTGTCGATAGATTTACTGGCACGTAAAAGAACTCCTACAGGACTAAATTCCGGCACCTCGGCGTCTCCGAAAATCGTAAAAGTAGTTAGTGGGACGTAAAACAAATAACATTACTATTATTAGAAACGTAGTGTTAGGCAATGTCCATACAGCGAATGTAAAAGGCGACAATGGAAGGAACTTAATATTGTTCGAATAATGAGAGGACTAATTAAATTAATATCTTATCTGCGCAAGCGCTTAACGTTGACGGTTAACATAAACCTAGTGACACGGGTCTCCTTCATTTAAACACCGATCGCACTGGGGATCGAACTCGTATCTTGAGCAGCTAAGCAATTGGTTGAGTTCAACTGGATGGCGAGTCAGCTGTCCTGATGACAGTTTTATGCTATTTTCACACCGGACAAATGCTAATGGTGTACGTCAGGGATGCACATAAAAACATACGCTCGCAGTCACTACAAGGAACAGAACTGTCTTATCAGCAAAACCAATTAAGGTTAAAATCCCCGACACAGCCGGGAATCGAACTCGGGATCTCTTGGACCAATGGAAAGCACGCTAAACATTTAGCCATGGAGCCGGATTATTCAATGGTACTACGTGGTCAACTGTAGATAAATTTCGATGTTCATCTTACAGAGTAGCCTCCTTACAGATCAGATCCATTCATTCATTCATTATCATTATAGACTGTTATGCCTTTCAGCGTTCAGTCTGCAAGCCTCTGAGAATTTACTAAACGTCGCCACAATCCTTGATTTGCAACTAGTGTTGTGGCCTCATTTAGTTCGTTACCTCTTATCTTTAAATCGTTAGAAACAGAGTCTAACCACCGTCGTCTTGGTCTCCCTCTACTTCTCTTACCCTCCATAACAGAGTCCATTATTCTCCTAGGTAACCTATCCTCCTCCATTCGCCTCACATGACCCCACCACCGAAGCCGGTTTATGCGTACAGCTTCATCCATCGAGTTCATTCCTAAATTAGCCTTTATCTCCTCATTCCGAGTACCCTTCTGCCATTGTTCCCACCGGTTTGTACCAGCAATCATTCTCTACGTCGTAAAAACACACATACCGCACCCTATCAAAAATAAATCTGCTCACTCTAGTCTTGTTCTAATGTGCTTACGCTTGGCTGGGTGTCATCTGCCTCTACCCCTCCATCCGCGGTTCTCCAGCGACTTCGAGGGGCAACTCCTTCCTTCTCCCTTCCGCTCAACCTCCACGGAAGACCAGTAGTTGTAGAAGGGAATAAGATTACTTCCGCAAAACGAGACTCCATCTGGACATACGGAAAACCACCATGAATCTGATGACACGTCCTCCCCCTTCTCTTATCGGGATTCAGACACCTACGCATGCGTACCACCTAACTTTCCCCTACTCGAAAACCTTGGAGCTAGGGGGTTCCTCTATCAACACTGTGCAGAGCTGGGATGTCACTTATCTATTATACCATTTACTTGTCTTTCAGCCTAACTATACACAACTTTCTCACTACCTCAAAAAATATTCAGGGCATAGAGTCAGTCGACGACGTAACGCAAAATTATACACAGTTTGAAATAAAAAACGAGCTAATGATCACGGTTTCCATACTGATACCACGTTTCTCTGTTAAGTCATCAGCTAACAGTTTGATTGGATCCTTAAATACTACAAACGAACATTAGGCTGTTTCAAGGAAATCGCAAAATAAAGATGACGGTGCCATAATGAGGTGTACAAAGCAGAATGAGGAATGAGGTAGTTTGCCATTGCCTTCCTATCTGCGCCAGAAAATTTTATCGCAGCACGCCTGGCCCTATGATTACCGCCTGTCATAACATGCAGTAGCACTAGTCGTGCCGAGAGTGTCGTTACTCAGCAGTTTCCATACTAATACTGGTGCCGGAATTTCGTCCCTCAGGAGTTCGATTACGTGCCAGTAAATCTATCGACACGAGGCTGATGTATTTGATCACCTTTAAATACTACCAGACTGAGCCAGGAGTTAGACAAGGCTGTAATCTTTCACCTTTGTTGTTCGTAGTGTACATGAATCATCTACTGAAATGCATAAAATGGCAGGGAGGGATTCAGTCAGGTGGAAATGTAGTAAGCAGTCTGGGCTATACTGGCGACTTGGTCTTAATGGCAGATTGAGCCGAAAGCCTGCAGTCTAATATCTTGGAACTTGAAAATAGGTGCAACGAGTTTGGTATAAAAATTAGCCTTTCAGAGACTAAATTGATGTCAGTGGGTATGAAATTCAACAGAATTGAATGTCAGATTGGTGATACAAAGCTGGAACAGGTAGATAATTTCAAGTATTTAGGATGTGTGTTCTCCCAGGAGATTGAATCAAGGTGTAGTAAAGCTAATGCAGTGAGCTCACAGTTGCGATCAACTGTATTCTGTAAGAAGGAAGTCATTTTTTTTTTTGCTAGGGGCTTTACGTCGCACCGACACAGATAGGTCTTATGGCGACGATGGGATAGGAAAGGCCTAGGAGTTGGAAGGAAGCGGCCGTGGCCTTAATTAAGGTACAGCCCCAGCATTTGCCTGGTGTGAAAATGGGAAACCACGGAAAACCATTTTCAGGGCTGCCGATAGTGGGATTCGAACCTACTATCTCCCGGATGCAAGCTCACAGCCGCGCGCCTCTACACGCACGGCCAACTCGCCCGGTAGAAGGAAGTCAGCTCCCGGACGAAACTATCTTTACATCGGTCTGTTTTCGGACCAACTTTGCTTTACGGGAGCGAAAGCTGGGTGGTATCAGGATATCTTATTCATAAGTTAGAAGTAACAGACATGAAAATAGTGAGAATGATTGCTGGTACAAACAGGTGAGAGCAAATGGCAGGAGGGTACTTGGAATGAAGAGATGAAGGCTAAGGAATGAACTGAATGGATGAAGCTGTACGCATAAACCGGCTTCGGTGGTGGAGTCATGCAGGTGAATGGAGGAGGATAGGTTACCTAGGAGAATAATGGTCTCTGTTATGGAGAGTAAGAGAAGTAGAGGGAGAGCAAGACGACGATGGTTAGACTCGGTTTCTAACGACTTAAAAATAAGAGGTATATAACTAAATGAGGCCACAGCACTAGTTGCAAATAGAGGATTGTGGCTTCATTTAGTAAATTCACAGAGGCTTGCAGAATGAACGATGAAAGGCAAATCGGTCTATAATGATGTATGCATGTCTGAGCCAGGATCGAACCTGCCAAGTTGAGATCAGAAGGCCAGCGCCCCAACGTCTGAGTCACTCAGCCCGTCATTGAGACGGGGTTGGAACACTTGCACGGAGTGACACTTGCACGGAGTGACATTTGCACGGAGCCTTTCACTCTACTTGATGAGTCAGAAGTAGGATGGTGACACTTGCACGGAGTGACACTTGCACGGCGCTTTCACTCTACCCGATGATTCAGAAGTAGAATAGTCATACTAACATAAATTTTGGATACCTAATCTAATTTGATAGGTACTTTGACGAAAATGCACATAAATACTGGCCTCTCCTGGAAATCCAATACCACACACGTAAATGCTTCAACATGTAAAAAAATGACTCAAAAAGTATAAAATAGTCTTCGGCTCGCCAGGTGCAGGTCTTTTTGATTTGACCCCCGTAGGCGACCTGCGGGTCGTACACCCAGCCCCCGTGCCAGCGGAACGAACCCATTACGGTTAAACTTCCCGACCCCGCCGGGAATCGAACTCGGGACCCCTGTGACCAGAGGCCAGCACGCTAACCATTTAGCCATGGAGACGGACAATAAATTCCATAAAATGACCCCATAATGACTTACAACTTTATAAAATGACATAATACAAAATGGCAAAAAATGACAAAAATGACCTAATAAATTAGCATTTTTTTTGCTATTTGTTTAAGGTCACAATAAGACAATGTCTAATTAGAACCAATTAAAAATGACATGTCACGAAAAATCCTAGCTCTGGTAATCACGGTAGTGAATTTAGATGCAATTTATAAGTAACCGTTAATTTTATAAATGCCGGCCCCATGGTGTAGGAGTAGCGTGCCATCCTCTTACCCGGAAGCCCCGGATTCGATTCCCGGCCAGGTCAGGAATTTTTACCTGAATCTGAGGGCTGGTTCGAGGTGATTACATTAGAATTGAGGAGCTATCTGATGGCGAGATAGTGGCGCTGGTGTAGAGAGCCAAGAATAACTACCGTGAGGATTCGTCGTGCTGACCACACCTCATCTCGTAATCTGCAGGCCTTTGCGCTGAGCATCGGTCACTTGGTAGACCAAGGCCCTTCAAGGGCTGTTGCACCATCGGGTTTCTTTTTTTTTTGGTTAATTTTATACATTGTAAGAGACATTTGGCTGACTTAGCGCCGTTTCCAGGGAACACCACGGGGAGGTAGTCTCTTTGCGTTCCTCATACATATATTTTTTTCACTTTATGCAAGTTCGTCAAGTTTTTTATTTTCTTAAGTGCTGATTCAAGATATTTGCATGGTTATGCAGTGATATTTCATTGTCACGTTTTCTCTTTATTAATTATGATTCAGAATATTTCAATATTTGCATGATTTACAAATCCTGTAATATTCCAGGGTGGTTTCACTGCAGTTTCTGAGCGTAAGCAACACAAACTAGGAATGTTCTTAGTTTGCCATCAACTTCAAGTATTTTTAAGACCTTTGAAATACTCTCATCGATCTTCACTGCTGATTTCTTCCTTCTCTTCCCATCGATATTCAAAACTATTCTGACAAATTGGTGACCGTAGTACTCGGCGTCATCTCGAAGAGTCTTGATCAGCGAATATACATTCAGGTGGGCTCTCGAAATTAAACTGTTTATTCTTTGGTTCCAGCCTTCAGAAACGTTATTGGTCCGATGCCGCCTTCCACAACAGTTCCACATATTCCTTGGCATGGGCTCGTTATCCAGCCATTGACCAACGACATAGTCGTAAAACACCTGTAGATTCTGATTTTCAGGAGAGCTCTCCTGAATACATAGCCAACCATTATCAATCATTTCTAGGGAAATGAGCGCTAGTGCTGAACACATTCGAATATGAAGTCTAATTCCTTCATTTTCCCTGTACGCAGTAACAAGGCCACAATCTTGTACTTTCCTCCATAGACACTGATTAAAATGATAGTTGCAACCAAAAACCTCAGCTTGAGGAAACAGCGTTTTAGCTGATTGGACGATGGCGATTTCGAAGTTCATAATATGTGTCACAGGGTTCCATCCTAGTACGTTGTTTTTAACAGCTTCGAAGAAACGAGCATAAGGTTTCCCGTTTCTTGTTTGGTAACAGCGCGTAGACAGCTGGTATCGTGTTGGTTTCTTCCCAAGAACTTCCAAGATCGGCGTGGATGTTAAGTAGCAGCCCAAACTGCTAGCTTGAACTTTTGAAGGTCCCGTCGACAAAGACGGAAGAGCAACTTGATAAAGCAGATTTTCCTTTCTCGCTGGCAAACACTAATATCCTGACTTTAAGCCTCTTGTTGTCGTCTTCAAGTAGGAATTTTCCACCGTCGTTCAGTGCTATGTGCCTTTCCTGTATTATTACACCTCCAGAATCGATCGGGTCTTTTGTAGGTCCCATTCTTTTCCGTCGGATACGATGTAATGATTGTTTGACACTTCTATGTGATGGCAGCGATGTCACAAGGTCATAGCCTCTATTGAAGAGCTGGCCTACTTCTTCGGTGTAAACTGTTATCAAATCATACTGTCTGTTTCCCTTGCACGTTTTTTTTTTTTTTGCATTTACTACACCTTTTTTTTTCACTTCATTCGTCGCGTCGTCCGGAATGCAAACATGAATTGTCTCGCCTAAAACTGTATTATCTTTCGTTGTTATTCTTCCTTTACATTTACTTTTCTTGAAATATACGCACCGCCAATAAGTCATTTGATCTTTATTGGTATAGTCCACAATATACTGATGTCCGTCGTAAATCAACAAAGGCGGTCTCAGTGAACTCCATAGCTGCAGAGCAATTATCACCAGTTCAACACGGAACACTAGTTATCACACAGGTATCAACTGTAGCAATGAATTCCACTTACCGGGTGGCTTTCCCCTCCCCTGTTTCTGGTTTTCCAACCCTCCTTGAGCCTCCATGCAAGTGTCACTGTTTGAAATAGTCATGCTTAGTAATTTCCTGGAATTTTTGGCTCTCCGTGCAAGTGTCAACACATTCCATCTCCGTGCAAGTGTCACTCCGTGCAAGTGTCACAACTTCATTGAGACTTCGGTGGAAACTACAGTTTGATCTGGTTTGAGCCAATAGACAGATGAACAAAATACTGCGTCTATTCAGAAATAGCAACATTGATACCATAACTTAGGATAATGGCGAACAAGAAAAAACTGCGTTTAAAATTTGTTAACGTCTTTAACCTCTTCTCTCTCTCTTTTTTTGCACATGCTTCAATATCTGAATGAGAGAATTTGAGCCCATTACACGAACTAAACCTCAAAGTTTGTGTCAGAAACATTTCTTCGCAGTCAAGGCTCGTATGTTTTATTAAGAAAATCACGTTTTCGCGCACGTGGTGTACGACAAGCACCAGTGAGAAGAATGTCTGAATGAAAGGATAGCGGACAATGGTGACGTGAGCTCGGAGTGGCAAACAAGAGCGCTCTTGCTACCAGAGCCGTATTTTGTACATCTCTGTTTTAAGTTAATTTTGAGGTCATGACCGCTTCCTTCCCAGTTCTAGCAGTGTTCCGTCCTATTGTTTTCGAATACCTTAAACTACTGCTGGTACGATAGCCGAGTGGTATCGCCACTGACTTCTCGTAAGGCGACCGCAGTTCTAATCCCGGACAGTGCAAATGGAATTTTAGAATTCAAAATTCGCGTCGCTCTGACTCAGATTCCACGTAAAACTTGAGGTCCCATTGCTACGATCATTGTATTAACAAGCACGTAGAACTGCAAGCTTGCTTGCTTGGTGCTAAAAAACTTTTTTGGGATACCTTTGACCGTCCTGATTAGACACTGACATCCTAATCTGCTACTACTAATATTAAATGATTTCATTCATCCCCTAAAGGGGGAGGCGAGCCTTCTAGAGAGTGACGCCGTCTCTCAGGCCATGAAATTTGTATCGGAGGAGGAGGTGTGCGGAGAAGGTTACAGGGTTGGGGGCCGTGGGCTATACTAGGAACTATCCCGGAATTCACCTTAATGCAGGAGAATGAAAAACTACGAAAAACAATTCTCAGGACAGCCTAGGGTAGGGACCAGCTCCTCTCCGTCTCCTGAATACAGAGGCGTAGAGCCGTGGGCATACCTCTTCTCGGTTGGCCGGTCGGACTGCAGAACTGTCGGACGACGGACCAGCCGTGGCGAATTGTGGGCCGAAACCCAGTCTTCATCCAAATCTGAAAGTCTTTTATATCATGTGATGAAAAAAGATGAGCTAATTTGCAAAGTCGGGCAATGAATGGGTTCATATACTCGGATTTTTCGCGTAAAGAAGATTTAGATGTAAGAACGCATGGAATCTGTTAAGGTAAGGCAATAAACAGAAATTGAAAATCCACATTCTGTTTCTATTCGTTCGACCGGGTCAGGAATGGTATGAATGAAAAACCACATCTAGCGGCGAGAAAGCCTGTCGCAGTCCTCTGGGGCAAAGGGTTAATGACCGACAGACGAATGAAAGTATATTGGAGAGTGTTAATAGAATAAAAGTTAACACGGAAAACCGGAGTGTCCGGAGAACAACCTGTTCCACTTCCGCTTTGTCCAGCACAAATTTCCCATGGAGTGACCGGGATTTGAACCACGCAACCAAGCGGTAAGAGGCGGCCACGCGGCCACCTGAGCCACACAGACTAACTATGTAACTAAAATAGACTACAATAGTGAATCATTGACTTTTGCTGACGTCTGAATATGTATTTATCTGTCTAGTATAAAATTCGCAAATCTGCTGGAATATGAGGTCAATATCCACTTTGTGTTGAGCATTTCACGATCAAGGTCACTTTTTAATCGAATGTTTGTGTAACAGGCACGTAAAAAATGCTCTTAACTGCTGATGGGTTCAGAGGTCAACATTATAATTGGGTTCACTAATGCAAAGTTTGTTAGGATAGGCTAATGATCCTCAGCTGTTCATAAGAAGAATTTTCCCTCCGATTTGGTTTTCTTGCAACTAGTAACGGTCTTTATTTCTTGCTATTTGTTTTACGTCGCACCGATACAGCGATGATGGGATTGGAAAGGGCTAGGACTGTGAAGGAAACGACCGTGGCCTTTTTAAGGCACAGCCTCATCATTTGTCTTGTGTAAAAATGGGAAACAATGGAAAGCTTTATTCATGGTTGCCGACAGTGGGGGTCGAATGTACATTCTCTCGAATTCAAGTTAAAATTTCGTATCTCGAATCCTTGTAGCCGACTCGCCCGGTTGTGACAATCTTCAGAGACGCTGAAGTGCCGGAGTATTTTCCTGAAAAGTTTTCTTTAAATTACTGTGTCACTCTGCCGGCTGCTAAATGAAGACGTTACACTCTGAAATGGTTAGTTTTTGAAAGGTTTTTAATTTATTGTTGGGTCACCGATGCCGTGACATAATATTCTACTCTCAGCCACCCAAGAAGCGATTTTCTGTATTACCTACTTATCTCCAGGAGAATGCTGGAATAGTACCTAATATATACCATTGGTCCACCTCCCTTCCAGGTTTGTAGGTAAGGCTGCTCCTTCACATAGTAATGCGCACACCACAACAACACAGGTTATCTGGCAGACGTCACCCCTTCCTGTTGGGTGAGGGCGGTAGAATTCATCCATGGTATCTCCTGCTTGTCGTAAGAGGTGACTAAATGGTGGTAATCCCAAGGTGCTTTCAACTACTGAGCGTTGGTTGACACCACAGGGCCCCTAGCTGAGTCCAGATTTCCTTTCACTTGCTTGTACCAGCCTCCATGATTTCATATTTCCTATCCAATCTCCCTTGGTTAACTCTTATTCTTTTCAAATGCCGACATGTTTGTGAGGCCTAGGATGTCTTTAATGTTCATGCCCTTCGTGCCCCTGCCCCTTCACTTCCCCTCGCCGATACCTTTGTTCTTCGAAGGGTCGGAATTCTGAATTTTTTTCAGTCTGATTATTCACTATTACTGATCAGTGATCACTGAAAAGGACAAAACAATATTTAAAAAATTAAGCCCGGTGGGTCACCAAGGAACAATTTTGAATCTTTTAGGTACAGATTTTTTTTACATGTATCTCTTGTATAATCTAAGTAGACTCTATTATTTCTCTTCCTTCCCCAAAAGTCTGTAATATAAAGTGTATAATACACTATAATGAAAAAATTAGTCTGTAGCTGTTCTAGTTTTAGGCGGTAGCGGCGATTGGGGTGGGAGGCGAGGGGGGGGGGGGGCAGTTGCCGCTCACTTTCTGAAGACAACTTTTTTATTCCATTTTAGCCACCTGACTTTTTATAATTTTCGAGGGACTGAAGAACCTAAGATTTATTAAACATCGTCCGAAAGTAGAAATTAAAAAAGTCTTTCTTTCTTTCATCTTAATTTGTTTACCCTCCAGGGTTGATATCTCCCTCGGACTCAGCGAAGGATCCCAGCTCTACCGCCTCAGGGGCAGTGGTCTGGAGCGTGAGACATTGGGTCGGGGGATACAACTGTGGAGAATTACCAGTACCTCGCCCAGGCAGCCTCACCTGCTATGCTGAACAGGGGCCTTGTGGGGATGGGAAGACCGGAAGGGATAGAAAGGAAGAGGGAAGGAAGTGGCCGTGGCCTTAAGTTAGGTACCATCCCGGTATTTGCCTGGACGAGAAATGGGAAACCACGGAAAACAACTTCGAGGATGGCTGAGGAGGGACTCGAACCCACCTCTACTCAGTTGCCCTCCCGAGTCTGAGTGGACCCCGTTCCAGCCCTCGTACCACTTTTAAAATTTCGTGGCAGAGCCGGGAATCGAACCTGGGCCTCCAGGGGTGGCAGCTAATCATACTAACCACTACACCACAGAGGCGGACTTAAAAAAAATTGTATAATCCCTATTGTTTTTCACCTAATCCCTTCCTTTAACTTATTTAATTATTAAGAAAAATATTTAATGGAAATACGCACAAAATGACGTTGATTGCGACTATTTTGTAGCTATTTTTGGCAATTAATATCCCCTGCCCCCTACTATAGCCCTTAAATCCGGGTATTTTTTGTTTTCTATAAATTTTGTGCCCCCCACCCCCATCTAACTTCCAATCGCCGCTACTGGTTCCAGGTATATTCTACTGCTACTACTAAATGTTTTCATTCCTCCCCTGAAGGGGAAGGTGGGCCTCCTAGTCGGCCGTCTTTCAGGCCAGGATATTTGTATCGGAGAAGCAGATGTGCTGAGAAGGTTGGCGGTCGTGGCCTAAACTAGGAACTAACCCGGCATTTGCCTTAGTGCAAGAGAATAGAAAACCTGGCGAGTTGGCCTTGCGCGTAGAGGCGCGCGGCTGTGAGCTTGCATCCGGGAGATAGTGGGTTCGAATCCCACTATCGGCAGCCCTGAAGATGGTTTTCCGTGGTTTCCCATTTTCACACCAGGAAAATGCTGGGGCTGTACCTTAATTAAGGCCACGGCCGCTTCGTTCCAACTCCTAGGCCTTTCCTATCCTATCGTCGCCATAAGACGTATCTGTGTCCGTGCGACGTAAAGCCCATAGCAAAAAAAAAAAAAGAAGAATAGAAAACCACGGCAAACCATTCTCAGGACAGCCGACGGTGGGGTCGAGCCCCACTCCGTCTCCTGGATGCAGAGGCGTAGAGCCACGGTAGTGCCATAGCCACCCCTCCTCTGCTCGGTTGGCCGTTCGGAGTACAGAGCTGTCGGACCACGAACCAGCCGTGTCTAACTGTAGGTCGAAGCCCACCCTGCATCCGCTGACTAGGTATATACTTCTTCTGTTCGATTTTGACCACTATGGACCACGGAGAAACAACTACGGTATCCTAGATCATCTTTCCCTCCCCTGGGTTTGATCTTCTGCCAATATAGCTTCATTCGTTGGCTTATCTGCTTCCTTCTGAAAAATCACTTTTGAAGATTTCGTTTCTCCTTCTTCTCGGAAGCTCTGAAGTCTGGAACTTAATTGTCAAAAGTGGTTCCTGATTTGGATGTCTTCATGACTAATGCCCATTCTCTCCAGATCAGCATGTATCTCCGTAAACCACCACACGTTTTTCCCCATAGAAATGTGTAACGAGTTTCCGAGTCAGCCTTTCTTGATTTATACGTAGATGTCTATGGAATTGTATTCGTCTCTTCTTTATTGACTATTTAAGCGTAATATATATTCCCACGTATTCATAGTATGTTCAAAGAGCTAAAAAGCAAGAAATTATTTGAAGGCACTGAAATAATCTAATAATATCAATCAAAAATACCATAATTCTAAATAATTCTTTGGCACAAATGTGTTACAGTTCACACTTCAGTGTATTTAACTAGCATAAACATTTTTGAAACAAATGATTACTCATGATTTCTCAACGACATTAAAGATAATAGACTGCTGAACATACTCGTTTCAGCGCCGCTGGTTGAAGCACAGCGAACTAACTTTTGCTTGCAACTGTCATGGCGGCTGCCACTTCTTGGTCTTGACAGCCCGTATCAGTTCAACGAATTGATAAGATTATGCGTTATTGCAAATTAAAGTTATATTTGAGAATAAACACGACATCTTCAAACATGCTTAATGTTGCATTGATGTTATAATGAAATACGCGCAGTGAATATGGTGAGCATTTGCTTGGTTATTTTTTTTATTTTTTTTTTTTTTTTGCTAGGGGCTTTACGTCGCGCCGACACAGATAGGTCTTATGGCGACGATGGGATAGGAAAGGCCTAGGAGTTGGAAGGAAGCGGCCGTGGCCTTAATTAAGGTACAGCCCCAGCATTTGCCTGGTGTGAAAATGGGAAACCACGGAAAACCATTTTCAGGGCTGCCGATAGTGGGATTCGAACCTACTATCTCCCGGATGCAAGCTCACAGCCGCGCGCCATTTGCTTGGTTAAAACGAGAATTACGTATGTAGAAGAATGGATAATTCGGCGTCATGCACTAACAATAAAGTCATTCACTACAGAAAGACATGTTATACGTACAGCAGTTCATTGAGGAATTCACACGCGTAGAGAAAGATATCCTGCCTTTTCATGACATACCTTCAGTGTCATTCTGGTATAATTTTTGAATTTTGCTTCTTTGTCTGGTTTGTTACGTTTTATGCTTTTTGCTACTTATGGCTACTTTCTAAAAACTGCTGTGCGACATGTAGCACAGACGTCCGTTGGTTGCGTTGTACAATATCTCTACGGCATCCCCTGCCTGTCGTAAGGGGCCACTAAATGGGGTAACCCGAGATTCTAAACTTGAGAACACCTGACCCCTGGTTGAGTGTAGCATTCCTTCCACATACGGTATCCTACCAGCTTTACCACTTTAATATTTCTACCGGACCTCTCTTGGTCAAACCTCGTCTGACTTCATTCGACTGAATTCATAGCCTACATTTATTTTATTTATTTATTTATTTATTTATTTATTTATTTATTTATTTATTTATTTATTTATTTATTTATTTATTTTTAACCTTGCACACCTTCTCAAAGACCGTACTCCATCACATAACTTCTGCAGATCCTTTCTATGGCAGATTCAGAGGAAATAAGCATATGTTTTGCCTACAAGTGTCATGGCTGCCAGTGGTTCAAGTAGATTCAAAGATGGCCATCAGAATAGCAGTCTATATTTTTAATGTCGTTGTTATTTCTGTACTACTAGCGGCCCCTTGCGAGCTCATCTGCGAACTTGTGAAGCAGAACTAGCAATACTCAACTGTCTCCTCTGAACATGCACAATGCAGCGTATTTAAGGATTAAACATATTTGAATGTATTAGAGTTCTAATATCATTTAATTACTTCGAATTAAGCAATATAATATTCGAATTAAACACTAATTGTTTTCATTATATTCACTAGAAATTTAAAATGCGGCGTGGTGGTTAGTGTGATTAGCTGCCATCCACTGAGGCCAGAGTTCGATTTCCGGCTCTGCCATGAAATTTGGAAAGTGGTACGAGGTCTGATACAGGGTACACTCACCATCGGGTGGTCAACTGAGTAGAGGAAAGTTCGATTCCCACTCAGCTATACTCGAAGTGGTTTTCCGTGGTTTCCCACTTCTCCTCCAGGCAAATGCCGGGATGGTACCTAACTTAAGGCCACGGCCACTTCCTTCCCTCTTCCTTTCCATCCCTTCCGGTCTTCCCATCCCTCCACAAGGCCCCTGTTCAGTATAGCAGGTGAGGCCGCTTGGACAAGGTACTGAACCTCCTCCCCAGTTATATTCTCCCGACCCAAAGGCTCGTACTCCAGGACGCTGTCCATGAGGCGGTAGAAGTGAAATCCCTGGCTGAGTCCAAGGGAATAACCAACCCTGGACTGTAAACGGGTTAAGAAAGGAGACATTTAAAGTGTCTTTAAATAAAATTTAAAAAATGTAATTTTTGTTCTAGTTGAAGTCTATTATTACACATCATACCTATTAGACATAATTATGATACCGTATTTTACTTCTTAAAGTACAACCATTACCTAGAAAAATGAACCTGAAATTTGGGATGCATACTAAAATTTACTTTGTACAATATTTAAAAAATATAGAGTAACTCTATTTTTTAGTAATATTGAAAACTTTCAGGGTGCTAACAGTTAAGAAGAAGTATAAGTTTACCTGTTCTGAGAGCTTGGAAGATATATTGCAACAACAGAGTAAGGTATTAAAGTTCGAATGTTAACTATTTTTACGCCATTTTTCTCCGTAGTGTCGTCCACCTGTCCTTAATAGAGGATGGTTTCCGAATTGTATCTTCCTTAAAACAATAATCGCCACCACCACTCCCAGTAAGTGCATACTGCTGTTGACAAATACGTCACGAGAACCTCATGTGATATAAAATAGATGACAAACAAACAAACAAACAAACAAACAAACAAACAAACAAACAAACAGGGAAAAAAAGTTAGTCTGTAGCTCTCTGGGTATATTCTATTTAAGCGAATATATTCCCACGTGGTTCGTCTTGGCCTACGAGGGACCACGGGGCTTGTCTTAACTCTTCTTTTTCTTGACCTTGAAAAGTCTTCTAGGTAGTGAACTTCGAGGCAAATGCCACGGCATCTTCCTTCCCACACCTAGTCCTTTGCTATCCCATTCTCGCCATAAGACCTATCTGTGTCCGTGGAATACTACTACTACTACTACTACTACTACTACTACTACTACTAATAATAATAATAATAATAATAATCAAATTGGCTATGCAGTACGGATCGGCAGCTGTAAACTTGTGTTATTGGTCTTTTTTTGCTAGTGGCTTTACGTCGCACCGACACAAATAGGTCTTACGGCGACGATGGGATAGGAAAGGCCTAGGAGTGGGAAGGAAGTGGCCGTGACCTTAATTACGGTAAAGCCCCAGCATTTGCCTGGTGTGAAAATGGGAAACCGCGGAAAACCATCTTCAGGGGTGCCAACAGTGGGATTCGAACCCACGTGTTATTGAGATGGTTGGTTGGAATTCCACTGTCAGTAACCTTGGGGATATCTTTTCGTGGTTTCCCATATTCACACGAGATAAACAGCAAAGCTGTATCTTATTTAAGGGACGACCAATTCTCTCCCTGCATCGAAAATCTGCATATGTTACGGGGACATTTATTATTCACTGTATTTATTAATTAATGACTTTCTGTACATAGCGAGGCTCAGGCTATGAAGCCTGCTTTTGTGCCAATCCATGTAATTATACACCTGCGTAAACATAATACACTGAGCATTATAACTACTTAAAATTAAAAATAAATTTAATATAATTGAATGTTAACGTAAAATGTAATTTAACTGAAATTTAAATTATTATTAAAACTAATTTTCAAATTATTAAATGAATGTGCAGTATTGACTATGATTAAAAACTACAATTTGAAATTTTTTAAACTATAACGTTACCAACCTTACGTTTTTTGGTTCGTTTTGGCCTACTAGGGACCACGGGGCTCGTCTTAACTCTTCCTTTTCTTGGCCCAGTATGGTTTCATTTTCTGTCTGGTGGTCCCTGTACTCTTTTTGCTTGCGAGGGACAGTGGGAAGACTCCCTGTAGGATGGCCTGTCGGTACTGAGATTGGCTCTCTATGGTCTCTAAAGGGATTTGTAGTTCCTCTAGTTCTGATTTTACATCCCATTAATGGAATAGCTTGCGGGCACAAAATATTTGGGAAGATACTAGCTCGTTTCAGGCTTGTCCTTTTCACTCGTCTTCCACCCGTCCTACCAACCTAGTTCTGCTCAAGTTGTCATACAGAACGTTATCTCTACTATAGTGTTGACGTTTTAGTATATTTCCGTTCATTAATCGTTTTTCTGCTATTATGGAATTTATCGAGACGGGGAACGGTAAGCCGTGTGCTTCATTGCATAGTTATAGTTGCAGACAATTTAGAATTAGTATAAATGGCGTTACCACATGGATTTGTTTGAAGGAGAATACGAAGAAATGAAAGGAAAATTATTTACTAAAGAAGAAAAGGACACGCAGTCCGGTTGGCGCTAACAGTGAACCTTTACGCACTTTCACCAGCAATAAAACTACAATATAGGTGATTTATTTCATGAAGGCTTACCTGTAGGATCTGTAATTGAGTCACATCGAGAGTTTTATGGGGTGTCCACAATCGATACTGTCGGGAATAAAAACGAAGCCGAAAGCAGAAAACCTTAGAACGAGCTGGCACTCTTCCCAAACATTTTGTGTCCGCAATCGACACTGTCCGCAATCGAGACTGTTCGCAATGGCGACGACATCGGGTCATGTGCCCGTAGAAGGTCAGTCGTCTTTTCCTCATACACGTGACTATCTTCCTGATGTTCGTAGAGCTCGTTGTTACTAACCTTATATTATTAAAATAATATTTATTTAATAATCTAACTTTTTAGAATGCTCCTTGGTGGCACTAATCTCAATGTAGGTACAATTTCCAGCACTTTCTCCTGAATAGCTATAGGTTACTTATATCACTAATTTCGGCCGGAACAGAATTCTAAGAACGTATGGTCCCCGGTACAAATGAGACGTTGAACCTATTGTTTTGCTGTTTGTGTAATGAGGCAGATGATCATCTAGAAAAACAACAACAACAACAACGAGTGGGCTTATTCCTGAGTGCGTTCTGGTGATCTGGATCACCAGGCAATGGAGGCAGGGACACCCTCGCTGTTAACAACTGAGTCTCCTTGACCCCGACGATTCCTTTCTGAATGTCAAGGCGCATATACGTAAACCGATAAGTCTGTGATAGTATAGAAAAGAGTTACTCCCTGACCTTTATGTCGTGCAGTGCCAAGTATGTGGATTACAGAGAGTTCACTCACATCCCCGTTATCAGTGGGCCGACCTCTGACTCTATAGTGCCATGGTGGAGAGGTCTGTTCGGTCTGTTACTGTGCTATTCTAGTATCAATGCAAATGTTGTCTGTCTCGCTCAGGGTTGTCAGGTACCTGAAATAAAAATACGGGACAGATGTGCGATCAAGGAAATCAACGGTCTCGTATTCTGCAAGTTATAAACTTAGTTTCAAAATGATACGCAGCCAGTAGCCAGTATCCAGTATTCGGGAGATAGTAGGTTCGAACCCCATGTCGGCAGCCCTGCCGTGGTTTCCCATTTTCACACCAGGCAAATGCTGGGGCTGTACCTTAATTAAGGCCACGGCCGCTTCCTGCCCACTCCTAGCTCTTTCCTCTCCCATCGTCGCCATAAGACCTATCTGTGTCGGTGCGACCTAAAACAACTAGCCAAAAAAAAAAAAAATGATACGCTTGTTATTATGTTGACGTCATAATGCATTCCTGAACATTTATACACACCGAGCTCGATAGCTGCAGTCGATTAAGTGTGGCCAGTATCCGGTATTCGGGAGATAGTGGGTTCGAACCTCACTGTCGGCACCCCTGAAGATGGTTTTCCGTGGTTTCCCATTTTCACACCAGACAAATGCTGGGGCTGTACCTTAATTAAGCCACGGACGCTTTCTTCCCATTCCTAGCCCTCTCCTGTCCCATCGAAGCCGTAAGACGTATCTGTGTCGGTGTGACGTAAAGCAACTTGAAAAATAAATAAATAAATAAATAAATAAATAAATAAATAAATAAATAAATAAATAAATAAATAAATAAATAAATAAATAAATAAATAAATAAATAAATAAATAAATAAATAAATAAATTATACACAGACCGAAACTTATTGTACCGCTGTACCGAGCAAGCCGGCCGGGCTGTTTGGGTCATGTAGCTATGCAGTTGTATTCGGGAGACGATGGGTTCGAAGCCGACTGTCGACAGCCCTAAAGATGGTTGTACGTTGTTTCCCATTTTACACCGGTCAAATGCTGGGGCTGTAGCGTGTCTTAAGTCCACGGTCGATTCCATTCTTAGCCCTTTTCTGTCCTATCGTCACCGTAAGACATGCCTCTGTCGGTGCGACGTAAAACAAATAGGAAAAAACTTAGTTTATTTAATTATTCATGCCAGTTCTTCCAATTTCAATATATTTTCACTTCTCTGAAGTGCTGCTAACAGTTTTTTAAAAATTCTTAGCAATTTCATAAAAATCTCTGCATGATATTGAAGAAATATTTACAGAAATGAACAGCTCAGACCTAATCAAGTCAACAGAACATAATATTTCTCGCAGCTGACAATTTCACACGAACATGCGGTGGACTCGGACTACCTCAGGTAACCGTACGCTATGACGAGTCTCATTGGCCAGGATGGAAAACCCGAGCACGTCAAGGAAAAAAAATCAAAAACCTACGAACTCACACCAGATAAATAAATAAGGAGTGAAGAAATCTATCCTCTTTGATAGAAAGAAGAATAGCTCTCGGTGTTTATCAGAGGTGGAAACACTGGTGTATTTCTCTCGAGACTTAAAATACGGGACAATTGCCGGTACATTTAAGACAAATACGGTACTGTCCCGTAAAATCTGGGACATCTGGAAACCCTGGCCTGGCTAGATACTCAAAATAGCACCACCAAAGGAAAACCACACAAACCGATGACGGCACCGTTAGCCGAGTTCGGAAGTAACTGAGAAAAAGTAACCGAATTACTTGTAACGAATACTTTTTCAGTAACTGTTACTTGTAATCGTTCCTTTTCAAAAATGTCAATTTATTCTTCGAAATAAAATTGAATCGGTTATTTCTGAAACTCCGTAAGTCAAGAATTATAAATTTGTGGGAAAGTAATAAAACTGAATAATTAATTACGTAGATAACTTTTAGATGCTTTTATTGCTTCTAAAAATTAAACCTTGATTCAGTATGCCATGATGATACGTCCCCCGTCTGGAAAACTAACGAATGTGCAAATTGTCAAAAAATAGGAGAGCTGGAAGAAGTTGTGATTACTCATGTCAAATCAGTTTTTATATTTAATGACTGGTTTTATGTGTTAGCCATACAAGCGAGCTGTAGATGTGACTTTGTCAGAGGGTAGAAATTATATAAATAATAAAATCTAGACCAAAACTTTAGAGCCACAGGTTCCCTAGTTCGTCACTTCCGCTAGTTGCCATAGTGGGGACGATCATGTACGAGGGCAATTCAATAAGTATCTGCAATTTTGGTGTAATTGTCTGTAGATTGGCTCTGTGGCGTTGTGTGCTCACCAGCCGCTAAAGGCACCGTTGTGTACATCTATGGTAGGTTACAGCGTTATCAGATCAATACAGTTGGCGCTGTTGCGACGTAAACATGGCCGCGCCACTCTCTGTTTGCACCAAGGAAGAACAGCAGAACCATGGTTAGTGTGCATATGGTTTGCCACGTCATCAACAGTCACTCGTCTGTTATTCAGGATCATGTCTCGCACTTGTTCAATATTAGCATCAGTTACGGCTGCAGATGGACACCCGAATCTCTCCTCATCCTTCACGCTCGTGCAGCCGCTTTTGAACTGTTCAATCCACTGGTAAACACTTTGCTGTGGCAAAACATTGTTCCTGTATTGTGCTGAAAGTCGTCTATGAATTTACGCTCCTGGTAAACCCTCAGACCACGAAAAGCGGATTACGGAACGCTGTTTCGTTTCGCTGTTTCCCAAATTCGTACGTTCCTCACCACCAGATGTTCCATTCCTGGCTTCTGTCAGTGTCATATTTTCATAATGTGTGCACGTACACTTCTTATGTGATCCCCTCCCAGACTGACTCTGATGGTGTTCGCTTCGAATGCTAGAGCTGTACCACCTACGGTGAGCCATCTGGTGATGAATGAATTACCACTTACACTTCTATTACTAACGTGTAAATTAAAACTTTCATTCTTGGAGAAGTCTTCCTCGTGAAAAATCGAGATTTTCTTTTGAAAACGCAGAGCAAATTTATCTGCGTAACGTAAAGAATTTCACCGTATTTTCTGGACACGGCATAAGCCCAAAAAAGCCTATACCATGTCTATAAGTTAATATCTGTTTACAGATTATCTAAAAACCTGTTCTGCTGACCAAACTCCTGTCCAGTCTTTGATGTTGTCCAGCCGCGATATTCTCCTTCTTGCAGGTGTACAGCGACCACCCACCCGACCCTGGAGTATGATTCGCAGCAACGGGCATTTTTACGCAGCATATTTTGTTCTTAACATTTTTACGCCTTGTATTAGCTTTATTAATTGGAATCTTGTCAGCCCAGGATATTCAATTCTTCTGTACACCTACGTTTCAAATGGCTGTAGCCGACTAATTGTGTCAGACGTGACTGCCTATATTTCTACTCCATATAAAACCACGTGTAGTGATTAACCTTTCTACAGCGCAGCTTGAAGTTGAGGTTGTCATAAAAAGAAGTGACCTCATTTATAGAATGCAGACCAGACTATTTCAACTGTAATGGTGTTGACCAGATTCTTAAACTTGTTCACTCGTTCTGTTTCCCTCTCATGAACTTTTGGGGAGACATTGTCATGTTTCTGACAGCTGAAGACCATTCATCTGGGTTTTACTGCTGCTGATGCTGAGATCCACGACTGCTCCACTTGCGGAAACTTTATTCAAAAGCATGAGAGTCTATCTTAATATTGCCCGTTAATACGAGGGAGAATAAAAAATTAAGTTACACTAGCTCGCCGTGGTCAATGCGGAGCAAGCTACAATAACTGATGACAGGTCCGATAGGAAGTTTGGTGTGGTATCTCCTCGTGTTGTGTGTGCAGAGCGGGCTAGGCTGTGGTCACGGCTAGGCTCAATGCTGCGTAGACTGGATGTTCACTCCAAATTGTAGGTGCCTGCAACGATCAGATTTCCATGGGCTAAACGGCCCAATTGCACGGACATTCATCGCAAAATCACTGCTGTATATGGTGAGCATGACAGTTCTCGCCCAGGTATTGTAGGATGGTTTAAGCAATTTGACGCCGAAGCACGGATCTCACGGACGTATATCGCGAAGGCAGACCCGCAACGTCCAATACCGCTGCAAATGTTGACCGTGTGGATGGGATCATTAGAGAGAATCGGAGCATAACTCTGCAGGAAATTGCTAGCAAGCTGAACATTTCGGATGGCAGTCTGTTCTCGAGCCGTTGTCCACAAGGGGCAACGTTTCTAATCGTCACTAACATTTTTGCACGGTATTCTGTGGAGGCCAACGAGTTGTTGCGGCGAATCATCATAGGGGATGAAACGTGGGTCCACAACTTCATCCCCGAAACAAAGAGAACATCGATGGAATGGGTACACACCACATTACCTCCACGAAAGAAGGACAAGGTCCAATCTACAGCAGGAAAGGTAATGGCGACATTGTTCTTTGACATGGAGGGTGTGGTGCGCGTGGAATTTATGCCGAAAGGAACGACAATCAACTCGGTTGCGTAAGGCAATTAAAGAAAAGCGGTGGGGAAAATAGTGCGCCGGTGTGATTTTGTTGCACGATAACGCAATAACTCACACTACCCGCCAAACGTCCCAACTGCTTGCAGCGATTCAAGTGGGAGGTGTGACAACAACCTCCATATAGCCCAGACTTAGTGCCATGCGATTTTCATGTGTTCGGTAAGCTGAAAAAGGATATCAGTGGACGACTATTCTGGAACGATGAGGAGGTGAAAGCAGCTGTCTCCAGGTGGTTACATAGCGCTGGAGGTGATTTCTACGCATCCGGAATCGAAAAGTTGGTCGAGCGTTCCGAGAAATGTTTACATTCTCTTGGGGACTGTGTGGAAAAGTGAACTTACATTGTACTATATGTTGTCATAACTGTGTTGCCTATGTGTAGGTGGTTTCATAAATGGCCATAACTTGGAAATGTAACTTACTTTCTGATTCGCCCTCATAGATTGGTGAGAATAAAGGTTAAGACGTAGTTGGGAAAGAATACGGATTTCCCTCTGGGCTTCATTATACAAGGATATTAGTCTTCGAAATCGAATTTATTTGTTTAGTCTCCAGTAGAGGTTCCTGATTTTCCACGTCCTTACGGTCATTACTACTTGCCTGAGTTATATCAAACATTGTATTGTGTCTTATACAGCCAAATGCTTCCTTGCAATCTATAAAACATGTAAAACCATCTTTATGTATGTTATAGCGTTTCTGTAATAGAAAGTTTATACCAAAGAGGGCTTCCCGTGTCTCAAAACCTTTTCAGATTTATTGTTGCCTATAATTTTTATACGTCTACTTCTGATCCGTACTCTTATGTAGAGCCCTGAGCGGATGTACAAAATATTATCAGCAACCGCACTTCCTTCATCCAGACCTGCATCCGCATCCGCCAATGGTTATCCGCGGATATTGCAAATATTTGACTATATTACACCCAACATAGTGAGACGGATTGATCTGTTAACATAATACAATAGGCCTGATACCTCGCAACAGCCTCCTACAGTGACACGTTCTTACGACAACTACCGGTTCTTTTTCGGAACATTTGGTCTTTCTTTTCACTAATTGTGGGTAGAAGCTAGTTAGGCTTAAGCCAGATTTACGGTTTTATGGTCTCAAAGCTCTTTATATATATGACCATTTTCCCATACCATTATCAAGGGTCGCCTCACCACAAGCAAAAGTAACTACATGAAATGTATGAAAAACTAACTTTTCCAAATTTCTAGAGTACACCTGAGTGAAAATCAATAAACATAAATAAATAACAACTATTATATAAGTTACCAGCAAAATTATCCAAACTTCCATACAGTTTGCATCCGCGAAAGACACTAACTTCCGTGCAGAGCTCTACTTATATTATCTGCAAGAAGTATCTGAGAATGTGGCTCATGATACGTCTTCTTCGTAGCATTTTACCGATTACTTGCTGTCGTCACTATGTCTGGATTAAGCAAAGTTTTACGGAAGGATGTTTTTCCTGACATCAACCCTATGCGGAAGGATTTTATCAGTATTGCGTGTTTCTGTGGTGGATCGTAGAGTAGAATGTTGTAAGTAGGTGTTCATTCAGATGAACACAAACACCTAGCCCTGAGCTACAGAAAAATATTCAGACAAATTGAAAATCTCCGTCCTGGCCGGGAATCGAACACCGGGCCCTTTGAACCGATGGCCAGTAAGCTGATCATTCAGCTAAGGATATTCATCGTGCTAGCTCGTGATACTTCTAAGGTGAAAATTGCTGCACGCTTTCGGAGACTACGTATTTGGAATTGGAATGATGTATTTAAATCTATCTAAAGAATATCTACTGACGAATGTGTGTTTTGACAGCTTGATGATGAAGTCAACGCTTTCTTTCCTAATGAGTTCAAGTACTATATTTGGAATACCATCAGAGCCAGTAGTCTTTCCGTCAACTGGTACTGAGAATTCATGCATTATTTCAGGCTGAAGTCTAGGGTCCCTCAAGATCATTCTCATCTCTCATTTCGTCACTTCCTAAGTCACTTCTTCTTATTCTTCTTCTTCTTCTTAAGACGTCGTTTCCAAACGGAGGTGGACGATCCACACGGCTAGCTCCAATCTTGACGTTGCAGCCATGCCATGTGGATTTATTGGAATATCTCTCAGGATCTTTAATGCAGTGATTTCCCGTTGCCTTCTGCATCCTAATGCCGTTGACCAAACTGGTTCCTCCGCCTTTGGGAACAATTTCTTGTCCCCAGGATAGTAGAGTGCCCTTACCCATACCTGCTCATCCACTCTCAAAGAGACTGTTGTCACTTGGTATAGGGGACCTCTTTATACCGGGAGATAATCGGTCCCTTCATTCATTAGCCGCCTGCATATAAAATATTATTTTCATGTGGAGTCGTTGCGCCCTCTCTACCGCGGGGAGGTGATTGTCAGGATTTTACCGTCATCGAAACAAGGACCAAATGGCATTTCTTTGTTTATCTGGTTCTTTAGAGAGGTCCGAAGTCACTAAAGAGCTGTTATATATGGAATTCCCACGCTATCTTTAAATCTCGATTGTCAGTTAGAAATTTACTTGAGGAGTCTTGCATGGTCACAGGAACCTGTCTTTTGTGAATCCCTACTAGGCTACTCCTTTTACTTTTTTATGGACATTGAAGTGATAACGCCTCGCAGTTATTCGCACCCTTCATCATCTACAGTTTCTTGGCTCATCTGATTTTTTTAAAACTTCTTTAGTAACTCTCATGAAATTACTTACGGCTTTAAGAAAATGTTCTCTCTTTTCTTTCTTAATCCATTTACCGTCCAGGGTTGGTTTTTCCCTCGGACTCAGCGAGTGATCCCGCCTCTATCGCCTCAAGGACAGTGTCCTGGAGCGTGAAACTTTGGGTCGGGGATACAACTGGAGAGGAGGACCGGTATCTCGCCAAGGCGGCCTCACCAGCTAAGCTGAACAGGGGCCTTGCGGGGGATGCGAAGATTCAAAGAGATAGACAAGGAAGAGAGAAAGAAGTGGCCGTGGCCTTAAGCAAGGTACAGCACCACAATTTGCCTATTGTGAACCACGGAAAACCATATTCAGGGCTGCCGACAGTGGGGTTTGAACCCTCTATCTCCCGACTACAAACTCATAGTTGTATTCCTGTAAGCGCGCGGCCAACTTTCTCGGTGGATTATATTTAAATCGTAAGTTATAACAATAAATTATTTTTAATAGATGAACTCATTCGTAAAAAGCCTCCGCGGCTCAGGCGGCAGAGCTTCGGCCTCTGACGGTTGGGTTCCATGGTTCAAATCCCGGTCATTCCTTGTGAGATTTGTGCTGGACAAAGCGGAGGCGGGACAAGTTTTTCTCCGGGTACTCCGGTTTTCCCTGTCATCTTTCATTCCAGCAACACTCTCCACTATCATTTCATTTCATCTGTCAGTCATTAATCATTGTCCCAGAGGAGTACGACAGGCCTCGGCAGCCGGCACGATTCCTCTCCTCGCCGCAAGATGGAGGCTTCATTCCTTCCATTCCTGACCCGGTCACTGACTGGAAAACAGGTTGTATTCTTTTGGTATTCTTCCCTGTTTAACACACTCGTTGAATAGGCTGGTAAGGGGTTGAATGAGGAGGGGAGCCAAACTCTTCAAATGTTCATTATAAATCATGTCTGGCTCACAGGCTTTGTTATTTTTCAAATTTAAGAGTACCTCCTGTATCTCCTGCGCGCTGAACATATCTAGTGGTCCGTCATTTTCGGTGGTATCGTTGATTATGCGTGGTCTCGTGTCCTTAAATATCAAAACATGTGTGTAATGAGCCGTCCATGTACTCAGGGGAATATTCCGAGGAAATGTTGGTCGTTTCGGCTTGATAACCTCGTAAGGATTGTTTTCTGCCTCTTCTATCTGTCTTAGTGCTGTCTCTTCATAGTATTTCGCTTTAGTTTCCCTTATTAGCTTTTTGTACGCCCTTCTTTTCCAGGCGTACATTCTTTTTCTAACGTGTCTGAATC
Source organism: Anabrus simplex (assembly GCF_040414725.1). NCBI lineage: Eukaryota > Metazoa > Arthropoda > Insecta > Orthoptera > Tettigoniidae > Anabrus > Anabrus simplex. The sequence goes on from NC_090265.1 coordinate 800,152,900, forward strand.
AATATGGAGGAGTTTGAATGTTTCATATCTGGCCCGGTAACATAACCTGTTGAACCATGGTTTTACTCTTCTATCGGCTTGACTATATTTTATAGCGGAATTTAGGATAATGTTTTGCAGTTTCGATACTGCACTATTAATACCACCATCTTGGACATGTAGGAACACCACATCTATTAGTGCATTAGACTCTGCTATTACCCGCAAGTTCATTTTCCTTGATACATCTGTAGTTTTAGTGACGACTCTGTTGTTGCCACTGGTAAGTGTTTCCTGGTTGCTGTGTGTAGAACTGTCTGGGAAATCATTTCGACGTCCTTCATATTGGAAAATAATAAATCTATAGTGCTACTTCCATTATAACATATATATGTCTTTTCACTTGGTTCGTTAATCAGACTTAACTCTTCTGTCTTGAGATATTCCAGAAGTACCTCTGCTTTAGAGTTGCGAATATCTATCCTGCAATTCAGGTCTCCCGTGAGTATTACAAGATCCTGTGGCTGTATTTTATTAAGCCCAGCGGTAATAATATCTACAATGTCTTCTGCCTTGTATCGTGGTGGAGGTATACGCCTATCAATGTGCATCGTTTTGTTTCGACTAATATCATCTCCGGTACTTTGTACAGCAATTTAAAGGGGGCCATTTTGGGTTTGAGAAGGCATAAGATTTCTTCCACTGGTCTACCAATTTGTTCTTGGGTGGTAAAAACATGCATCGTATAAAAAGTAGGGATATTCCACTCTTGAGTTAGAAATGTTTCTGTTAAAATCAAAGTCCACTATATCATCGTTTGATAACATATCGAATGCATTTACTGCACCTTCAGCGTTCCATGTTATCACTTTCAATTTACTTTTGTTTTTTCCTCAGTATCGACCATAAATTAAATAAATCACGGTCTTAATGTTAAATTTAGAAATCGCACACGTAAGCTGGTTAAACACATTACACTCATTCAACAGAAGACAGGTTCGCACTGATATAAAGACTAAAATACATGCGCATCACATAAACAGACGACTTCTCTGTAACAGTGATAAGCTGTCAACATTCGCATAGTAACGGATTACGCGTTACATGTACCAAAGCGATACAGAAGGAAAATGAAGGAATACAACGAAACGATGGCACTTCACGCCATTGTGTTTCCTCCCTGCGAATGTATTTGTAAAATAGAAAAGATTCAGTAGTTATTTTAATAACGCAGGTGCAAAAAATGCCTTATCCTTTTTTCTTTTATAATACAATATAAAGTACATTATAATATTCCTTAATCACGAGGTATTATGGGTGGTTCCTTGTAGGTCCAGAAGAGCAGTACCGTTTTCTTAACATGGAATGATCTATAGACTCCAAAACGCGTTGTGGAGTAAAACATTTAATAAAAATTGTGACTGGTGACAGTTTTAATTGTTCGTAATGAATTAGTTCACAGTCACGGACAAAGCCTACAAAACAACATGGTTATGTTGAAGGTTGAATCTATTTAGTTATGCTTTGTCACTTCGGCAAACCCGGTCTTTCAGATCAGATAAAGGATAAAAACCTGTGGGGAATACATTGACAAAGAATATACATACATCATTATTATCAGCTGTTATATCATGCAATGATCAGTCTGCACACCTTTGGTTTTGAGTTTTAAGGGGCAACACTGACAATGCCCGTGAAAGTATCGCTTATTTTTTCCACATGGTAAATATTAAATCTCAGAAGTGTTTTAATTTAATGTAATTAATTGTAATTTCCCCGTGGTGTAGGGGTAGCGTGCCTGCCTCTTACACGGAGGCGCGAGGGCTGAGCAGCGGTCGCTTGGTAGGCCAAGGCCCTTTAGGGCTGTAGTGCCATGGGATTAGGTTAGTTAGACTATTGTAATTTAGGTTGATTGATGATCATCACGATCAAACTGCGGAACAATTTCGCAGCATGTTTGAATAAGTGCACTGTATCTCTAGCGATGGATCCAGTAAACGTGAAGACATTGCTGTGATTGACAAGAACAAGTCCTCACACATTGGAGGAACTGAAGGAAAACATTACGAATGAAATCAGAAATATTACAGTGGCCGAACTCACTCGCGTCAGACAGAATGTGGTTACCAGATACAATACCTGTATAACCCAGGAAGGACGACACTTTCATAAGATAAGATTTCATATAAGATTGTATACACGCTTAAAGCAGGGCGGCCACGCGCGACATAAGTTCGGCTGAGGCAGCTGCTGTAGCGCAGAGCACAAACGCCGTGCGCTCGGTCTGAGTTTATAAGAGAGACCTTGCATATATATTTGTTAGAATCTGCTTTAAGTCGCACGGCCACAGATTGGTATTATGACGACGATGGGATAGGAAAGGGCTAGGAGTGGGAAGGAAGCGACTGTAGCATTAAGTAAGGTACAGCCCCAGAATCTGCCTGGTGTAGGAATGAGAAACGACTGAAAACTCCTTTCAGGGCTGCCGACAGTGTGGTTCGAATCCAGTATCTTCCGAATGCAAGCTCACAGCTGCTCGAAACTAAGCGCACGACCAATTCGCTCGATCATCAAGAGACTAGGCGGCACATAAGGTGATGTGGAAAAGGAGACTCGTAATCATACATAATCCGACTAATTCTCTTAGCATCATGGCCGAGTCGATTACTTTACTATTTAACCTATTCTCCTCCATTCGTCTCACATAACCCTACTTACGCGGCCGACTCATACGTCTAAGTTTACCCACCAAGTTCATTCATAATTTGATCATTTCGAGTGCCATCCTACCATTGTTACCCATGTTTGTACTAGCATTCATTCTCGTTACTTTTATAAGCATTACTTTCCACTTATGAATAAAATATCCTGAGTCAATACCGTTCAGCATAGACGATTTGAAAACAGAGCTATGTAAATATAATTCCGTCCGAGGCCTCCCAGGATACGGGTGATCGGAGCTGGGAGCTCACTTCATTAGCTTAACTGCATCTTAATGCGATTTCATTTATAATACCCTCATCCTGGGAGAACACACGCCCCAAGTACTTAACATTATCAACTTTTTCTAGTTTTATACTCCCTATCTAATATATGAACTTTTATATTCCTTTCCCACTTGCAATCATTATGGTAACTTTCATATCATTCCTTTTTAAGCTCCTAAACCTTAAACTGCAAGCGTTCGGCACAGTCTCACAGCAGAACCATGACGAATAGGATACAAAATGTGATCACTCCGCTCTCTTCACATTGTCGTTGGTGGCCCCGCCGGAGTGTGGCGCTGCAGTCGCAAAGCACCAGCTACAACACGTGCACCAAATTGTCGACAAAGGTAATAGCGAGCGTGCGTGAAGTCATGGTAACAGTTTTAACGCCTATCGACGGAATTTGTTTGCTTTGATATTTTCCGAAAATCTGTATAAATATCTGTTCAGTGCTTTGTGTGTCCAATCAAGTGGTTGTCTATTATTTCTGTTTCGTTCCTGGTTGTGGATCAGGTTACGGAAGGAAGCCCGATGGTAGACTATATTTTACACCACCAAAAGAAAACAATCTGTTTGCGAAGTGGACGAGAGTTATTCCGCGGAAATATAAGCAATTGTCGGCCAAAAGTAGAACATGTGACTTGCATTTTTCGGCATATTTAATTATAAAGGTGGACTGTTTATTTGTGAATGGTGTAAGCGCTGAACTTTCTCGTGTGAGGTTGAAAGTCAAACCAAGAGAGATGCCTCATATTTTCCCAAATTTACCGAAATACCTATCCAGTGAGGTAAAATCGCGAAAGGCACCAAGTAGGAAAAGGAATAAAGGACAGTATCAAAAAGATAAGGAATAAGAATGCGAGTGAAGCAGTGGTAGCAACAGTAAGTGGTGAAGATCAAGATCAGCCCAGTTGTCAAATTCGCGGCCATGAACTACTGATGCCCAAAAGCTAATAGTGTCTCTCATTGCGACTAAAGGATGCAAGTCGTACTTTAATGCCAGCTAAATGTCTCTTCCCACAGCCAAAGCCAGGATTAATTTCCTACATAGAATGTTCAATGTTTTATGTGCTGTGTTTAAGTCATTTTTAAGCATGTAAAGCACAATATTGCTTTCGCTTTTCGTCGTGACCCATTTTATATCGTGTGTTCTCTTATTAAAGTCCAAATATATTTCTTCGTGGGGACTGAGAATATTATTGACAACTCCCTGACAGTATTATTCATTAGTTGAAACAATTGGGTAATGTATTTGGTTGTTTGCGTATCAGTGTAACCTACACTAAAACAGCTGACCGTGTAGCGTTGGTGATTGGTTCCACTAGCGCCGTTCTGCGGGAGCGCGCTTGAACTCAGTGAATAATCTCACTAGGTACCGTATTCTATTTGTCATGGTAGACCAAGTCTCAGCATAGACCAAACTGCTTTGTATATTTCCACCCAACCTAATCTCTCACTGCCATTACATATCTTTCTATAAGTACTCCATGTGAAATACGGCAGTAAAAATATAAATGTGTAAATGATGTAATTAAGAAGGTGGTGTGTAGGAAGGTTGTCTCAAGATGAATATCGAGGCTTTCAGAGTATGTATGTATGCCCCAGCTCACAATAGTCTCATAGATTCATGGCAATTATTTTAGGAGATTCGTTTTTATGTATTTGAGATGTTGTAAATATGTATATATTAACGTTTCTAGATTTATTTTATACTTGGTAATTGTTTTAGGAAATTAACTTCGCTTGTTTAGTTATCCATCTAACGATAAGGGTGAAAGTGTTTGTGGACATAATTTAAAAAAAATACACACATACATGCATCTTCGTTATAGAAAGAAAAAGAGGATATATTCATCAACCATTCCATTTTACTTTAAAGTTAAAAACTTCATGATTGTTCCGTATTGAATAGAGAAATAAGAAGATGTACAATATTATAAGGAAGGATCCACCTTTCAATACTCCGTAGTAAGTTGAACTAAAAAGTAGTTACAACTTGTTTATTGGGACCGGTTTCAACACATTTCAAGTGTCATCATCAGCCAATTAGCGAAGATCTTAAAACAACTAATACAGGGCCTCTCAGGGTGCATGCGCGTGGTGCATGCACTGTGCACGGTGCAAAAGACGACTTGGCTTGGTTGACCAGAGTGCAGACCCCCACTCCTCGATTTGGAGCAATAGCGCTGTCTGTCTCTTTCCCCACGCCTGTCTCGCTCGCTCCGCCTGTCTCCCTCTCCCCCACTTGCGCCGTTGCGCTCCAAATCCTGGCTGAGTTGAGCCGAGTATAGCCGAGTAGAGCCGAGCATAGCCGAGTAGCCCAGAGACGAAGCGTTGATCCGAGCCATACCGAGCGGCACCGAGCGGCACCGATGCACAGTGCACGCAGCTCTTGCGCCTCGCTCTGCACGCGTGAGATTTTGGGCGTTTGAGAGGCCCTGAACTAATACATTGAACACAGGCAAAAAATTAACATTGTATCATATCGTAGCAATGTTAATTTTTTTGCCTGTGTTAAATGTATTAGTTGTTTTAAGATCTTCGCTAATTGGCTGATGATGACACTTGAAATGTGTTGAAACCGGTCCCAATAAACAGGTTGTAACTACTTTTTAGTTCAACTTACTACGGAGTATTGAAAGGTGGATCCTTCCCTATAATATTGTACATCTTCTCATTCCATTTTACCTCAATAAGTACAACCTTGAGGACATCGAGGTCACTTACGACGCTCTGGGTTACCGAATGAGACTATTGTGAGCTGGGGCATACATACATACTCTGAAAGCCTCGATATTCATCTTGAGACAACCTTCTTAATTACATCATTGGAAAGTATTTTTCTTTATATTTTATCTCTTTCTTCTTTATACGTTTGTCACTAAGGACTGTTTTCTCTACATTATCATTACATATTTTTGTTTCCACTTATCGGCGTTGAAGTCTAAACGGTCTGACACCGTGGTTAGCCGGTTCGATTCCCGTTGGTCGAAAAACTTTCAACATCAGAATGTCGGTCGGCAGGATATGGGAGGTGGTGGTATACAATTTCTACTCACTGGATTGCGCGCCAAAGCTGGATTAAATTCTAAACCTCTCCGCAGTGTTCATGACGCTGTTGATGGTGATTTGTCCGTCGGATGGGGACGTTAAACCTTGAGCAGACACCTTGGTGCTATTCGACAGGAGTAGGCTGTATGCCGGCACCGAGTTTCACCCTCTCCCTTCCTACTATCATGTATCACGTCATTCATTTCATCTCATTAACTCCTCTGATGAGGTTGACGTCAGAAAGGGCAGCCGGTCATAAAAACCCACCACGACAGATTCATCTCACCTCATACCCGACCCCGTAGAGAAACAGGACAAGGGTTGGACAAACAAACAAACAATCAAACATCATTAGCTATTATTGTTTATCTTTTACTCTAAATTTTAATTAGATCACTGAATTTGTATTGTGTGATATTCTCTGTCACTTTGGTAATCTCAATTGTTTGAGGAAGAATATATACATGTATATAATAAGAGTTTTGTCTGTGTATTGCTCAGAATTAAGAATGGCATTTCTATATCGGCCATGTCTACAGTAACAAGGAAATGCACTTTTTAATTTTCCGTCATGTCTGTCTGTCTGTATGTATGTACGCGCATCACGAATTAATGGTTGAAGAGAAGTGAATGAAAATCGGTATGTAAAGTCGGGGAATAAGGCAATAAGGCACTACAATCTAGGCTATAAATAATTGTATTCACGCTGACTGAAATGGTAGTTTAGCGGAAGAGCCTATGACCTTAGATGTTAGGCCCCTTTAAACAACAAGCATCATCATCAGGTTAGGGGAAGGCCTAAAATACAATTATTAAAAATCTATGTTATCAGTTTTCCTATCGATAAATACTACATAACTAAAGTCATATAGAATTAAATATCCGATCATGTATGTCTTATAAATTTTTACCGTATCAGGTATGATAATGTAATTTTTAAGTATTTATGTTGTTACGCATTTTAATTATGTCTTACCGGGCGAGTTGGCCATGCGGTTAGAGGCGCGCGGCTGTGAGCTTGCATGCGGGAGATAGTGGGTTATAATCTCACTGTCGGCAGCCCTGAAGATGGTTTTCCGTGGTTTCCCATTTTAACACAAGGCAAATGCTGGGACTGTACCTTAATTAAGGCCACGGCCGTTTCCTTCCAATTCCTAGGCCTTTCGTAGCCCATCGTTTTTTAACGAATTTCTCGAATAGATACGGTTTACAGGACCCCAGAATCAATCTCTTGGTAATCGCCACTTTACGTGGATTATTGTCAATTTTAAAATCACATCTGTATTTCCAGTAGTTCCATTTATATTTCCTAATAACCAATTCATTGTTCTTTAATATTTTTTTTTAATTTCCAAATATTGATGCTGTACGCTGTGTTATTAATCGTTCAAATTTAATTTTGATGCTTTTTCGAAGACTAAATTGATATCAGTAGGTAAGAACATCAACAGAATTGAATGTCAGATTGGTGATAACAAGTTGGAACAGGTAGATAATTTCAAGTGTTTAGGATGCGTTTTCTCCCACGATGGCAATATAGTAAGTGAGATTGAATTGAGGCGCAGTAAAGCTAATGCAGTGAGCTCGCAGTTACGATCAACAGTATTCTGTAAGAAGGAAGTCAGCTCCCAGACGAAACAATCTTAACATCGGTCTGTTTTCAGACCAACTTTGCTTTACGGGAGCGAAAGCTGGGTGGACTCAGGATATCTTATTCATAAGTTAGAAGTAACAGACATGAAATCAGCGAGAATGATTGCTGGTACAAACAGGTACTCGAAATGAGGAGATAAAGGCTAAGTTAGGAATAAACTCGATGGATGAAGCTGTACGCATAAACCGGCTTCAGTGGTGGGGTCACGTGAGGCGAATGGAGGAGGATAGGTTACCTAGGAGAATAATGGGCTCTGTTATGGAGGGTAAGAGAAATAGAGAGACCAAGACGACGATGGTTAGACTCGGTTTCTAACAATTTAAATATAAGAGGTATAAAACTAAATGAGGCCATAGCACTAGTTGCAAATCGAGGATTGTGGCGACGTTTAGTAAATTCAGAGAGGTTTGTAGACTTAACGTTGAAAGGCATAACGGTCTATAATGATGTATGTATGTATGTATGTATGTATGTATGTATGTATGTATGTATGTATGTATGTATGTATGTATGTATGTTTCATGTACTTAAACTTCATCCTTGAAGCAATTCAGAATGTCTGAAATATTGTTGAGTTTCTCAATAAGTACATAGGATTAGACTAATTAGATTAGATTAAAGTCAGGTTAGGGCCTAGGTAATATCAAGTAATAATTATTTGTAATTTCCCTTTGTATCTCAAAGAATGCTGCTGCAATTGGGATGAAAATCCTGTAGGAAGCAATAAATTAAATTAAATTAGAAAACAAATTTCTTTACATCAGTTTCTGTAAGCCATTTGTTTGCTAAACCAGCGTGCTAAAATCGCTGCTGTTAATCTCCCTAATGCAGCTGCAGATTGCAACCAGTTTTAGCTGGTGATTATCAGAGAACCTTTGAACATCTCAAACGGGTATATAAACCGCGGCCAGCACCGTTCAGTCTGTTCTTGTCGACAGACACAACCATGAGGACGGCAACCATTGTAGTACTGGCTCTTGTGGCAGCCCTAGCAGCAGGCTCCGTGATCCCACCCAGGGAGCGGAAAGTCGGTAAGTTGGTTACTCTTTCCTCAACCTCTTCAGAATTACAACTTTTCTAAGTTCGTATCATTTATTTAGTATTCTCATTAGCGGCCACGGCATTTGACTCTCATTTATAATATCCCACATTCATTGACCATTAAAAGGGCCGTGGTAGCCGAGTGACATCATCACTGCGTTCTCACTAAGGTGTCCGTGGTTTGAATCTCGGCAATGCATGTGGAATTTTTGAAATTAAAAGTGAATCGGATTGCACGTAAAATGGAAGTCACGATACCTTACTTACTCAGCATCTACTCTTCATTCTGAATCTCTTTAATCCAACATTCTCCCACTCCTATTCTGTCTAGCATTCTTTTCGCCTTGTTTTTCCAGTTATATCCATGTTTCATCCGATGTCGATACGCTAAATGAAATATTATTTCCCTCCGGTTTTCCCTCTTTAAGCTTAGCCAATATTACTTTCTTTTTAGCTATGCATAATTATATCTGCAGAGTTCTAATTCAAGCGTTAGCTGTGGATTCTAGTTACCATACTATTATTATTGTTATTAATATTAATATTATTATTAGACATAAATATGTCTTAGAACTGGAGGTCATCCAAAAATTTTTATAACGAAATAGTGTCACGTAACAGCACGTGTGATGGAAGCGTAAGCAAGCAACCGAGAAGGCTGTGATGTAAGGTATGGATGGATGGCCTGACATTATTACCTACCAACCGTACAGGCTGTGTCTTGTAGTTGGCAGTCATTTGAAATTAGCAAGCGTTGATGGACGGCCATCACCGAGAGACATGACATATTATTTTATTTATTTGTCTTTAGTAGTGGCGAAGTTAGGACTCATGGCCCTTTCTTACATTTAAATGAATTTATTTCTCCCATTGGGAAATCTGACAGCAATTTTTTGCAGAACTAGTTGATTATTACATGCAACTCTACTGCTTTCTTCAATGCTCAAAATTTCTTCCTCATACAGTGCTAGGAATTTTACTGTTTTCTACTTTACTGTAGCAGTTTATTTCTACATTTACGTAAGAAAACAAGCTCGCTCTGCTTTTCTCTGGCAGTTGTTGGTTTTGCTGTAGAAATGTTCCTTAACATGGGACGTAACATTGCCATCCTTTGCTTTAAGAATGGTGTTTGTTTCTCTTTCCAGGACGATACGAGGTCGATTCTTTCGATAAAAGATTTTGACTTTATCTAATGTTCGGCACTAGAGTCTGGTAGACATCTAGTAGTAAGTCCAATAGTAGTGCTAAGCACAGGAATAGAGATTTGAGATAAGGAACCGTTCCAATATTTTCCGTCAATGTCAGATGCCACTTAGACCAATTTCGAAATTCTCTCTCTCGGTCACAGGTCGTGCCACTGTTGTTCATTATAGTAGCGCTCCTAGTTGTCAGAATGAGGACTTTAATTACGTGAATTAGAATGGTGAGTTAATTTAGTCACTTGAACTCTTAGGGTTGATTAATACTATGGGTATGATCATGGTACGCTCTCATCACGGTGTATTCTTAAGTGTGGTTTTACCAAGTCGACATGAAAAACATCTTTTGCTATGGACATTCACATCTTGAAAATTCTGTCGACTGATCTGAGTGCGAATCGAACCCATGATCTGCGGTAAAAACCAACCACCTGACTACTGGCACCGTCGGTAATTTTCCTGAGTCAGTGTGGAACTATAAGCGGAACAACACACTGAGGAAAGCTCAAGGAGAGTCCGATAGGAGTTGGAAGAACGTTATAGTACATTTATTATAATAACGTTAGATTTAGGTATCACCTGAGTATTTAATACATGTAATTACTCTTTGAATTCTATTGGTATACTCACAAATATCCATTTGACATCTATAATAATAATAATAATAATAATAATAATAATAATAATAATAATAATAATAATAATAATAATAATAATAATAATAATAATAATGGCACACTGTCGACTGTGGATGAACACGATGAACTGGAGGAGGTTCGTAAACACCCATACTCAACTTGCTTGAGCAGAGAATTGATGATGATGTTGATGATGATGATGATGCCTACAATAAATACTTAAAAATGTGTCCCAAAACATATTTCATATTAAAATGCGCGTTCAAAAAGAAATAATCCTTTCCTTCAAAATAATTTAGTCAAAATACATCAGTTTTGGAAGTCTTACTTGTAGCTTTTAGGCAATTAAAGAAGTATACTGGGTTTGATTCATTTAGCTGTCAAGGTTCCTGATGAAAGTGTGTCTGAAGATTAAAATAAGTTACATTCGGAAGTGTATTGTTAGTTGCATCTTAAATATACGCACTTTTATTTCAGGAAGACACACATGTTATACATTTCTGGATTCAGTAAAAACTAAAATGTGAATTTTTGATTGTTTTTCATGTCCATGTACCCTTAAACTGAGGAATAAATCCCTAACTTCTTGAAATGCCCGTAACTTTGATTATTTTATTCTTAAAACTTACAGTATATCATTTTCTGTTTTCAGCTGATAAGGATTTTCTGACTAGACAGAAGAACATTATTCAACTTCTGATCCGCCCAAACCAACGTAATCTGTTCACGGAACAGGTTGAGATTGGAAATGCCTACGATTTGGAAGCCAACCTCAACAACTACCGAGATGCCCAGGAGGTGAAACGTTTCTTGAATCTTTACAAGCATCACGAACTGGTAGCCCGTGATGAGGTGTTCTCTATAGTGTACAGGGAACACATCTGGCAGGTGGAACGTCTGTTCAACATCTTCTTCCTGGCCAAGGACTACGACACCTTCTACAAGACTGCCTGCTGGGCCCGTGATCGTGTCAATGGGGCCATGTTCGTGTATGCTTTATCGGTAGCTGTGTTGCACCGTCCAGACACCCACGACATCATCCTCCCACCCCCCTATGAGGTGTACCCCGAGCTGTTCGTGGACACCACAGTCATCCAGAAAGCCTACGAAGCCCGTATGTCCCACCAATCAGGTTCCTACGTGATCCCCTACAACTACTCCAGCCACATCCACAACTACCTGGACCGCCTCAACTACTTCACTGAGGACGTCGGTCTAGGTACCTACCTCACCTACCTTAACTACGAGTACCCTGGTTGGCTGAACACCCGCAAGTACGGTCTGAAGTCACAGCACCGCGGAGAAGTCTTCTACTACACTCGCCAGCAGCTGTTGGCCCGCTACCAGCTGGAGCGTCTGTCCCGTGGATTCCCAGGCGTCGAGACCTTCGAAACCGACATCTACCACCCTGTGCAGGTATTTACATATTTCAGTGAATATTTTAGACCAAAGCTTTCGTGGATACGATTGTAGTATCAGACAAAATGGTCTTTTGGATTTATGCTCTGGAGCTGGTGCAAAACATAACGTGGGCTACTAAAAGACACGATGTGTTTTTCTCTTAAGATGCGAATTAACGTTCCTATACGATACGATTAAGGTATGTTATTTTGTGTGCTATCTTAAGACATCAAATCACAAATATTGTTAAGACTAGTTCGAATTGCCTCACGTAATCTAAAAGAAGTAATCTCCGTACAGGCAATGAAGACCTTTGGAGGGATGGAAGGTAAAGGCTTCCACTCTCCGTAACCTCGGCACTTGATGGGGTATAGAGATTAGTTCTACGCCCAGCTGCCTTTGCCGTCAGGAATTAACCTGGTACTCACTTTTGGTGCAGGCTGCGTGTACCTCAGGTCCATGTGCACTTCCGGAAGTGGAAATCTCGTTTCTTAAATCTTGCGACTTTGTGACGAGGATTCGAACTCACGTCCTTCCTGGCGAACCAAGCACACCTTTACCGTCTCGGCCAGGCACCCTCTAATAAAAAAAAAGCCAGTCACAAACAGAGTCTTCGACGTACACGACTCAACATTTTTAGTTCTGTATTGATATTGATGGCCGGCCCCGTGGTGTAGGGGTAGCATGCCTGCCTCTTACCCGAAGGCCCCGGGTTCGATTCCCGGCCAGGTCAGGGACTTTTACCTGGACCTGAGGGCTGGTTCGAGGTCCACTCAGCCTACGTGATTAGAATTGAGGAGCTATCTGACGATGAGATAGCGGCCCCGGTCCAGAAAGCCAAGAATAACGGCCGAGAGGATTCGTCGTGCAGACCACATGACACCTCGTAATCTGCAGGCCTTCGGGCTGAGCAGCGGTTGCTTGGTAGGCCAAGGCCCTTCAAGGGCTGTAGTGCCATGGGGTTTGGTTTTTTATTGATATTGGTGCAGTCCAGAATAAAGCTCCGAATGTACAAGTAAATCCTATGGTTATATGCTAATTATAAAACAAGTTCGTGGAGATAGGACAAATTTTGGCAATAGCTAGAATCTCTTTGACCAAACTTAGCAAAACAATGGAAGATTCTGAGTTCACTAACAACACTAACATCTAAGTAATAGCGAGCCTGACTTTTCCGGTAGTAACCTAAGCTGTTGAGACGTAGACTTCCAAGAAAGGAAGTAGACTTTTTAGAAACGTCATGGATCTTACAGCAGCTACGCGCATCGGATATTCGGTACGTTTTGATTAAGACTTTTTATAAAGTATCTGAACAGTCACATACTACGCGAATGAAGGATATAGAACGATATATCCCTATACTTCTTGGAAAGATAAATGGCCAAGAGGGCAGGAACCTACAGACTGGTAGTATCAAATAGGTCACTAGGAGTCTTGGCATATATAAAGCTGAGGACAAAAGGTCTCGACTAAAAAATTGATGCTGAGGCAGTGATAAAACACTGTACTCTTTCGAATGTGAATAGGATACACTTTTATTTATATTTTCTGTTAGTTTAACTTGTGGGTTTGATACTTTTAATACGAGAAATTTCAGGAGGAGGACTATTAGCTCCAAGAAATGTAGCCATGTATAATATTTGTCTGGAACTATATGATATTCAGAATGAATTATAACGAGAGTCATATTTTAAAGGATTCTTCAGTGGGATGTGTTTTAATTGGGTGTAAAGTCTGAAACGACTGGTGAAGAACTCCTGATGTAACTTAGTATAATTTAAGAAAACATTGCACTTCAGCAGAATATGTGTTACAATCTGATATATCGGGCTGTGTAGCACGTCATAAGAAGAAATATTAATCACTTTTACACCATTTTTAAAACCTGGAACCTTTTATCGAATATTTATATGTCCCTGAACTATTGAATAAGAGTGGTTTACTTTAGACGTTTTGTTTAAAGTGAGGCAAGGTTCGTACTCCGACAACGTAATACTAAACGTATTACCTTTTGTTGTGTGTAAGGTGAAGTGTATTTATTGGGGAATATTTCTGAAAGATATCCACTGCTTTATTTTGTCAGGTTGGTTTCAACCCCCACCTCCACTACCCCAATGGACAGCCAATTCCTGCTCGTCCTGACGGCATCAGGGTGCACGACAATGATCTCGTCGATGTCGACTACGTGAAGAACATTGAATGGAGAATCAGGGATGCCATTGACAGCCACACCTTCATCGCTGTAAGTTGAGGATGACCTGTTATGGTTTGTTTACTTTGAGAGCGAAACGGGAAAAGCAGGGCGCAAAATAACGTGCTATTTTCCTTTCCAGAACGACGCTGATGGTTACAGGAGGTTTTTCATCAATGAAACTGATGGCATTGAAGTTCTTGGAAACATCATCCAGGGTAACGCCGATTCCGTCAACAGACGGTACTTCAAGTCTTACTTCGGAATGCTGCTTTCCCTGTACGGACACAGCGTGGATCCCGAGCACAAACTAGGAGTAAGTGTTCCAATAGTTCAAACTGATCGTCGAGATTTTAAAGGAAGAAATTAGCTAATTATTGTGATTATTATACTTATTTTCTGGTAACGAGAAATGAGGTTATGATTTCTGTGCAGGTTGCTCCCTCTGCTTTGGAACATACTGAGACTGCCCTCAGGGATCCCCTATACTACAACATTCTGAAGAAGACCGTCGATCTGTTCCGGCAATACCAGAACCAGTTCCCCAGCTACACTCGTGACGAGGTGAGATCTCATCCATAACCTTATGAAATACGGTATACCTATTTCACCCTCCAAATGATTATGACATAAGAGCAGGAAATAAGGATTATTAAAACTTTTGGATAACAGTAAGCAGTTGAGAAATTAGTTTAAATATTGATAGGAAAAGTTTGGATAAGGATTAGAAATTGAATTAGAAATCGATTGCAAAATTGCACTAATGCTTAGCTCGAATGTAGATTATCTACAACTATATATTAAAAGGGTTTATTAAAACAGCTTTGGCAAATCCGTCCATCAGTTCTACAGGACCGATTTGCTTCATTTCTGTTTTAATCTCTCCGGAATTACCTGCCAGTGAATCATGAGACATTGATATGTCTCTAAATTCAGCCAAATTTGAGTAATCATAAAATCAAATCATTAAATGAAAACTCCAATAATTCCAGGCGAAGGCTTACTCTAACCCGCAATACATTCTGTACTTAGCAGGTTGCTAAGCGACAAACACTTTCATTTATATTCTGATACCTGTGATTTTTATCCTTAGTAATGTCAATGCATGCAGCCATGTTCGATTGCTACCTGTCAAGCTAGAGAGTATACACTTCCTCTGATCACAGAAGAATACTCTTCCCTGCTAAATACACTTTGATTCTCTATCTTTTCCCAGCTTTCAAATATATTCAACAGATGACAGAGTGTTCCTTATGACGTATATGCAGATAGAGAAAAAGTCTACGTACAAACAGAACCCATTAGAACATACTCCTTAGATATTATCTGGGAGCACCTATCTTTTTTTTTTTTACAACTTGCTTTACGTCGCACCGAGACAGATAGGTCTTATGGCGACGATAGGATAGGAAAGGCCTAGGAGCGGGAAGGAATCGGTCGTGGCATAATTATGGTACTGCCCCAGCATTTGCCTGGTGTGAAATGGGAAACCACCAAAAACCATCTCTAGGGCTGTCGACAGTGGAGCTCGAACCCACTATATCCCGTATGCAAGCTCACAGCTGCGCGCCCCTAACCGCATGACCAACTCACTCGGTAAGGAACACCTATCAAAGGATAACCTACCTACACTAGAAAGAGTAAAGGCCATGTACCTTAAAAAAAAAATTATCTGCCTGGAAAAAAACAAAAACAAAAAAATAACCGCTCCTTCGAGACTAACCTGTGAGCTCACAAGACAATCGTCCTGTATAGAAGAACTGTGATTAAAGATACCGTTGTCTTCTACGACACAAAATAAGCTTTACTTCAAAAACTGGAGGAAAAAAAGAAAAGCGAATATATGGATAGATTTTTACCATACACACGGAATGATGACGTCAAAATGGAAGAATTCTTACAACGAAGTGCGGCTTCTTATTAAATGTTCATAAAACCATTGAAAAGGGTATGGAAAACAATACGAGAGGCATGTCAAGACGAGTGACCTATGTATAACGAATGTTGCTGAGCAGCACGGGTCCTCTAGATTACTGTTATTTACTGACTCTTCTATTGTTATAGCTTACTGTTCCTGGAGTGAAGATCGAGTCAGTCGATGTGGACAAGCTCATCACCTACTACGATGACTTCTTCTTCAACCTCAACAACGCCGTAGAGATCGAGAAGGTCGAAGAGGCCGACAGTCTGGACATCCGCGTCCGTCAGCAGCGTATCAACCACAAGCCATTCACCGTGCGCGTCAATGTAAAGAGTGACAAGGCTGCTAAGGTGATGGTCCGCTTCTACCTGGCTCCCAAGTTCGACTACCTGGGCCGTGAACTCACACTCAACCAGAAGAGGAAATACGCCGTCGAGCTCGACCGCTTCCCCTACGAGAGTGAGTATTTTCATATATATTATGTTCCTGAGTGACTCTGGGTCCCATTCACACAAGTGCTTATAATATTTAAAAAAATTGTTTTACGTCGCACCGACACAGATAGGTCTTACGGCGACGATTTGTGCTTATAATTAGTAAGACGTGTCCCAGAGGAGTCTAAATTAATTCCCACTTGTTCGTGGCAGTCTTCTCCTAACATCTTCTTCGTCCCAAAATCCTTCACTATTCATTCTCGTGCGACCACGGTGGTACACAGTTTGTGAAGCTTATGTTTTCTTTTCTCAACTCTTATGCCCCTTAACTTTCTGTAACCGATTTTCGTATTCTTCGAGGGTTAATAATGCTCACAATTTCTCCTTTACCCGCAGTTAAAACCCATCACAACTGTAGCAGTAACTTCTCTGGAACTATTCCCCCGTTTTCTTGAATTCATACAATTTGAACATGATCGGATATACACAATGACCTTCACATTAAAACAATTTAAAAAATCACCACCACAACCATAACAATGACTTCTTCGTAATTATTCCCACTTCTCCCCTGACTGGGCTCATAATTACATACATAATCTTTAACTCCTTTGATGAGGTCAACGTCAGGAAGGGCATCCGGTCGTAACAACTCGCTACGAAGATTCATCTCACTTCATACCCAACTCCATAGAGAAACGAGACGAGGGTTGGACACACACATACATACACACACAATTGCATTGATTTAAAAAACAACAATAATTACTACCACCATTACTACAACAGTGACCATAACGGTTTTTAGTTACAACATCGGAGCAACTTCAACCGCACTCTGCGTGACCGTCCTTAGCGCTTATTCCGAAATATAGACTCTTGACCTTTTATATTCGCTACCGCCATTGCGGGTGGAAAAGTAGTTTTATGATATGGTCGTAATGCATGTGGTTTGAACAGACACAATTCAAACAATTCAAATTTCTAACCGAATTAATAATAGTTGTCCGCCTCCGTGGTGTAATGGTTAGCGTGATTAGCTGCCACCCCCAGAGGCCTGGGTTCGATTCCGGCTCTGCCACGAAATTTGGAAAAGTGGTACGAGGGTTGGAACGGGATCCACCCAGCCTCGGGAGGTCAACTGAGTAGAGGTGGGTTCGATTCCCACCTCAGCCATCCTGGAAGTGGTTTTCCGTGGTTTCGCCACTTCTCCTCCAGGCAAATGCTGAGATGGTACCTAACTTAAGGCCGCGGCCGCTTCTTTCCCTCTTCCTTGCCTGTCCCATCCAATCTTCCATCCCTCCACAAGGCCCCTGTTCAGCATAGCAGGTGAGGCCGGCTGGGCGAGGTACTGGTCATTCTCCGCAGTTGTATCCCCCGATCCAAAGTCTGAAGCTCCAGGACATTGCCCTTGAGGCGGTAGAGGTGGATCCCTCGCTGAGTCCGAGAGAAAACCGACCCTGGAGGGTAAACAGATTAATAATAATAATAATATTAATAATAATAATAATAATAATAATAAAAATAATAATAATAATAATAATAATATAGTTTTCATTTTTAAGAACCTTTTGTGTGTTCTAGTATTGAGTTTGAGTATTCGCATGTTTTTTATACCATTTGTTAAATAACTTTTTTAACCACGGCTCTATAAACAAATTGTATAATGGCACGGTTCTTCAAGTGTTTGTTGCTTTTGCCCACAGTTGTTGCCGGTGACAATAAGATTGAGCGCAGCTCTCGCGACTCCAACGCCATCGTCCACGACCAGCTGACCACTAACATTCTGCTGAAGAAGGTGAACCAGGCTCTGGAGGGCAAGGACCCCCTCTACATTGGCTCTGTAAGTTCCCGACTGTAGGTTTATATGGCTATTGTTTCTTAAGTTTCAAGCTGCATGTCACTTATTCTCTGTTCTTCCTTTTAGTCATTCCGTCACTGCGGCTTCCCCGAGCGTCTGCTCATCCCCCGTGGTAGGAAGTCTGGTCTGCCTCTCAACTTCTTCGTGGTGATCTCACCCTACAACGGGCAGGACCTCAACACCCACCCATCAGTCGTCTCCTGCGGAGCCGGTTTGAACTACGAGGACGTAGACACCACTCCCATGGGTTACCCCTTCGACCGCAACATCTGGGATCCCACCAACTTCTTAGTGCCCAACATCTACCAGAAGGACGTGATCATCTACCACAAGACCCAGGAAGAAATCAACAACCCACAATAAAATCTTTGACAAGACAGAACATATACTTTATACACCAGTCCTATGGATCTGGATACGGCTGTAAATCAGAAAAGACTTTTGAAAAACAGTTGTTACCTCTTAGCTTGAAGCTAAGGACCTTGTACTTCTGATCTGAACTGAACGCAATGAAGACTGAGTCTTTTTGATAATTTTGTGTTTTTTATCTGTACATAATACCTTTTCCTTACTTTCTCCTCTGTGTTTCCCAACCTGTCACATAGCGCCATTTATCATCAGTAGACCACTAGCAACAGCGGAACAACTCAAGATTATTTATCGGACATTCATCTACCGGTATAAACGAATTTATAATTTTGTCTATACACTTCAAATCCTTACCTCATACTTCACATTTATCTCGACCTAGGTACCTCATATAAAGGTTGAATCGCGAAGCTGTGAGCTTGCATTAGGGAGATGGTAAGTTCAAATCCCACCGATGGCAGCCATGAAGGTAGTTTTCTTCGGTTTA
Organism: Anabrus simplex; assembly: GCF_040414725.1. NCBI lineage: Eukaryota > Metazoa > Arthropoda > Insecta > Orthoptera > Tettigoniidae > Anabrus > Anabrus simplex. The sequence goes on from NC_090265.1 coordinate 800,172,113, forward strand.
CAATTTTCACACCAGGCAAATGCCGGGGCTGTACCACAATTAAGGTCACGGCCGCTTCCTGCCTTTCCCTTCCCTGCGTCGTCGAAAATCTTTGATGTATTAGAAAAAAATGAAGGAAGTGATGGGATAATCGGATACAAAATAATCGCTTATTCGATTATTTCATTGTATTAGATTATATTTTCCATTCAAATTTTTCGATTATTCATTCGAATGAATGAGACAATCGAATAGTTAATACTTTTTCCATTCGATTATTTTTCGATTATTTTTTATATTATCCATCCGAAACTCCATTAGAATCAATGAGGCAAACGAATAGTTACATTTTCAACCGATTATTTTTTCGATTATTTATTCGGAACTGCATTCGAATTAATGAGGCAATTGAATAGTGAATGCTTTCGAAATTATCGCATGAAAAGTGATGTTATTCTGGTAACTTACTAATTTTTTCAACATTTGGAGATACGTTTGGAAAATGGCGCAGTTCTATTTTTCATAAGAGTTCGTCTATTCGCTTATTTCAATCCGACACACTTAAACCGAAAAATTCATTCATGACGCATCCGAATATTCTATGCGATACAACTGACTGCTATTTGAAATTCATTCGATTATTTCATTCGATTATTTATTCGATTATGTAAATAATCGGATGGAGGTTATTCGAAAATTAAAATTATTCGATTATGCCCCCACTACACCTGAATGATATTTGAAACCCATTCGATTATTTTATTCGATTATTTATTTGATTATTTAAATAATCGAATGGAGGTTATTCGATTGTCAAAAGTATTCGATTACTGAAGTAAATTCAGTTCAGTTTTTGCCAGTCAGTTTGTTTGTGTTGATAATACGGGGAAGCAGATAAACAGAATTTCTCTAAACTCAATATTTTGCCTATACATTATTTTGAATAGCTCACAGTGGCGTAGCTATGTCAAGGGAGTCCAGGCATAAAATGCCAAATTTCTCCGTTAATAGTAGCTGTACTTTACGAACAACTGTTCTAGCAATAACATATTCAGCAGCTGAATATTGCTCCTCTGTATGGATCAATAGCTTCCACACTTGTACGATTGATGTCCAACTGCACAACACAATGAGAATTATATCTGGAACATTGCGCCCCAGTCCTATTCAAAAGTTACCGTTACTGAGCGACATTCAGACTCCTCACATCAGACGGCAAAGCGCCCTTGTTACCCTGTCGACCAGGATGTTGAAGAGCAGTTACTTCCCAATATATCGGGATACAGATGAAAATGCCGCAACGAGAATGAAATCACGGAAACCTGCCTGGAGGAGGGCAAAGGCATTAGTCAATTCAGGGTAGGGGAGGTGGTGGTATACAATTTCTAATCACTAGATTGCGTACTAAAAGCCTGGATTAAATTCCAAAGCTCTCCGCAGTGCTCATATGGAGTGAGGGCATACGACACAGTTGATGATGATTCGTCCGTCGGATAGCAACGTTAAGCCCTGAGCAGACCCCTTGGTGCTATTCGACAGGAGAAGGCTATGTGCCAGCACAGGGTTTCACCCTCTCCCTTCCTACTGTCATATATCACGTCATTCATATCATCTCATTATGTCCTCTGACGAAGTTGACGTCAGGGAGGATATCCGGTCATAAAAACCCGCCACGACAGATTCAACTTACTTCATACCTGACACCATAGAGAAACGGGACAAGGGTTGGGCAAACAAACAAACAAACAAACAAACAAACAAACAAACAAACAAACAAACAAACAAACAAACAAACAAACAAACAAACAAACAAACAAACAAACAAACAAACAAACAAACAAACAAACAAACAAACAAACAATTTAAACCTGATTAAACATGGAAACATAAATGGTCTCAATCACACCCCCACCGAGCTCGATAGCTGCAGTCGCTTAATTGCGGTTAGTATCCAGTATTCGGGAGATAGTAGGTTCGAACCCCACTGTCGGCAGCCCTGAAAATGGTTTTCCATGATTTTCCATTTTCACACCAGGCAAATGGGGCTGTACCTTAATTAAAGCCACGGCCGCTTCCTTCCTACTCCTAGCCCTTTCCTGTCCCATCGTCGCCGTAAGACCTATCGGTGTCGGTGCGACGTAAAACAACTAGCAAAAAAAAAAAAAATCACACCCCCATGGCATTGTCAACATCAGGGATCCTACTACATAGTTCTGAGTTCAACCTTTCTCGCTCCACCTGGACCGCACTTAACAGGATACACCGCGGAGTTGGAAGAAGTGCTTCTGCTCTACATCAATGGGGCTGGAAAGACTCTGCAGCTTGTGACTGTGGTGCTGAAGTGCAAACCATCGTGCACATTCTGAAGGACCGCCCTCTGCGAGCTTTCGCTGGTTCCATCCAGGACATACATCGTGTTGACCGCTGAGGCACATTCTAGGTTGGAAGAGCTGGACATTCGTCTGTGAGTGACTGAAAGCCCTCCACATTAAACTTTTAGAGTCAATTTTGTATCTATTATATTTTTGTGTCAAGAACGTGTACATTGAGTCGATTGTCAACTGCAGCATCATACGCTAAATAAATAAATAAATAAATAAATAAATAAATAAATAAATAAATAAATAAATAAATAAATAAATAGTAAAGCTGTACTAACAAACATAACATAGTTATGTCAAATATAATTTCCGATCTGTTATGTGTCACGCATTTTTACAGTGATAGCAATCATAACGGTGATAATGGTGATTGTTAGATTTTTCACTAACGTTAAATTATATCAATGCGGACCGGCTCCATGGCTAAAGGGTTAGCGTGCTGGCCTGTGGTCACAGGGGCCCCGGGTTCGATTCCCGGCAGGGTAGGGAATGTTAACCATCATTGGTTAATTTCGCTGGTACGGGGGCTGGGTGTATGTGTCGTCTTCATCACGCGCAGGTCGCCTACGGGAGTCAAATCAAAAGACCTGCATCTGGCGAGCCGAACTTGTCCTCGGACACTCCCGGCACTAAAAGCCATACGCCATTTCTTTTTTATATCAGTGCCAATAGTAGCTCTATGTATAAAGGTTAAAAACAGTAATTATTGTAGTAAATCTAATTTTGAACCATCTACAGTTTATCTGATGCATTTTTCTCGTAATTCATTACTAAGACTATCAACAACGAGCATCGCCGACGTGGAGATATTGCTCTGTCATCATAGTAACGAATTGACTAGCGATGGAGGTGATGGTTTCTATAAGCTGCAAAGTAGTAGTGGTGATGATGATGGTGATTACTGTTTTAAGTACAACTAGGCAACCGTCCTCTAAAAAGACCAATCAGAGAGAGAAAATATAAGGGATCCGACACTTCGAAAAATGAAAGTATCAGCCAGTTAAAGACAAGGAGCACGAATGGTGTGAAAATGAAGGACTCCCTAGGTCTGCATACGTAATAGCGTCGCGGTCGGAAAGGAACAAGTGTTGACCAAGGGAGGTCTGATAGAATAGCTGAAAGTGAGGAGCCTGGGGAAAGTAAGTGGAAGCCATGCCAGGACTCAGACAAAGGCCCCGTGGTCGCCAATCCACGCTCGCACTTTAAGAGCCCCTGGGTTCTCTTTTAGTCTCTTCTTACGACAGGCATGGGATACCGTGGGTGTTATTCTACCGCCCCCACTCACAGAGGGAGATAGGCTGTAAAAAGCGTGGTTATATTTGACGAAGATAAATGAAGTTAATTATCGAAATTAGAAGGAAAATGAGAAGGAACTATCAGTTAGAGGAATAAGGGGAAAATGCTCTGGCCTTCCAACCCCGACTTGACAGGTTCGATCCTGGCTCAGTCCGATGATATTTGAAGGTGTTCAAATATGTTAGCCTCGTATCGGTAGATTTACTGGCACGTAAAAGAACTCCTACGGGACAAAATTCCGGCTCTTTCGGCGTCTCTGAAAAGCGTCAAAAGTAGTTAGTGAGACGTAAAAACATTATTATTATTATTATTATTATTATTATTATTATTATTGGTCTTTGCTGGCGGGACCTAAGTCTTCTGGTATAGGCTAGAACAATTTTGTTACTTTCATTGATCTGTCTCTGTCTTATCCTTGGCTTTGACAGTATGAAAGTGACTGAGGTATGAGCTAGTCCCTGCTATAAATAGTGTGAAAATGTTGCTCATAGGATCGGTTGGTGCATGCATTTCAGTGGGCTTGGCAGACTGATATGTAATAGCAACTTCTGGCTCGTTGAGGAAAGCAAAGATAAACTACCTCACTTCTCATTCCCTAGTACGCCTCTTCAGTGATGGCTGGGCCATCTAAGACAGCCGATGGCGGAGTTGTTGAGGATCCAACCAGCCTTCGGGCTGAGGACGGAACATATAATAATATAATTATTATTATTATTATTATTAGTATTATTATTATTATTTCTCTTGGTTGTAAACGGTAATCAGCAGCAATACGTAGCTGTAGTTTAGAAGTAGCGAGGCTTCCACTTTCCTGGAGGCCTTGGATTCGATTCCTAGCCAGGTCAGGGATTGTTCCTGGGACTGACGACTAGTTCGAGGTTCACTCGGTCTACGTAAGAACACCTGAGGAGCTATCTGATGGTCAGATAATGGCCACGGTTTAGAAGGCCAAGAATGACGACCGAGAGGAATCATCGCGCTGACTACGCGTTACATCGAAATTTACAGGTATTCGAGTTGAACAGCAGACGCTCATCCCCTGCATGGCCGTACAACTCCAGCCCAGAGACTGAAGTGACCGAGCTCGATAGCTGCAGTCGCTTAAGTGCGACCTGTATCCAGTATTCGGGAGATAGTAGGTTCGAACCCCACTGTCGGCAGCCCTGAAAATGGTTTTCCGTGGTTTCCAATTTTCACATCAGGCAAATGCTGGGGCTGTACCTTAATTAAGGCCACGGCCGCTTCCTTCCCACTCCAAGCCCTTTCCTGTCCCATCGTCGCCATAAGACCTATATGTGTCGGTGCGTCGTAAAGCAAAAAAAAAAAAAAAAAAAAAAAGAGATTGAAGTCAAGAAAAAATTTCCTACGAATGTCTGAGGAACTAACTGGATCACCTGACACTGCAAGCCAAGCTCCCCGTTATCACAGGGCAGATGACAGTTGCACAACGTTTGCCACTTCGATGTCATGAAGACTGATCTGTCTGGAAGTCCTTGAACAGACTGAGGACAGGAGTGGGCAGATCCAAAGTCAACCTAGCGAGATGGTGCTATACGCTAGCAACATCGAATGTGACTGCGGCGAAGAAGAAACTATGCAGCATATGCTCCAGTCTTCCTGCAATGAAGATGATCTGTTGCTAGGTTCTAGTCGAGATCGGTGTGAAGTGCTTTGATTTTTATATGTGTTATAGTTTGTTATGTAGTTTAGTATGAATTGAACTAAGTAAATGATATTTCTGATGTAATAATAATAATAATAATAATAATAATAATAATAATAATAATAATAATAATAATAATAATAATCTCTCATAAAATCTAATTCGCGACCTCCTGACCTATTTGGCCGAATGTTGTATCTATTTGTATTCGGAATCCATAAGGCCACAAGCTCCAATACTCTGTCATTTAATATGATAAGGTAACAATATCTCTGTTCAGTTCAGGATAACAGACACAATTTCTAATGCCGACATCCCTACTTCATTATCACTAACACCACCACCACCACCAAACTCAGACATGAAGATCGCCCATGGGTGTCATATAGAAAGACCTGCACCAGGCGAGCCAAACATGTCCTCGGACACTCCCAGCACTAAAAGCCATACGATAAATAAATACATCTTCCACAACTGATTACTTCTACGAAGTTATAAATGCGACCCAGATTTGATTTTTTTGGCTAGTGGCTTTACGTCGAACCGACACAGATAGGTCTTATGGCGAAGATGGGATAGGAAAGGCCTAGGAGTTGGAAGGAAGCGCCCGTGGCCTTAATTAAAGGTACAACCCCAGCATTTGCCTGGTGTGAAAATGGGAAACAACGGAAAACCATTTTCAGGGCTGCCGACAGTGGGATTCGAACCCACTATCTCCCGGACGCAAGCTCACAGCTGTGCACCCCTAACCGCACGGCCAACTCACCCGGTGTTAACAAAAGTTAATATCCTAGAGCATAATTGGAAAACATAAGCTGCGTCTATGGATCAGTGGTAGAGTGTCGGCCTCTGGATCCCACGATAAGGGGTTCAAACCCGGCAAAGGCAGTCGGATTTTTGAAGGGTGGAACAAAGCCCATTCGACTCTCCATGTCGTAAGATGTCGGCATGTAAAAGATCTCTGGTGACACATTTGGTGTTTGTCCGACAAAATTAATTAAATCTCACCCATAGACCCAAGAGAGTTTTGGTTTACTCGGTCTGCCATCTAGTAGGCCTAGAGCAGGGCCTCTCAAACGCCCAAAATCTCACGCGTGCAAACTGCGGCGCAGAGTTCCTGTGCACAATGCATCGGTCCCACTCGGCTCGGCTCGGACCAGCGCTTCGTCTCTGGGCTACTCGGCTAAGCCCGGCTCAACTCGGCTCGGATTTGGAGCACTACGGAGCAAGTGAGGAAGAGGGAGACAGGGGGAGCGAGCGAGACAGGCGTGGGGAAAGAGAGAGATGGCGCTATTGCTCCAAATCGAAGAGTGGGGGTCTGCACTCTGTTCAACCAAGCGAAGTCGTATTTTGCACCGTGCACAGTGCATGCACCCTGAGAGGCCCTGGCCTAGAGTAAAACGGAACGTCGAAATTGACGAGAAGAGCCGGATGGCGTCAAACTGAAATGACTGCACACGGTAGCTGAGCCCATACGATTATTATTATTATTATTATTATTATTATTATTATTATTATTATTATTATTATTATTATTATTATTATTATTATTATTTTCATCGATGACATTAAATTGTTCAACAAAGATGTGCAGACATTGAACGAGCTGAGCCAGTGGACGAATCAATGTCTCAACAACATGGGTTTTACAATCAATCAGCAAAAGTCAGCGAACAATATCAATTCGAACCATATCTTTGGAGAGAAGGTAAATGACGCGGAAGGATACAAATACCTAGGAATATTAGAAGACTCGAGAAATGTAATTAAACCCGAGAATAAAGTTATCATAGCCAACAAGATCGAATCACGTGTAACAAATGTATGCCAAACAAAGTTGAACGCGAGAAACCTGTTTGCAGCAATAAATGAGTATGCGTTATCAACTATTAACTATTATATTGGCCTGATCCCGTACGAGCACGAAGAATTTAACAACATTGATCTGAAGGTGAGAGGAATCTTGAGAGAGCATAATATCGTCAGAACAGCAGGTAATATGGAACGACTGTACCTGAAAAGACATGAGTTAGGAAGAGGACTACAAAATATTTCTGAGAAGGCCGAATTGATTTTACTAGAACTATGTAAATATTTGGCAACAAACACAAGAACGAAGTTTATCGCAGAAAGTGAAAGAAGAAATGCAACCCATCTTGGACTGATTGAAGAACATTTGAAACGGAAGTACCTAATTGAGGAAGGAAACGATGTCACGGTAAAAGTAGTTAAGCAGAAACAAAAACAGATGCGAATGGATCGAATCATGGCTAAGTCAATGCATTCCACATTGTTCCGTGAACAACAGGAGAAATTTGTTGACGTAAAACAGTCATCGTTATGGCTAATGAGGGGGAATATATCTCCACAGGAAGAAGGAATGTTCTGTAAGATACAAGACAGAAACATCTTCTTTAGTCATGGGAGTATATTCCAGAGGTGCCCACACTGCAACCAGGGCAATAAGACACTAGATCACCTGGCAACACAATGTGGACGAATGCTTAATTTGGACTACAATAAACGCCACAATGATGTTGTCAGATGCTTGCATTTCATGTTCACCAAAAAGTATGGGCTGAATAATTCTAAGAAAATAAAGAACTATAAAGTTGAAAATGTCATATCCAATCAGCGAATTAGAATAAAGTCAGACGTCATCATACAGACTGAGCTTCGCATTGAACACAATAAACCGGATCTGATGATACGTGACCTTGTAAAGAATGAAATCCTATTAACTGAAGTTGGAATCACAAACAAAAATATACTAAAACAGACTGAAACCACTAAAGGAAGAAAGTACGAGATGCTAGCCAACGAACTCTCACTTATGTACAATGGGGCCAAGGTGACGATGGTCCCTGTGGTAATAACATGGGACGGGCTAGTTACCAACTTGTTCAAGAAGCACATGGACAAATTGGAAGTGAGCAAACAGCTACAGGCCTACCTACAGACCATTGTACTAAAAAGAACATGTGGGAGTGTGCTAATCGACTTCAGACGAGGCAACTTGGATAACGAGTTGTGGACGGAGGACTTGCAAACAATGATGGACCAGATGGAGGCGGTCCTGGTACCGTAAATGGTGTGCAAGAAGTGTGTATACAAATGCGTAGAATCATTGGATGTAACATGGACTTAAAAACTAATTGAATAAATTAATTATTATTATTATCATTATTATTATTATTATTATTATTATTATTATTATTATTATTATTATTATTATTATTGGAAAACATGCAGCAAAAGCACAAACAAAGAGCAAGGTGTCCGAAAAATATCATTAACCCAGATTTAACATTAGTTTGTTAGTGGTTTAGAAATTAAACAGAGAAAAATTGGCCTGAAAACAGCGTCAGAAACAGTAAGAAATGAAAATTCTCGGACATGTTATAGCGGTCCACCAGATACTCCGAAAAAGTGGCCCCTCCAATGATATCACCGCAGTAGTCATTCTCAGTCCCTCCTTACCTTGTCCGACTCCTGAAATGAATATTAATATTGACTGTCAAAAGGTATACAGACCAATTAGACTACGATGATAAATGAATTATATGCTATTACTATAATCTTTTTCCTTTCTTTCTTTCTTTCTTTCTTTCATTCATTCTTTCTTTCTTTTTCTTTCTTTATCCGTTTACCCTCCAGGGTCGGATTTTCCCTCACATTCAGAGTCTCAAGGGCAGTGTCGTGGGGTTGTGGGACTACAACCGGGGTGGAGGACCAACTTCACATTAACGTCCTCATCTATTATGCTGAGCAAGGGCCTTGTTGGGGGGATGGAAGATCGAAACTGATGGGCAAGAAAGTGGGAAGGAAGCGGCCGGGCCTTAAGTAAGGAACCATCCCGGCATTTACCCGGAGGAGAAGTGGGAACCACGGGAAACCACTAAGAGGATGCCTGAAGTGTGAATCAAGATCCCCTCTACTCAGTTAACCTCCCGAGACTGAGTGGATCCCGTTCCAGCTCTCGCACCATTTCTCAATTTTTTTTGGAAGAGCGAGGAATCGAACCCGGGCCTCCGGAGGTGGCAGCTAATCACATTAACCACTACACCACAGAGGCGGACATTAACTATAATCTACGTACCTAATTGCTCTAGACTTCAACGGAGTTATATTGTCTAGGTTGGCTTGGGCACAATTCTGTTCTACCGAGCTCGATAGCTGCAGTCGTTTAAGTGTGGTCAGTATACAGTATTCACGAGATAGTGGGTTTGAACCCCACTGTCGGCAGCCCCGCAGTGGTTTTCCGTGGTTTCCCATTTTCACACCAGGCACATTAATGAATGGCGGTAAATGGGGTTACACAAAAATAAAGCATACAGACACAACAGAGCTGAAAATAAATGTTTACTATGTTCCAAAGAAATCCACTCAGTCTCGGGAGGTCACCTGAGTTGACGGGGTCTTGATTCGCACCTCAGGCATCCTGATAGTGGTTTTCCGTGGTTTCCCCACTTCTCCTCCAGGCGAATGCCGGGATGGTACCTAACTTAAGGCCACGGCCGCTTCCTTCCCTCTTCCTCGCCTATCCCTTCCAATCTTCCCATCCCTCCACAAGGCCCCTGTTCAGCATAGCAGGTGAGGCCGCCTGGGCGAGGTACTGGTCATACTCCCCAGTTGTATCCCCCGACCAAGAGTCTGAAGATCCAGGACACTGCCCTTGAGGCGGTAGAGGTGGGATCCCTCGCTAAGTCCGAGGGAAAAACCGAACCTGGAGGGTAAACAGATGATGATGATGATGATGATGATGATGACGAACAATATCTCCCTCTAGATTTGCACCGAGATGAGAGTCCCATCATTATTTTGGCAAATAATGGAGAATAATATGTATTGAGGCTATTCAGGAATATCTGTCTCCTGTCGATCTTTTTAATTAGTTGGCACACTCATCGAGAGAAGGGGCTACCTGGCAGAGGCGGTAAAGGCGTGCTCGGTTCGCCCGGAAGGACGTGGGTTCGAATCCCCGTCAGGAAGTCGTAAAAATTAAGAAACGAGATTTCCACTTCCGGAGGTGCACATGGCCCTGAGGTTCACTCAGCCTACACCAAAAATGAGTACCAGGTTAATTCCTAGGGGCAAAGGTGGCCGGGCGTAGAGCTAACCACTCAACCCCATCAAGTGCCGAGGTTACGGATAGTGGAAGCCTTTACCTTCCACCCCTCGAGGGGTCTTCATGGCCTGTACGGAGTTGACTTTGCTTTGCTTTTCTTACTCATCGAGAGAAAAGTGATTCTGAGAATGTACACACAACCAACTCTTACGCTGTTAATTCCGTCCACTTTACGGGAGACTTCCACCTAAAGACTGTTCAGTAATCCTTAAAAATTAGCACCTCAGGGTTTTTCAATTTGGCATTGTTGGATGGTGACCACAGATCCTTTAGCTGAGTTTGACATTGCTTCCACATACTGTGCCTTAATTCTCATTTTAAAATCTCGTATTCGATCACCTTTGGCCAATTCTCGATGTCTTCTGACCCGATGGTAGGTTTGGGAGGCCTAGGGAGTATTCCTTTCTGGCTCTTCGAATTCTTTTGACCATACTCTCTTACTTCGAAGGTTGACACTTTTCAATTTTCTCTTCCAATTAGTGTTAAGAGGGTATGATATTATCGTTGTATTCCTCATAAATCAATAATTATTGGAAATGAAAGTCGACTGCCGGTTTTCAGTGTCAGAATGATTGAAACCACCATCTATCAGCGAGGATAGGAACTATGCCGGCTCCAATGATTATTGACTGACAGATGAAATGAAATGATATTGGAGAGTGTTGCTGGAATAAAAGATCACAAGGAAAACCGGAGGACTCGGATAAAATTCTGTCCCGCCTCCTCTTTGTCCAGCACAAATCTCACATGGAGTGACCAGGAGTTGAACCACGGAACTCAGCGGTCAGAGGCCGGCGCGCCATGTCTTGCTTCAAATCTCTTTTCTGGATACCTATAACCCTGGAATATATCAAGCCCACTACACACAAATCTCAGCCACTCTCCTCATTTACTGCAGATGAAACGATTAATCCCTCAAGGATTATTTTCTGAAAGCCTAGTCTTTCTTTCTTGTTGATTTATGAACGGAACATTTTCATGTCTGCATGTCTCGAGTTTCCTGTCAACTTTCCTTCCGGTTTCTCGGCTATTAATTGCTGTAATCCACAGATGCATTAATTTCTCTTGAATTAGATTTGCGATCCGAAGTGAAATGGCGAAGTACTCGACATGGTTCACGATGGGTTATCGGCCATTTATCTCACACGTCAGAGTTCATGCTCTCAGACTGAACACCCTTTGATCTCCTGTCTAGAATTCTACATAAGTGGAGACTTCTAGACGTTTAAAGTGAGAACCTGGTTTCGTAATCGCATTAACCCTTAGACAGCAGTTAATACGACAGGGTTCTCACCAGTGTAAAGTAGAATATATTATTATTTTCTTTCCATGAGATTAGTCACGACCCTGTTAACCGTCCTGTATTTTCCTGTACAACAATCCGTAATAATGTGACACATTTGTTACTATACTTACAGGCAGTGGCGGCGCGTGGATAAAGCGTCTGGGGGTTCACTGCTGTCGGAAATAACGTGTTGAGATTTATTGTTACTTGATGTTTACATAGATGTAAAGTAGCGACATTGCTTGATTAGAAACGCGATTTTTCTTTGAAGAGACACGGCTACAGCTCGAAGAAGTTACCAAAATAATGAGGATGAAGGACAGAGAATATGATGTGCAATTACTTAAAGCGGATCCAATTTCCTCTGATTTTGGAGACGTTGCTTGTGTACAAATAACTTCTTCAAGAACGTGTTAGGCAGACTACTGTTCTTTATGTATTGACGTATTTTGCTGCTTACTTTTATAAAACAGGTATTGCTAATGAAAAGCTCCAGGAGCTCTCAACTTGGGAGCGTGGGTTGGCGACCACGGGGCCCTTAGCAAGGTCCTAGCATTACTTCCACTTACTTGCACCAGGATCCTTACTTTCATCTACCCTATCTGACCTCTCTTGATCAAGTCTTGTTCTTTTCCGATCCCGACAGGATTAGAGCACTCGAGGCTCAGGGAGTGTTTCATTTTCACGCCCTTCGCGGCCTTTGTCTTTTTTTGGCCGACACCTTCATTTTCAAAGTGTAGGATCCCTTCATTTTTTTCTTTATGATTAGTGTTATACAGAGGACTAGCTGATTAACCCGTGCTTCGCTGCGGAATTCTAGTTTAGGTAGTGTACACGTTGTGAGTAAGATTCTATTAAATTGCATAGTTCTTAACATTATTCCAGAAACGCGACGGGGAAGTCACCATACGTCTTTTCTCGTGTGAAGACTGGTTTAGGGAATTTTCATGTTAATGGTAGGCCCTGTTGCCTACCATCAGTCACAATCAAGTTGTAGAATTTTCATTATAATGGCAGACACTCACTCTCCACATGCCTTTTTACAACATCAGAAAGAGTGGTTTTCCCAACTGAAATCAGCACAGGTCATTATAATGACGTCAGTAGGAATGTTACGATTAAATGAAAAACCACACATTTTCTCACTTTTAACGAACTGTACTACGCTTCCACTCTGTTATTATTCTGTTAAGTTTGCACACTGAGCATTCCAATCAGCGCCTCAGAGTAGGGGTCGAATAGCTAGAATACTGTGATAAACCAGTGTGTTACGTACCAGCAGTATCAGAAAATGTATGAACCAGAGGAATGGCACGCTAAAGAAGAAAGTTATCCACCTCCTTAGCTACTTCCCGCCAATATTCAAACAGGCTGTCATACTCGGTACGCAGTAGTAGCCCCATCTATCGAAGATGAGTGGCAGCATAAACGACAAAGAACATCACAACAAACAATGCTCCATGTAATGTTATTCTTGATCGATTTTATGAGCTTTCGATATTGTAGGCCTTCAGATTTAGTTTCCTTCCAACTCTGAAATACTACTATTATCATAGTCAGTACGGTAAAACTGAATAAAACATAAATGATCGGAAATGGCATTCTTTATAACTTCTTTACGTAGTACTTTTCGATACGACAAAGAACATACAAAAAATTACATTTTAGGCGCCTTCCCCTAAACTACCATTTCGTCCAGGGTGAATAAAATTATTTATAGCCTAGACTGTAGTTTCTTATTCCCCGACTCTACAGACCGATTTTCATTAAATTCTGTTTACCCATTATCTCGTGACTCGGCGGTGATATGGACTTAGCAACAAAATTACAAATTAACGAATATCTGTGTTATCATATGCGATACGGCAAGAATGTATAAGACATAAATGATCGGAAATTTAATTCTATATAACTTTAGGTATGTAGTAATTATCGATAGGACCGCTAATAGCATACATATTTGAGAATTAAATTTTAGGCCTTCCCATAAACTACCATTTCACTCAGCGTTAATAAAATTATTTACGGCCTAGATTGTAGTGACTTATTCCAAGCCTTCACATACCGATTTTCATTAAATTCTCTTCAGCAGTTTTCTCATGAAGCGTGTACATACATACATACAGACAGACAGAAATTACGGAAAACGAAAAAGTGCATTTCCTCGTTACTGTGGACACGACCGATACAGAAATACAATTATTTTTAAATTCTCAGCTATGTATGGACAAAACTCTTATTTTATATATAGATGGTTGCCTAGTTGTATTTCCTCTTAAAACAATAATCGCCATCACCACTTACTAATGAAACGACTCATTAATTACATAAACACAGGCTACGAATGCCTATTGATTCTATACAAAACGTAGTTACCAAAATATTCGGGCTCATTGTGGTTAATTACATCAGAATTGCAAAATCGTCAAATTAAAACCCCTCAAAAACCTGCCACATACGAGAAACTTTAACCGCGCGCTCTAACAGTGCTTCGGCTAATTTCGGAACTGCTCGATGTAACTCGTGTCTATCGCTGGTCCAGTCGCTAGCGATTCCTGGGCTATGTTTTCCCTGCTCCTCACAGCCCCTCGCCTTGTGAACCCTCCTTACGTCTCACTGCCCCGCGACCGTAGTCCTGAAATTGAACCTCTTCTCTGGTTCCGAAGAGGAACAGAGTGTTGATGTCAAAAATATTGCTACGCGCGTGGATATACAGAGCTTATTAAAGGAATAGGCTGCAATAAACCATTTTACATAGACTTATTAATTTCTAGGGGGTTCACTGAACCACTGAACATATAGCACGCACCGCCATTGCTTACAGGTAATTAATATTAAGAACAAAGGGTGTGATAGTCAAGTGGCACCGTCACTGGATTCTCAAACGTCCTTGTGGTTCGGATTCCGGGTTAAATTAGAGGTCCCGTGACCGTGGTCAAGATATAAACAGCCACACAAAACTTCAAAACTTGTTCCTTGCTGTTTTCGTTGTGAGACGTCACTTGTGTTCGGCATTGCTTCCACTTCTAACAGATTCCACTTTTTTTTTTTTTTTTTCGGGGGGGCCCCCGAAGCCCGCTCCCCCCGCGTGACCATCGACTCAATCTACATGGCCTCCGACATGCTATTAGTTCTAAGAAGAAAAGGATAGCAGGGAGGAGTGGAAGTGTGATACTACAGGAGTATCTGCCTGTCCCCATGCTCAGCATGCTACCAGGCCAGATGTGGTGGTGGGTATAAATAGTGGTGTAATCAGGTAGTAAGGGTCAGGACAAAACCACATAGGCGGAAATAGAAAGGTGCCTACATGTAAAACCTGACATTTTGTAGATAGCACATGCAAGGATGTGGTTCTGGAGAGGTCCAGGTAATTGTGTTAGTTGGGAATAGGTATCATGCACCGTCATAAGCCTATTCCTCGCCGTTCCAGTTATTCAGGGGATCAGTCCTTCTGGGCACTGCTGTGACTAGCGCGGGCCATGCCGGTTGCCGAGCCATGCGGCAATAGCCACTAGTGCCTGCCGCACCGCCCGACCCCCTTGAGGTCCCTCGTACCCAGTCTCCAATCCTGGAGAATGAGGCCAAGCCCGCCGAGGCGGGGACCTGTTGGATGGTTGTGGGACATGGCGCCGGGCCTCCTTCCTCTCTGCCCGCGCCATGGCCCGGTATACAGGGCAACTGCGATGGGAGGCCGGGTGGGCCCCCGCACAGTTGGCGCACACCGGCGCCTCCCTAAGTGTAGCGCAGGCCGTGTAATGGTGATCACCACCACAACGGTTGCACCTTACTTGGAGCCCACAGCTGACCTGTCGGTGGCCCCACCTCAAACAGCGGAAACACTGCAAGAGCTGTTGAGGGGGACGTTCTGTTCTCACCTGACTGCCGCTACCTGCTGAGGTCCTCTCCTGATTGGCTCCTCGGCTGACTGCTGTCCTGGGAGCAGTCCTGCGTTGCAGCTGGGCAGTCCTCTCGTGGTGGGCCGGCGTCGCCTTCTGCTTCCTGGTCCGGCGTCGTCGTCTTCTTCTTCCCTGGGGTTTCTTCTCGGCGGGGGAAGAGGCCTCGTCCTGGTGGCCCTCCTCCCGGCCTGGTGACCCCGGGGTGACTGGTGGCTCCGCTGCGTCGCCGTCTTCTTCCTTCTCCTGGCTGGCGGCGGCGGCGTCGGTCGGTGCTACCACTCGACTGCGTTCCCGGTCCTGGAGGGCGCACATCGAGGTCTGCAGCTCGACAGACACGATGGCAGGCTGGGCCTGGGTAGCAGTCTCCGAACGCCATGGGGCGTCCTTTTCCACTGCTGTGCTGCCATCCGCCATCAGGGGCGCCTTCCTAGATTGCGCCCGGGTGACAGGCCCTTCCTGGTAGGCCCGGGTCTGTGACCACTTCGTGGAGGTGGCCCTTGGAGGAGCGGTCTGCGTCCACTTCGCAGTTCTGAGTCGCTCAGCCTGGGTCGCACAGTCGCGGCGCCAGGGGGCGGCATGCTCCACCTCCGTAGTGGCGTCGGTGGTCTCCGGCTGGGTGGCTTGGACTAGGTCGGTGTTAACCGCCCTATGCCTTAACCTCCTCGGCGTCTGGGTGATGGCCTCCTTGGTCTCCGGCTCAGCACTCCTCCTGAGGGCGCCGGCGTTCGTCCCTGGCACGCCGTCCCTCCCAGGTAGACGGACGACCTGAAACAGATTAGAGAGCTCCATCTCCACGTCGTGCATCCGCTCCTGGTCGTGATGCCTTATGATGAGGCCTCCTGGTAGAAAGCTCTCCACGGACATGGTCGTCGGTAGCCTCCTGCCTCCCTGGACGGGGCGCCGCACTCTGTCCAGGACTAGGGCCCGTTCTGAATGAACAGGGCGACCTGGCCTGTAGTAGACGAGCAGCGCCTCGTACTCCGGATCGGTGTAGCCCTCAGAGAAGAAAAAGCCTGCAGGGGGTTCGCACCCGTCCCTGTGCGGCTCCGTCTCCACCTCGGTCTGCGACGCGTCCTGCTCCTTCGGTGAGGGCGGTGTCTTCGGTTCGGGGTGGTCCTCCATCCATTGCCGCGTTGGGTAGAAGCGGCCTCCCCTGTAGATAACTCCTTTCGCCAACGCCATGCCATTGGGACCGTCCCTGAAGTTCGTCGTGGCCATCCTGAAATAAAATCCTGAAAGAGAGAAGCGAGCACTGAGAAGTGCTCAGCTTAGACAAAGCCCTTCGAAGATGTACTAACAAGTACAGCTGCCTGACTAGTACTGGGAAAGTACAGAGCGCCTGGCAAGGAGAGAGAGAGCGAGCGGGAGGAACACGTCCTTCCACTACGGCTGTCGAACTCGTCCTGGTGTATTCCACTTTTCAGTACTAACTGTCCAACCTCTGCTGACCAACTTCCCTACTTTTCCAACCATGTCAGTGCAAACTTCAGGAGGCCCAGAACAGTCTTCTATTTTTACGCCTTCTCTAGTTCCCCACTTTCTTTTTACCCATATGTAGTTAGTCACCATAAATACTATCATGGAGTTATCAGTAAAATGAAACAAGATGCTGAGAGACATTTCAATATCCTAATAAACCAGTTACATGAATCTGTAATGAACACAAATCATACATCATTTTTAGTCTTTGCGGCAACTCATCATTTGTGTTACGCAACGCATCAACAGGAAATTCCACTGCTGCCTGGAAGGGAGCACTTCAAACTGGCAATATTTCAAAGTTGTCTCTTGTTGTAAGCCATGCCTTGAAACACAGACAGTTTGGAGTCACGAGTGTTTAGAACAGGGCCTCTCAGGGCGCATGCGCGTGGTGCATGCACTGTGCACGGTGCAAAAGACGACTTCGCTTGGTTGACCAGAGTGCAGACCCCTCTATTCCTCTCTCCCTACACCTGTCTCACCCGTTCGGCCTGTCTCCGCGTTCCTCACCTTCACTGCTGTTTCTCCCCCACTGCGAAATGTTTACGCGTGGTGAGCGGAGACGTTCAGTTGTATGGGACAAGGTTACCAGTGTTATTAAAAAAATTTAAAAAAGTGAATTAGAAATACACATACATGTTTGAGAGGAATGTAAACATAATTTAAAAAAATGCAGAACCCGTAACCACAATGAAAATGCTACAGTACTGGAACAAACCTCATTTGTGGATATAGAATGCTCTTCTTCAAGATGTTTCAACTACCTTAATTCTTTCTCTCTGACGTTTCCTATGATTTCACAATAATTTTCCGAATGTAGTCTGTTGTAGTGTCTTTCAGCAGACGATTTTCTTACGCACGTAATTATCGTCCCTATCGTCCCACAGATTAAGCATTTGGCGTTATCGTCACGACAGAGAGAAAAAAAAAAGTAAGTTCCTAGTTCGATTGAAATGGACTTTCGGAAGTCTTTGCTTTCTTCGAAACAGGTTGCTCCATTATTATGTTGTTGTCGTGCGCTTATCTATTTCACTGATAAACACGTCGTCTACCACCAAACGCTTCGTCGCTCTCAGCACACTACACCATCCGAGTGAAGCCGAGTTGAGGCGAAGCGTACCGATGCACAGTGCACAGAGCCTATGCACCTCGCTCTGCACGCGTGAGAGTTTGGGCGTTTGAGAGGCCCTGGTTTAGAAGATTACGCGTTATGCAGCAAATGTGCTTCCAACTAATGGTTTTCATTAATGAAAAGATTTTCTCTGTCGAAAACGCTTTCAGAGTTCAAAATAACGGGGTATAGGCCACAAATTTATGAGAAACTGACAATAAGGCTCCAAGAGCTCAAAGGGAGCTGTAGTGCAATAAGATTTTGTTTGGTTTACTGGTTCAGCTTAAAAGGAGGGGCTCAATTGTACAACCTTACTCTTCCTCCCCTGTTAATACTGAAGGTATAGTTATTTTTTAAGTGTTGGGTTCGATTCAGTGTCGCTAACCATAGCTACAGTTTAGGGACCCTACTTGCCGATATGACGTATTACAGTTACTGTTAATCTAGCACGTTGGCACTGTACACTCATGCTTTATTTCGTGAGTTGCTGAGCAAGTTGGCCGTGCGGCTAGGGGCGCGTGGCTGTGAGCTTGCATCCGGAAGATAGTTGGTTCGAATCCCACTGTCGGCAGCCCCGAAGATGGTTTCCCGTGGTTTCTCATTTTCATACCAGGCAAATGCTGGGGCTGTACCTTAATTAAGGTCACGGCCGCTTCCTTCCCACTCCTAGGCCTTTCCTATCCCATCGTCGCCATAAGACCTATCTGTGTCAGTGCGACGTAAAGCCACTAGCAAAAAAAAATCGTGAGTTACATTTACGTATTGCCACTGGCACATTGTTAAAATCACCAGTGTTACATTTGCGGGTATAAGTAAAGCATACTTTTTCTTTTTCTGTGAGATTATAAATTATAAGTAGAATTGTGGCATGTTCGAATAAAGAATTTACTGACGTAGTTGCTGTTAAATGACGAACGCAGCGTTTTATTAATACACTCTTATTTCGTCCAACTCGTATATAAAGAATTCAGTTAGGATGTATAAGAAGCAAGAAAAATCTGCAAGAACTCCTCCGAAAAGGGAAACAACGTTACCTCCTCTTTAAAGACCAGTTTAGTTTGAAATGGAAATAAATTTCGTTATCAACCTAACCTAACCTGTCTTGTCAATGTAGCTAAGTAGGCGTACGATGGAGGGTTCAGTTGTAAATTACTTTGTCCTAGGAATTAGATTATTTCTTAATAGTGTGACAGACAGTGTGTTTTGGTTACTATGGGCCCTAATTGGAATACGCATTGCTTATATATGTGTTCGTACCATATACGTTTATTATTTCAATTCCTTCGGATTTGAAAACTAAATTATTATTATTATTATTATTATTATTATTATTATTATTATTATTATTATTATTATTATTATTAGTTTATTAGTATCAATTTAGGAAGGCTCGGCTTGTGCCGGTAACATAATGGGCTGACTCGGCCTAAGCAAGGAGTCACCCTCTTGATTATAAAACTACAGGTACATATATGTACAAATATTTACAACAGAAATAATTACAACATATACATTTATACAATAAATACAAAACAACTTCAAACAACTTCTTATCTCCCCGTTTTGGGAATCTGTTCTTCAGTATTACTGGAACTGCGGCCTGGAACTTCATGCTGTTTGGCGTAAGTCAGAGGAAAAGTCGTTCCTAGGAACTTTCTCACAATGTGGCAGGTGCTCAGGAGGGTGGCTCTCTGTAGTTCTACGTATGTGTGATGATGCAGGTTTAATGCGGCCAGAGAGCGGTGCAAGCATTTTGGAATAATACCGGTACATGATATTACTATTGGAACTGTGGTGACTGATTCTAGTTTCCACAGGCGTTGTATTTCTATTGCCAGTTCTGTGTATTTTGATACCTTTGTGGCTATTGTTGTTTGCAGATTGGAGGGATGCGGATCTTTTTGATTTATCGATTAGAATGATATCTGGCCTATTGTTGCTGAGCGTGACATCGGTTATGATTTCTCGGTCCCATAGTAGTTTGTATGAAGAGTTTTCGAGAATGGGTGGAGGTGTATATTTGCAATATGCAGTTGATGACTGAAGAAATCCACATTTTACAGAAAGTTTAAAGTGAATGATTTTTGCTACCTGATCATGTCGGTGCTTATAATCGGTGTTGGCCATGTGTGGGCAGCCAGAGATGACGTGCTGTATGCTCTCTGTAGTTCTGGAACAACGGCGGCAGTTGTCTGAGACAACTGTTGGATCATTCGTGATAAATCTACGGTAGTTCCGGGTAGCAATTACTTGATTTTGGATGGCCAGAACAAATCCTTCTGATTCTGGGAAAAGACCGGAGTAGGTCAGCCAAGCGTGCGAAGCAGGTTTGTCGATATGAGGCTGATACAGTTCATGGGGGTATTTCCCATGAAGAAGTTTTTGCTTCCACGTGGCCATATTCATCTCTTTTGTAGGTGGGGTAAAAACAGGTATTTCTCGCGACGACAGATTGAGAGGTGTATAGTTTATATCAGGCCTGCAAACAGCATGATGAAGACACGATGTATCAGCTCCCGAGTGGAAATATTTTCTTAGACTTGATATCAGATTGCTGTGTAAATTGACAATGGATAAGAAGCCCCTACCACCTTCTGATCTTGGGAGTGTAAGACGTTCGGTTGCAGATTTAGGATGGTGCATATGGTACCAGGTGAGTGAAACTGCTGTTTTCGTTTGTAACTGCTGAAGTTCTGTTTGGGTCCATTTTATGATACCAAAGGAGTATCTGAGCAGTGGTACGGCGTACGTATTGACTGCTTTGGTAAGATGTTTAGCTGTCAGTTTTGATGATAGTACCTTGTTGAGGCGTGTTATATATTGCTGCGTGACATTTCTCTTGATGTCGGCATGTTTCATACGAGTGCTCTGATGAAAACCGAGATATTTGTACATTTCTTCTTCCTCCAGCTGTTGTATGGATTCATCGCTTAAACTAGAAGATGCCCCTCGTGCTGAGTAGGATCCTCTGATGACAGTTTGGGTTCTGCATTTGTCCAATTCAAACCGCATGCCTATATCTGAAGAAAACGTCTTGGTAAGTGAGAAGAGATATTGGAGATGGGGTTTGGTAGAGGCATACAGCTTAATGTCATCCATATAGAGTAGCTGGCTGGTTTTGAATACCTCTTCTCGCTTATTTAATGCTAAATCCATACCCACTTGCGTTCAGTAGGTAGTATAGTGGATTTAATGCCATGCAGAACCATAACGGACTCAGTGAGTCCCCTTGGAAGATCCCTCGTCGTATTGGTGTGGGTCTTGTTGCAACACTGCAGTTTCTTAGAGAAACGTGAAGTGATGTGTTACAGTCTGCCATGACCGTCTTCAGGAAGTGAATGATTGAGGGGTCAACTTTATATAGTTCCAGAACATGTATGAGCCAAGTGTGTGGTACTGAATCAAAGGCCTTTTAATAGTCAATGAAGCACGTGTATAGGTTCCTGGATTTATGGTGTGCTTGTTCCAAGACCATAGTGTCGATAATCAGTTGCTACTTGCACTCCTTGGTATTGTTCTTGCAACCCTTTTGCTCCTCGGCAATGATGTGGTTTTCTTCGCAGTGTTTCAGAATTCTGTTGGCTCTTATAGATGTAAATATCTTATGTAGAGTAGATGGACATGTTATAGGCCGATACTTCGCTGGATTTTGCAGATTTTCATCCTTAGGTTTCAGATATGTGATGCCAGTGCACAGGAAAGCTGGGCATGTTGCCGGGTTGTTTAAACATTTCTGGAAATGTTGAGTCAGAAGGAAATGAGTACTTGTAAATTTCTTTTAGTAATAATTGTGTATACGATCAATGCCTGGGGCCTTCCAGTTCTGCAGTTTCTTGATGCTCTGTTGTATTTTTCCGATCTCAACAGCCTTGGTTGCCACATGCTTCACTTCATTAGTTCTATCTTTCAGTTCACTTATTACTATTATCGTTTCGTCGTTGTTGTTCACTGTAATAATATACAACCCTGTACTACGAAATAAACTTGTAGCTTTCCTTATCGGGAAACGAAGGACCCATTTTCATTTAATCCGGGGGGGGGGGGGCGGAGGGCGAGGTTCTTAGCACCACTAGTGGTATCTACATTGAGAAAAATGAAACTAAGAAGTACCCTCAAAAGTTAGATAATTAAGTCAATGTTATGTAAATGTAAGGTTAGTAACATTATAGTTTAAATTTTCCAAGATGCAGTTTTAATCATAGTAAATACTGTACATTCATTTAATAATTTTAAAATGAAATTTATGTAATTAAATTTTAGTCAAATTACATTTTACGCCATCTTTAAATACAATTTACGTTTAAAGTTAAGTACTTATAATGCTCATTGTATTATGTTAATGCAGGTGTATTTATTATTTATTTAGCGTATGGCTAACAGAGCACATTACATATAAATACAATAGTAATACAGAATATTTACAGTTTAAAGTATTTACCGGTTCAAATTACAGTATTTACATAGTCAACACACAAGGGTGAGAGCAGAAAAAAGTCTCTTGGGTTTCCCTGGTAGATAGTATGAGGACACTGCTCCACTCTGTGCCGAACTGTACGCTTCACAGCACCACAACTGCACGCTGCCGAATTAAGTATTCCCCTTTTATGGAGGGAGTCGGCACATCTGCCATGGCCAGTGCGAATCCTGTTGATAGTTGTCCAGGTCTTCCGTGGAAGATCAAAACTCTCTGGTTTGTGTTTCAGCCATGGTAGATAGTGATATATTGTGATGGAGCACTGGATATCCATACTTGCTTCAAGGCCTGAAGCAGATTAAAGTTAGCGTCTGCTAGGTTTCTGGCTGTTCTAACAGGTGGGTGTATAATTATATGGTTTTGGCATAATAGCAAGCTTCATAGCCTGAGTCCCGCCATGTGCTTATCAAGAAAACTTAAAATAAAGCACTACAACACAGTAGTGAAACCAGAATGCCTTTATGGCAGCGAATGTCTAGCACTGAACTACAAGCTTGATAAATTAGAAATATTAGAAAGAAGAATTATAAGGAAAATATTAGGTCCTCTAAGAATTGCAGAGTTTTGGAAATTAAGAAGTAACAATGAAATTTACCAGAACGTAGAAAACATATCAGAAACAATAAGGAAAAGGAGATTGCTATTTCTTGGACACATTTACAGAATGAATGACAATAGACTAACTAAACGAATCTTCAAGTACCTTTGGGAAAAGAAATCAACTACCACCTGGATTCAAGAAGTCAAGAAAGACCTGGAAAGGAATAACATACGAGAAGAAGAATTATTGGAAAGAAAGATTTTTAGGAAGAGAGTCTTACAAATGGAAGGATTCCAAGGGAGGAAGGAAAAGAAAACAGGCACAAAGTGGACTGAAGACAGGAAAAAGAAACACAGTGAAACAATGAAAGAATACTGGAAGGAAAGGAAAGAACAAATAAGGAGGAACAATTGAAATTGTAACGTGGTCCTTAGAAGGCCGGAACGCAAGAAGAAATAAATAAATAAATAAATAAATAAATAAATAAATAAATAAATAAATAAATAAATAAATAAATGGGGTAGAGTTGTTGTTCGCTCTAAGCCCGGTCGCCTTTGGTGTAAACTGAAGAAACCTCAGGGGCATACGCACCTCGGGAAATGGAAATTTCGTATCTTAAACATTAAGACTTCCTGACGGGGAATTGAACTCACGTCCTTTCGTGTGAACCGATCACGACACTACCCTTTAACTATACAATACTGAAGAAGGAATAGAAGATAGCTTTTTTTTACGTCGCACCGACACAGATAGGTCTTATGGTGACGATAGAATAGGAAAGGGCTAGGAGGGGGAAGGAAGCGGCCGTGGCCTTAATTAAGGCACGGTCTGGTATGGAAATAGGAAAGCATGGAAAATCATCTTCAGGGCTGCTGACAATGGGGTTCGAAGATATATTTCTAAACCATCATTCGCACGAAAAGTGGTGATCAGACGTTTTATATATTTGCTCTAGCAGTCCATAACAAAAGACGAAATGAACGCGCACATCTTCCCTCGTGTTATTGGAGTTAGGGTTTCCTTTAATTTGGCAGCACTATAATGAAAATACGAAGACCGAGCTCGATTGCTGAAGTCGCTTAAGTGCGGCCAGTCTCCAGTATTCGGGAGATAGTAGGTTCGAACCCCACTGTCGGCAGCCCTGAAAATGGTTTTCCGTGGTTTCCCATTTTCACACCAGGCAAATGCTGGGGCTGTACCTTAATTAAGGCCACGGTCGCTTCCTTCCCACCCCTAGGCCTCTTCTGTCCCATCGTCGCCGTAAGGCCTATCTGTGTCCATGCGACGTAAAGCAACTTGCGTAGTAGTAGTAAAATATGAAGTGACGATTCTTTTTTTTTTTCAAATTGAGCCAATGAGAGTGCCAGATCAGCAGCATACAGTTCCTACTTCTGTGTTAGCAATATTAAATCCTTTATTCTATCAACATATTTTCTTTTCCCTCAGGGGTTCACAGTTCCCTCATGTCAGTCTTCCATCCGTTGTCTGTCTGTCTGTTAGGTCATCAGCCCAGAGGCTGGTTGGATCCTCAAATAGCACCACCAAAAGTTATGCGATTATAAGGAAACCGCAAAAACCAATGGCAGCACCAAAAATGAGGCGTACTAGGCAAGACGAGGAGTGAGGTAGTTTGCCATTGCTTTCCTCACTGGTAAAGAAAGTGCTATTGCAACACGACCGACCCTATGAGCAACACCTTTCATAACACTCAGATGCACTAGTCGTGCTCTGAATGTCATTACTCAGCACCACCCATACCCCAGCAGCTTCCGTATTGTCACAGCCATGGATGAGACTGGGACTTCGGTGAAAGCTACACTTTATTGTGGCCTGTGCTAAGAGACGGATACAAAAGTACTGTATCCATCAAGAAATGGCAGCAGGCAAATCCGTTGTCTATCCTGCCCTATTTCTCTAGATGAACTTTTATTCGTTTCCGACTTCAAACAAACCCCATGGTCCTACATCACTTATGAAACTTGACCTACCAATCGACCGCTGCCCGAAGGCTTGCAGATTATGAGGTGATGCTAGGTCAGCCGTACGAGTCCCCTCGGCCGTTATGCCTGACCTTCTAGAACGGGGCCGCTATCTCACCGTCATATAGCTCCTCAATTTACCTAACGTAGGCTGAGTGGACCTCGAACCAACCATCAGATTCAGGGTAAAAATCGGTGACCTAGTTGGGAATGGGGACGCTGTCGAGTTGGGCCCACAGCCCAAACATTCCCCTGCGAATTACTGTCGATCCTCAAAGGGTCGAGGTCTAGTTGCGCCCCTGTTCAGTGGGGTAAGTTTCTACTTTTGTCAATATTCGGCTGCTCGTTTAATTTGTATATCCTTCTTGATATTAACAGGTATCAAATCACAATTTAATATCAGTTAAAGATAGTTTTTGAAATTATTACATCCGTTCGGCGTAGAAGAAGTTGACGGTCCAGTCGACTGACTTCCCTCCCGGTGACTGGGCCAACGTACCCGACACCCCTACGCTTTTCTCTGCCGGGGACGTCAGTATCGTTGTACCCACGTGCCGATGGTGCACAGCCTGGCCCTATCCATCATGCAACGCTGGTTCGCCGCAGTGCAGGAGCTTCTCTCCCAGGAGTTCGGCGTCCAGATGGTCCCTTATCTGGACGACTTGCTCATCCACAGTCCAGATCTAACAGCCAATCTGATGCTCCAGATCGAGCTCTACTTGACAGAGATCCTTGGTATCACCCTGAACTACCCTAAGTCAGTCCTGCACCTGACAATTGATATTCAAGACCAAGAGATCGTCATGCACAACGCCACCCAGCAGCGTGCCCTCTCTCTCGAGCACGCGCTGTCACAGCTCACTCCTTATCAATTCCAACCTCTCATGGCTCGGGTGGGTCATGGGATGGCCCATTTTCCTCTCGAAGCATGTCCTCGCAGGCGAGTTTTTCTGGGTACGGCGTCTTCTCACCCAGTCATCGTGGCCACCCGGCGTCGGATGCAGCCCAGCGTCCACGAGGTCGTCCTCTACGCTGATGCGACGCCCTGGTCCATCGCCTCAGTGTACCCCGATTCCAGCAGGCATGGGCCCAAGCCTTCCAGGATAGGATCCGCATTAATGTCGTAGAGACTGCCGCTGCGACTGTTGTTGCCACTCATCACTTCCTTAATGATTTCCAATTTATACCTTGTACATCCCTATTGTTATTATTGGGGAACAAGGTGGTGTAACGTCTTAGCTGCTTGCCTGTCATCCCGGCAACCCTAGTTTGATTCCTTGTGTTAGTGAGAAGTCACGTGGTGTAAGAAAGGACATGTTACATTAAATCCCCCGCCACGACTCTCATGCCTCAATGCGTGCACTGACACTGAACAAGCGGGATAAGCTGTGGAGGAGGATGATGATTTTAATATTATTTGCCATCCAGCAGTAATAATTTGTTATTTATAGTACAATCGCAATATAGTCGTGTTTCGGAGGTACGAGGGTAAAACAATTCCATTTTGGGGGTACGCCAACCAAAAACTTTGAATGCCACTGAACTAGGGGAATTCTGGCGGTAAGAGCTAGGTGACTGTCATCCGCTTTAGAAGGCTCCTCCATAAACCCGTGAGCTTGAAACAATCCCAATTCATCTCATCGTAAGCAGAAAAAGCCCTTGGGTAAAGTCAAGATGAGGACTAGAGAACTTACAGACAAAAGTCAGTACGTTTTCATATTGGCACGAATTCATTAAATTTATTGAAATGGCAACTTCGCCAGTTAAGCAGCTCTTACACTCAGCTATGTCCTCATTAGCAATAAAGAGTCATATGTTTGATTTAACTACAAGCGAATGCACTTTCCGAATTGTTCCGCTCCTATCAATAACACGAACTGGAAGTGCGTTGATGTGTTCTCATCACATTATCCACTCTTGCATCTAATAAACTAAAGCGCATACTGACACCATTACAGAGGACATACGAAGTTTTATGAAGGATCAGTTCGCCAACCCTCCTTAATATCTGAAAATGCCTGCTGGGGTACTTAAAAGTGAAGGTAAGTCTATTGTGAGGTATATTTTATTTGCTAGTGGCTTTACGTCGCACCGACACAGATAGGTCTTATGGCGACGATGGGATAGGAAAGGCCTAGGAGTTGGAAGGAAGCGGCCGTGGCCTTAATTAGGTACAGCTCCAGCATTTGCCTGGCGTTAAAATGGGAAACCAAGGAAAATCATCTTCAGGGCTGCCGACAATGGGATTCGAACCCGCTATCTCCCGGATGCAAACTCACAGCCGCACGCCCCTAACCGCACAGCCAACTCGCCCGGTATTACGAAGTATAAGAGTGATAAAATGGGCATATTATTATTATTATTATTATTATTATTATTATTATTATTATTATTATTATTATTATTATTATTATTATTATTACGAGGGGACCAAATATAAACGGGATTATATTATTTATTTAAATTCATTTATTGAAAAACACAAGGCAGTGATAATTTGTTTTTCCACATAGTTTCCTGCTTTGGAAATGCATTGTCCCAGCTATGTGCGGCTTTTTTATGCCCTCATCGTAAAAAGAACAGGGTCGTGTCACCAGCCAGTTGCGCTCCAAGTCTTCCACACTCTCATCATCTTCAAATCGTTGCCCTCCTAGAGCTTCTTTAAGATGTCCGAACAAATGGATATCGCAGGGCGATAAGTCCGGGCTGTAAGGAGGATGATCAAGTGTAGTCCAGAGCATTTCCTGTAGCTTGGAGACAGTTTCGGTCAAAAGGCGAAGGACCCATTGGAATACACTTTACGGAACTGTAGGTCGTTTGTGATGATTGCTTGACGGCTCCCATAATTGATTCCGACTTGTTTTGCAATTTCTGATACTCTCGCCTGGCGATCGCCGACAATAATGTCTCTAAACGCACGAATGTTTTCGTCTGTAATGCTGGTCCGAGGAAGGCGATCGTGTTACTGATTTTCCACGCGTTCTCGTCCTTCCTCGAACTTTTTATGCCCGGCAAACACACGCGTGCTTGACAATGTTTGACCACCGAACTGTGCAGTCAATCTCTGGTAAATTGCCGCCGCTGTAACTCTTTCACGAACAAGAAATTTTATAATTATGCGTTGCGCAGTGGAAGTGTGCACCTGTTGCTCCGACATCGTGAGCGTTACTGACAGCGAAAATATCTAACAGAACGCTCTCTCTACTCTTAACGGTTCCGCCTAAGCATAGCAGAAGCGTGGGGCCAGTCCTACCAATTGTTGATGTTCAGGAACAAAAATCCTGTTTATATTTGATCGACCTTCGTATTATTATTTTCTTCACCTTATCGTAGGTGTTTCTTTTTGGTGGGGTAGGGTGGTAGCGGCGAGTGTTGAACACATCCCAGCGTCTTTATTGGGTGTTTGCTATGGATTTATGGCCAGATCCTCTTCCTGATGCCGCATGAGTTTTCAGGTGAAAATTCCAACCTGCCATCCACCGAATTCGAACCTCAACTGTCAAGGTAAAAAGCTAGCAGCTACATCGCTGTGCTTTATTATTATTATTATTATTATTATTATTATTATTATTATTATTATTATTATTATTATTATTATTATTCCAAACATTGAACAAGAGGGACTTTAACACACAACATTAATTGATTTGTCTCAATGAGAAGGAAAATATTCATCTTAAGTTGTTCCTTTACAGTAATGAGGCAGCGTTAGTAATTCTTTTCTGTCTGTCTGTCTGTCTGTCTGTCTGTCTGTCTGTCTGTTGAGTCTTCAACCTGGAGGCTGGCTGGAGACGCAAAATGCACCACCAAAAAGGGAAATCGAAAAAAACCGATGGTGGCGCAATTATGAGCTGTGTAAAGCATGGTGTGGAGTGAAGTAGTTTGCCATTGCTTTCGTTACTGCGCCAGAAAATGCTGTTGCAGCACGTCCTGAGCCTTCGTTGGAAACAACACTTTGATCTTGCTTGTGCCAAAAAACTTCATCTATCACATAATAGCAAAAGGGTTCGTTATCCACAGGATTTTCCTCTACCTCACCCTGAATGTACTCGCACATAGTACCTGAGTAATCCTACGTTCATTGGATGCTTGTAAATATTGTACCAAGTGATTTATCCTTCGCGAGACCGCGTCACGATCTCTGCGGTTCTTGTCATACACGTCTCGTTGTCACGCTTGAAAGCCGGCTTTTGAGACGGAGCAGAGGAGGTTAGCACGGCTTGAACATGACTGTGAGTAACTTCGTCAACGAGTGTTTTCAAGAGGAGCGAACAAGTTTAGTTTACCCTTCCCCTTTCCCTCATGCTGTGGGATTGCGGAGACTATATTTACTCTGATTAAGGAGGTTTTTAATGTCTGCAGAGGGAAAACAACCGGGTCGGAGGTGAGAGAGTTCGAACAGTTAAAACTCCGGCGGTTATTAGGCCATATTAGAGGATTTCCATGTCGTGGATTTGATAACCCTGCGAAACTTTACTACAACAATGGGCCCCGTGAAGGGAAAACAGTTGAAGCCGAAGGCAGTAAGAAGAAAATGATTGCGGTGAAAGTTAAGAAGGAAATAGTCAAGAAGTAGACTATGAACAAGGTGACCGTGTGCCAGATATCGCGAGATTTTGCGTGAAGTCTACATCAACTAATTAAACATTAAAAAGCTAAAGGGTCTGGATACATCAAAAGAAGTCAGGAGAGTATCAAGGCAACAGCCACGTGCTCTAGAAAATGTAGGATAGTTGCTTCTCGTGTCGATCATTTTATATCAATACATATTTTTGGGTTGTGGAACGAATCATCTGCGTTTCAGTTGCTTCTTATGAGAAAATTCGCTTTGATATGCGAGTACTTTGGCTTACAAGCACGTTTATAGAATGAATTATGTTCGCAATCTGAGTCTCTACTGTACTATAAACCTCTATGATTTAACTCTAGGACCATACGCAGGTGTTCTTGTTCTTGTGTGTTTATTAAGTGTTCATTAGGTGGCAGTATATTACGTGTTAATTAGGCGTAATACAGTGTTTCAATTACGTACGATATAACTCTACGCAGAGTACCAACTGAGCATTGTGATGTCTGAGAAATCCGCGTTATACTCTTATATTTGGAGTTCAAGTAAGTTGTGTTCCTAATTTTAGGAGTAAGTGATGGTCTAGATAAGATTAATTCAATATTAGTGGCATTCAGTAGGGGCTACGGTCCTAGGATATTCTTATAGATACGGGTTTTCTTAAGTGAATTTCACAATAACTTGCAGGGTAATCAGTAATCACATTTTTGAAGCTTGTTCCTAAAATGTACCAAATAATTGAAGACCTCCTGGAATGAGGAAGGAACCAACAAATTTTTGAAAAGTGAAATTTCAGTGGAAATAGGGTACATCATCACTCCTCTATGCTGTGGTGTCATCTTATGTCTTTGATTTGAACTTCAAGCTGGTTTACAGCCGGCAGGACTTTCCGTGGTGTAATTATGGAACATCAGTCAAGATGGTGGACAGTGCTTCTGTAGGTTCATCATCAGGTGTAATAGATCATTTAAATGAAAGGCCATAGACAAAATCACAATTTATGCTTTTAAATATCCTCTTGGCATTTTAATTGTTATTGTTGTTATTTTTATTATTTTGTGATATTATTTGATATAATTTGTATTCCAAGTGCACGTACATTATTTTTCCTCTGTTATATACAGATGTAAGACATACTTGCAGATTAATTTTCATGGTATCACTTTCAATTCATAGGCCTATATTATTTTTGAAACGTAAAGTTATAACAATAAAATATTGTTATTAATAGATGAATTCATTTGAACTCTTGCATATGCAGTCGATTCAAGTAGTGGATACACTAAAATATCATCATAGGTTTTTCTGCCATCCGGCAGGTCCAATCATGGTTATGACATTCATATCTCTTGATCCTGTGTCCTTTTCTTCACTTATGCATGATCTTCCTTTCTTTTTATAATGATGTCTAATAACCGATATCGTCTCCTTTCCCTTCCTCGTTTTCCTTTCTTCATCCCTTCCATTGCTACTCGTAGTAAAGTATTAGGTCTTAGATTATGCCCCATCCAATTTTTCTTCCTTTTCTGGATTACCGTCGCATGATCTGCACTTCTCCCACTCTCTTCAGAACTTCTTAATTTTATATTCTGTCTTCCAAGATTACTTCTTCAGTTCTTCTCCAGATCCACATCACAAATTCCTCTGTTCTTCTCTGTCCTTCCTTGCTTAATATCCATGCTTCAGCGCCATGTACAGCTATACTCCACACGTAACACCTTGCAAGTCTCTTCCTCAGATCATTCTCTAGCGGGCCACAAAACAGTTTTTTCTTCTTGTTGAAGCTTTCCTTGGCTAAGGCCATTCAAGCTTTTATGTCTGCTATGGAGTGAAGGTCTTCAGTCACTATACTTCCAAGATACTTAAACTTATTCACCTGTTCAATAATTTCTCCCCTATCTTGATTGTCGCTTTCTCACCTTTATCTCCAAGTATTGTGAATTTGGTTTTCTTTTCGTTTATGTTCATTCCATACTCTTCACACTTTTTGTTTAATTCTCTTAGCATTTTGCGGAGTTCCTTCACATTTTCAGCTGTTACGGCCATATCACCAGCAAATCTTTTGCATTCAATTCTCTTACTTCCAATTTTGACACCTCTTTTACCATCCAAACATTCACAAATAATTTCCGTCAAGTAAATTTTAAACAAAAGTTGGTGATAAGCGGCCACCCAGTCTAACACCTCTCCCCAGTCTGATTTCTTCTGTTAATTCTCCTCTTATTCTCAATCTTGCTGTTTGGTTGTAATATAATTCCGTGATCAGTCTTCTCCATGTCCATTCCATCGCATGTCTTTTTAAGTATCTTCATGAGCTGTTCCACCTCACTTTGTCAAATGCCTTCTCTAAGTCTACAGTCCGACTTGTTGGCTGAATGGTCAGCGTACTGGCCTTCGTTTAGAGGGTCCCGGGTTCGATTCCCTGCCTGGTCGGGGATTTTAACCTTCATTGGTTAATTCCAATGGCCCGGGGGCTAGGTGTTTGTGCTATCCCCAACATCCCTATAACTCACACACAGCACACATAACACTATCCTCCACCACTAAGACGCAGTTACCTACACATGGCAGAAGCCGCCCATCCTCATTGGAGGGTCTGCCTTACAAGGGCTATACTCCGCTAGAAATAGCCACACAAATTATTATATATACCTAAGACTACAAAGACTGTATAACTTTTCTATGTACCTTTCTCCTATGACTTTCAGTAAACCAGTGACATCCCTTATGCCTACTGCGTGCATAAATCCATATTGTTCTTCATCAGCATAAATCTCCATTCGTCTGTAAATCCTTCTGTTTATTGCTATTAATGGTATTTTAGCTGCATGAGAAATCATTAAACTTAGTGTCCTGTGTTCTTCATATTTCTTACTATTTTTCCTTTTTTTCTATTGGTATTATTCTATTTTCCAGAAAATCTTTTGGCCATTTCCCTTGTATGTATATTTCTTGAGAACGTTTTATTTTACAAATATATCCTTTCCCCTGCAGTACGTTGAGAAGTTCAATTGGTATTTCATCTACACCAACTGCCTTACCATTCTTCATTATTCCCTAACAGTTGCCTCTATTTCCTCTTCTAATATACTGAAACAATATGATCTTCATTTATTTAGTTTTCCTTCTATAAATTTATACTACTCTCATCTGCTCTGCTGTTCCAATCATATCATTCTATGCGCTCTTTCCATCGTTCCTTAACTTTTCCAGGCTCACTTCCATTCCTTTAACTCCATAGCTTCTTTGTACATCATGTCATATTTACCTTCACATTCCACCTGTTCTATTTTGCTGCAGGTTTCTCTGAACCACTTTTCTTTAGCACATTCAGTCTTCCTTCTTATTTCATTATTTAATTTTCTATACATCTTTCTTCCATGTTGAGTGTTTACGTTTCTCCATTTTCTCCTTTCTTCCCTTTTGTACAGAATTTCTTCAGTTACCCATTCTTTTCTTATTTTTCTCCTTCATTTTGTTTCCAGAACTTCTTTTGCTGCCTGTTTAAGATTGTTCCTAAATCCATCCCATTTTTTCATGAACACAGTTAACCTCATTCTCAGTTTGTAATCTTTCAACAAGCCTCTCTTCCAACTCTACAACATTTTTTGTTTTCTTTCAAATTTTCAAGGCATATCACTTCATTGCTCTTACTTATCCTTACTCTTTTTAATGTAATGCACTGTTCTGCAACAACTAGTTTGTGATCAGAACATATTATGTCTGCTTCTGGAAAACTTTTTGCATTTTTTAAGCTATTCCTATATATTTGTTGTATTATAATATAGAGTATTTGGTAACTTTCATTATTAATTCTTGATGTCCGCATATTACTGTTTTCAAACAATGTATTGCCAATAGCAATGTTGTTTCTTTTACAGAATGACCTCTGCCATTTCTAATTCCGAGCCCATATTTCCTAACTATTTTGTCTTCATATACTTCTCCAACAACGGCATTCCAATCTCCCATTATCACCACACATGCATTCTCTATTTGCTCGTAACATTACTCTACCTCCTCTTCTGGGTGTTAACTAGTTGGCATATACACTTGAATTACCGTATTACTAAATATTTCTGATCGCCTTTCAATGTTAACAGAATTATTCTACTATTTACATATCCTACGTATCTTCAACACTTTAGGCTTTATATCTTTTTTAATTAGAATCCATACTCCATGTTGTCCACTACGCTCAGCGCCTCCACTATCCAGTTCTCCACTGCCTCCCCATCTCACTTCACTCATGCCTAGTATGTCAAGTTTGCTTTTAACCATTTCTTGCTTAACTTTTTCCTATTTTCCTATCTGTATTAGAGTAGGTACATTTAGAGTAGGTACATACATGTACCTCTCCTAAAAATCTGTTTCTTTTCTTTGAGGGCTTTTACTCATCCTTTCTTCATCTCCATGAGAAAACTTCGATGTATTCCCCTCCAGGGGACCCGATTGTGGACAAGTTTTGCCTCCGGAGTCTTTCATACAGAGGTCCATTGCCATGAACTTCTTGGGGTGATTTCAATGGTGGTTTCCCTTTGCCTTCCATTGACCTCCAAAACCTGTCTGCTCACCGACACAGTATCCCGCTGGGGTTGGTTACCCAACCCTCCACTGAGTTGCTCGGCTTAACAGGGGCACCACGTGTACTGTAGTGTTGGCTACTGAATGCATGATTCGAAGCAGTGTATCGATTCATTCAAGTGTCCGAGTGAATCGATTCACAGGAACGTCGAGCTCACGGCACACGATTCAGCTTACTCTCAGCGGACAGTGTTGAGTGGCGCACTCACTGGACGTTGACGGGGAGCAGAGCTTCCGCTGCAGCGAGACATTGAATCATGGCACATCGAAAGAATCGTGAACGAGCGCGGCTCAGTGAGACACATGATACACACGGCTCCTTATCGGCTCACTGGACACGCGGAGAGCCGAGCTTCCGCTGCAGCGAGACATACAGTGAGCCATGGCACATAGAAAGAATCGTGAACGAGCCGGCTCAGTGAGACACAAGATACGCACGGCTCCTTATCGGCTCACTGCAGCGAGACATACAGTGAGCTATGCTATACTGAAAGAATCGTATGCTATAATGGACTCTCGAGCTCAGCTCATTTGAAAATAATACCCATTTGCATTCACTGTCCTCTCCTTACAGGGAGGTTTAAATAATAGATGGATTTATTTGCAGTGTTAAAAAGGTAGTCACAACATAATTCTGAAGTAGCTAGTAAGTAGGTAGGCTATTAGGGTACACTATTTATTAGTTTAATGAATCTTAGTATTATAACTTAGTTGACATTTGACAATTAAACTCGACTCTAGCCTGCCCTATGACTATGAGTCATGCTCATGACCACTCAAAAGTACCTGTTTTATATTGGGAAGAAAGGCTCAGTATTTTCTCAGTTCATATGTCACATCGTTGCACAAGACTTCAATCATATGTGGACAGACTCAATAACAGTATGTTGAATCAGAAAACCAGCGAGCTACTGTACATTTCGGGTAGCCTATACAAAATATGACGATTAAAAAAAATCCTCAGCTGATAGAAAAATACATATTTTCAAAAATGACTGAGCGAGTTGTCGTGGCTATCGCTATGCGCTTGCATTCGGGGGATGGGGGGTTCGAATCCCACCGTCGGCAGCCGTTAAGATGGTTTTCCGTAGTTTCCCCATTTTCACACCAGGAAATGCTGGGACTGTACCTTAATTCAGGCCATGGCTGCTACCTTCCTAATCCTAATCTTTCCCACCCTGCGTCGCCGGAAACCTTCGATGTATTAGAGTAACTAGCATTTTTTCTAAGAAAGGAGTTCATAGTATGAAGACCAGATGGCAGCTACGAGCACTGAATGCTGTTGCTGCTGTCTTAGGCTGATTCTCCACGAGCAGGTAAAACGCCGCTGTTCGCCCGCCTGAACGCTCAAATTTTTTTACCAGCACATACTACACAGATGCAGTAGGAGCGGTGACCAATGAGCCGTGAATCGGATCACTGTATCGATTCAGTAACGTGAACGGAATCAAATGAATCGATTCAGTAAAATGAATCGAATGTCCCATCACTAGTGTACTGTAGGCAGGAAGTTGGAGAATTGAGGTGGCACAGGCTAAGAGAACTCTCTTGCTGAGTTCTTATTATCGCATGAAAATGAAAACCTACAACCTGTTTTCCAGTCATTGACCGGGTCAGGAATGGAATGAATGAAGCAGATATAGGCTATTAGTATGATGGGGTCGCCACTACCAAAGTGATTTATCAATGATAGATGTTATGAAATGAGAATGAAGAGTGTTGCTGGAATGAAAGATGACAGGGAAAACCGGAGTACCCGGAGAAAAACTGTCCCGCCTCCGCTTTGTCCAGCATAAATATCACATGGAGTGACCGGGATTTGAACCACGGTATCCAGCGATGAGAGGCCGACGCGCTGCCGTCTGAGCCACGAAGGCTCCTTATAATCGCATATCACCCCCATTTTTTTTTTTTTTGCCGGAGTCTCAAGGTGTTGGTTACATCCTTATTCTGGGGAAGTCTTCAATTTAAAAAGAGTTGTAGGTGGAAGCACTTTTTTCACCAGCTTTATAATGTACTAGCAAGATACCCGTGCTGCGCTACGGTATTATACTGAAATTTATAATTGAATGCTTATTGTTTTAGATATATAATCCGCCGAAATTCGCAATCTGACTCGTTTTCTGCAAGAATCGACCAAAATTCCCGATCTGACTCGTTTTCTAATATTTTACGGTACGTTTCCTCCATTTTTCAATCTTCCTTTCCAGTAATCGATTTCGTACCTCCCGGGCTAGGCTCAGGTATTCCTCCCGGTCAGTTGGGTCCGTAAATCTTTGCCATCTTTTCCTATAATCATTTTTAACATGGATAAAATCCTTCAGGAGATCCGGCGTGGTGTTATATTGGGTGCCTTGGCGGCACTGAACCCGCGGGCGGACTGCATTCTTAGTCATTACCCGTCCAGGAGCCGTTTCCAGCGCGGTCCGCCCATTTGACGACGGTCCGGAACATTATTATTATTATTATTATTATTATTATGTGTTGCTGGAATGGCTGATGACAGGGAAAACCGGAGTATCCGGAGAAAAACATGTCCCGCCTCCGTTTTGTCCAGCACGAATGTCACATGGAGTGACCGGGATTTGAACCACGGATCCCAGCTGTGAGAGGCCGGCGCGCTGCCGCCTGAGCAACGGAGGATCCTTATAAGTACATTAATAACAGTAAAATCAATTGGTCTCACCTCCTTCTAAACCCCACCGCCGTTAAGTTTATTTACCGACAACCCCCCCCCCCCCCACAAAAAATTAAAAGAAGGCTTGTTTCTTAATGTTTAAGGGAGATTCCAAACACCAATGTTCACGTCTATTACCTTCAGTTTTGAGATATAAGTATTCCCATAAAAATAATTTACTTTTTTCACTTCATTCACACTAACCCCGCCCCCCAAGTGAATTTTCCCGCAAAAAATACTTGTTTCTTTAATAGTAAAGGATCTTCTAAATACCAATTATCACGACTCTAACTTCTTCATTTTTTGATTTATGTGTCCTCATGAAAGGAATTCAACTCCTTTACACTCCCGCCCTCCAAGATGGGTCCCCCCCAAAACGCGTTTTTCTTTGTTTTTAAAGGAGATCCAAATACGAATTTTCACGTCTGTAACAACTTTAGTTTTTATTAGATGTATTCTCATACAATTAAATCAATTAATTTTTCAATTCTTTCACCCCCCCCCCCTTCATTGGATTTTCTGAGAATACGTGTTTCTTTACTTTTAAAGCAGATTGCAAATATCAAATTTCACGTCTGTAACATCTTCATTTTTGAGATATCAGTAGCCTAATTAAAAGAATTCAACACCATTTTCAGTCACTTTTACCCCCCTCCCCCTCCAACCCAAGTGGTATTTCCGAAAACTAAAAATGCACGTTTCTTTATGTTTAATAGAGATAAAAAGTACCATTTTACACTTCTGTAATATGTTCAGTTTTTTAGATATACTGTAAAAATCCTCATTTTAAAATTTCACCCCTTTTGAGTTCCCCTTAAGTGGAGTTTCCAAAAACAAATCACCTATGTTTCTTTACATTTACAGGAGATTACAAACACCCACTTTTTACGTCTGTAACATTTTACGTTTCTAAGATATTCTGTAGATATAGTCTTTCAAAAAATTCACCCCAATTTGTCACTCCTGTTTAACCGCCATTAATTGGATTTTCCTATTGAGATTTACAGGAAACAAAAAAATACGTGTTCCTTTCTTTTTAGAGGAGATTCTAACTACCAATTTTTACATCTGTAAATTTTAAAGTTTTAAGATGTAGACACACTCATTTTAAAAAAATTCACCCCCCTTTTCACCCCCCAATATTTGGATTTTCCAAAAACGAAAAAAATCGTGTTTCTTTATTTTTAAAGAAGATCCCAAACACCAATTTTCAGGTCTGTAATATCTTCAGTTTCTGAGATATAAGTAGCCTCATTAAAGGCATTCAACCCATTATTCACCCTTTTACACCCCTCCTATTGGGATTTTTCGAAAACTAAAGAATACGTGTTTCTTTATTTTTAAAGGAGATTCTAACTACCAACTTTTACATCTGTAAATTTTAAAGTTTTAAGATGTAGATACACTCATTTTAAAAAATCACCCCCTTTTCACTACCCCCCACTAATTGGATTTTCCAAAAACAAAAAAATACGTATTTCTGTATTTTTAAAGGAGATCCCAATCACCAATTTTCAGGTCTGTAATATCTTCAGTTTCTGAGATATAAGTAGCCTCCTTAAAGGCATTCAAACCTTCTTTCACCCTTTTACACCCTTCCTATTGGGATTTTCCGAAAACTAAGGAATACGTGTTTCTTTATTTTTAAAGGAGATTCTAAATACCAATTTTTACATCTATAAACTTTAAAAGTTTTGAGATATAGATACACTCATTTTAAAAAATCACCCCCTTTTCACTGCCCCCACCCATTAATTGGATTTTCCATAAGCAAAAAAAATACATGTTTCTTTATTTTTAAAGGAGATCCCAAACACCAATTTTCAGGTCTGTAATATCTTCGGTTTCTGAGATATAAGTAGCCTCATTAAAGGCATTCAACCCTTTTTTCACCCCTTTTCACTCCTCCTATTGCGATTTTCCGAAAACAAAAAAATACGTGTTTCTTTATTTTTAATGAAGATTCTAAATACCAATTTTTACACTTGCAAACTTTAAAAGTTTGGAGATATAGATTCACTCATTTTAAAATTTCACCCCCTTTTCACCCTCCCATTAATTGGATTTTTTAAAAACAAAAAAATACGTGTTTCTTTATTTTTAAAAGAGATCAAAAGTACCAATTTTCAGGTCTGTAGTATCTTCAGTTTCTGTGATATAAGTATCGGAATCCTGATTAAAGGCATTCAACCCATTTTAACCCATTTTCACCCTTTTTCACCCCTCCTATTGGGATTTTCTGAAAACAAAAAAATACGCGTTTGCTTTTTTTAAAAAGAAGATTCTAAATACCAATTTTTACATCTGAAAACCTTTAAAGTTTTGAGATATAGATACATTCATTTTAAAATTTCACCCCCCTTTTCACCCCCTTAGCGACGGAATATCCAAAAATGCTCTCTTAGCGAGCACCTACATCTTGATATGAATATATTCCCAAAATTTCATTTCTTTATGTCCAGTAGTTTTGGCTCGGCGATGATGAATCAGTCAGTCAGTCAGTCAGTCAGTCAGTCAGGACATGTTATTTTATATATATAGGTGAATATATCCCCAAAATTTCATTTCTTTATGTCCAGTAGTTTTGGCTCGGCGATGATGAATCAGTCAGTCAGTCAGTCAGTCAGTCAGGACATGTTATTTTATATATATATGTAGATTATCGGTGTACCAAATACCAAATCCAGCGAGTGTTTAATAGCAAAAGGTACACAATCATGATTGAATCCCCACTGTGGAGTTTCGAAGCCATATTGCTATGTCACATGGTATTCTGCACTCTCATTGAGGGAGAGGTGTCACCTGCTTGGGTTTTTATATAATGGCTGCCGTGATATAATACCTTTCAAGTTTTGTATATTAGACAAAAGTTCAGGAGAATCAACACTAATTCCTGAGAAGTATGATGCAGTATTTGGCACTGTTGGATCTGTCTGAAGGGAGTAGCACAATATTCAGTTTCATCCACAAAAATGGTCAAAATTGGTGAATATAAAAGATTGATAGATGAGGAAATATCATGTTTGGTTGGGCTTCATGCTTTCTATATGATTGAACATGTCGGTCAGCACAAAATGATAACGTGAAGGTTGAGGAATTATCTTGTGGTAAAAATATTAAGGAGGTGGAATGTAAGAGTCAACGGGCGAGTGACATTTTTATCAGCCGTGGGATATAAAGGAATAAATTAATTGCCATTTTACAGAAACATTAAAGAGGATGATACACATTTTATATATAAAAATAATGTTTGTTTGTTTGTTTGTTTGTTTGTTTGATCGTATTCTATAGACACAAAAACTACTGCACCGATTTCGCTGAAGATTTCATACATTGTTTTTATTACTCCTGAGAGTGTTATGGATGTCTCTTGACATCTTAAGTTCTCACCATTCCATATATTTAGGCCCGTTGGCACGTCACAATAGGCAAATACATGAGAGGTATCAAATCTGTCATACAAGGACGAGACAAAGCTCATTTCAAGCATCGCGATGCGAGGAAGAAAACTCCAGTTCCCCATTCGACTTGTATTCTCAATGACCATCCACAAGGCACAAGGTCAAGCACTTCAAGTGTGCAGGTTGAACCTAGACAATCTATGTTCCTCACATGGCCAGCCGTATGTTGGATGTTCACGAGCCGGACAGCCAACAAATTTATTTGTTTTTGATGATGATGGAAAAAAACGAAAAATATCTATCCTAAATCACTTCAATAATAAAGTCAAGAAAATAGAATAAATACAATTTATTTTTCTCCTATATACATATCGTTCAATTTCAATAAATAGGTTCACTGGCGAGAAAGAAGTAAATATCCTTCTTTCTATCATTCCTAATTAAACAAGATAACTATTTCAAATTTCAAAGGATATTTCCGAAATTATTTCTTCTGCGGCAGCAATGCGCCGGGTAATACAGATAGTGGACAATAATAATAATAATAATAATAATAATAATAATAATAATAATAATAATAATAATAATAATAATAATAATAATAATAATAATAATAATAATAATAATAATTGTGTTTCATACGACGCAAGTTCAAATCTTGCGCCAATTGAAACTTCTCTACTGGAGAAACCCGGAACTTTAACAACTGAACTAACTCGACTCTTTATCAGAAGATGTCACTGTGTGTTTTTGATTTGCTTTTGTTTTTCAGTGATCAAGAAGTGTGGACATTCTCTAACAGATGTCTCTACCAAAAACTATGGTAATACGCTCTGGTGCAATGGAATGAACTCTCTTGAAGAAATTTTGTATTCATAAGTTTGGTCTTTACTAAATTTTGTTCTGTCATTGGTGAGTTGGCAATATCAAGTTTTCTTTCCGCCTGTTTTGAATTTAACCAATCCTAAATTTCTGTAATTAATTTCCAACCAATAAGGTGTTTCTTCATTGCCTTGTGTATAAGTTTTTGCTGTCAACCAATAAAATTGAGTGGGTGTGTCTACTCATTCCTGAAAGG
Organism: Anabrus simplex; assembly: GCF_040414725.1. Taxonomy (NCBI): domain Eukaryota; kingdom Metazoa; phylum Arthropoda; class Insecta; order Orthoptera; family Tettigoniidae; genus Anabrus; species Anabrus simplex. Next base: position 800,213,632 of record NC_090265.1, read on the forward strand.
TCTCGAATTTTCCACGAGGGTATAAAAACTGCTGATTTTATTGTCTCCGCGCCACTTCAGTAACATCTAGCTTAGTGTGTGGATATGAAGCAGGGAGCAGGAAGCGCCCCGTTCTTCAGGCAGCAGCTCTTCATCAAGGTAATGGCCTCTTAACATCTTTATTTCTTGCCAGCTCAGCAGTTTAACTCCCGGGGAAGGTTCGAAACCTTTAATATGTAACCTATATCTTTAAAAATGTAAGCCTTTTCAATCCTAAAAAAGAAAAAACCTTCACATAACTTGAACTGTAATTTGGGGATAGAGAGTGCTTTACCCTCTCGAGCTCCCCTTCATTTTGAAGTTGAGGTGACTACGCTTTCATATCTGTTTCTTCTCTTCCTTAATGTATTAAAGTTTTCTCCTACGAGTCACCTCCCTAGCTTGGGATTAGCCCCTGTGTATCGGCCTAGAGCCACTTAGGTTTTAAAATGTATATTTAGGAGTGCAAGTTCACGCCTCCAGTCCTTTCTGTACTTTGGGCCAGTAACTTAACCTGATTTTTTTTTCTCTCCTTCATGCGAAGGCCCTGTAGGTTGCGTACATAATACCCCTGTTTCTTTTGTGTGCCTTGAGGGCAGTTAGAAGTAAAGTTTGTTGTGGCCTTTGATAGGCTTGTAAAATTGAGAGCAGGTCAGCTCTTTCTGGTATTTTGGAAGGTGCCTTTAGGAGGCTTGACATTACTAAGCGGAAGCAAGAGCTCCATGTAATTAAGGGTTTTCTGCCCTTTGGTATTTGTGGTTGTGAGCTGAGAGCTTAGACTTTGGGGCTCGTAGCCCAGAATTTGTAAAGTTGCATTGTACATGATTTCCTTTGTTATTTCCCCTAGTGGAAACTGGTTAAATTTTCCTCTAATTTTGGACTTCTTGATCGTGTACCTGATTTAACTGGTTGTTATTTGTTGTACGCTCAAAATTCTATGTCACCCTTGTTAAGTTTTGAAAATATAACCTTTGTTGAAATTTAATTCTTCTTTCGAACTTGTAGTTAGACCCATTCCAGCCCGCACCTTCTTTCACCTCTAACTTCCACGGATAAATCCGTAATAATAATAATAATAATAATAATAATAATAATAATAATAATAATAATACTAATAATAATAATAATAATAATTCAGTCCTTTATGAAGGCTGAATATTGTGTCGTTCGTGTAAAAAAAAATCAGAGAACTAAAATGACCAACTTGTTGATCGTGCATAAAAATGTGTGAACAGAAATTGTAAACTTAAACGAAACAATGCATGTGTAATGGGAATAATCCCTCTTAAATACCATAGCAACAATTTCATTTCAACTTGTTTTTTAGTGGAATAGTATTTCTACATACAGTATTTCTACTGCAAGTGTTCGAAACTGAACTTTGATTTCAGAATGTACCAAATCCTACCTCTGTTTCGAAAATGTACATATCCAAAATGATTTCATGAGCAAGTTAATAACAAAGGGATAATATGCTCCTGGTTCGTGTATTGGATTTGATATCATGATTGTATGATATTGGATTTTATTCGGATGAGAAATGGATAGAGTGGTAACTTCTTTTTTGCAAGTTGCTTTACGTTGAACTGACACAGATATGTTATGGCGACGATGGGATAGCATTTGCTGGTGTGAAAATGTGAAACCATGGAAAAGCCACTATCTCCCGAATGCAAGCTCACAGCTGCGCGCCCCTAAACGCACGGAAAACTTGGTCTGTGGTAACTTGTTTGTAGAAATTTCGGGCTAAAAGGGATTAATCACGCAAAACTTGTCCGCTAGGCACCGCAATGGTAATACGCGACATGCGCTTTCCGCTTCTCGATTGTTTTACATGAGATATGCAGTATGTCTAAAAATGTAAGTAATGTTTATCGAAACGAAACGGTTACTTTAAATGGATGAAAATGAAGTTACCATATTCTGCTGATCTTTTGAAAGAGATGGGAAATAACACAGGTGCAATGTCGATAGCGGATTTGAAAGTGGAATTGAAGGAAATGGGCTGAAAATTATCCATAAATAAGTGAGTTCACCGAAAGGAAAGAACTAAAAGTAGCAACCTTTCCTTTTTGCGTTTTTGTTAAGATATAGGTGCTTTAAGTGCAAGTAGCCTTTTGAAAACATGCCTAATACAGTACATATTGGATTAGAGGCGTACATAAAGCACGATATTGGTACGACTTCAGTACCAGAGGCTTCATCCAGTATTACTGAATTGAATTTCCTTTCAGCGCACGAGTTTCAAGACCTTATTTCAGGTCATAAGTCAGATATAAATATTTTACATTTTAATTGGTGAATTAATTCGTGTTCAGGAAGTCTGGAATTGAAGGTGCTCCATTGTCAAATTATAGGTCACTCTGTTATTCAGGGTAAACCACCACACACGGTGTTGTGGCTGCTGCCCTACTTCTAAATCTTCTTGCTCTCGGGATTATTTCCAAGGTGTCGGTGCCACGCCATGAAAATATCGAAGGTTCTCCTTAAGTCTCCTTCTTTCATCCAGAATTATTGAATAGTACAGAAAATCCTAAGGCTGTTTCCATTCATTCGACCGGGTCAGGAATTGAATGAATGAGGCCCCCATCTAGTGGCGATGATAGGCATTGTGCCGGCTGCTGAAGCCTGTCGTACTCCTCTGAGGCAATGATTAATGGCTTGAAGATGAAATGAGATGAAATTGGAGAGTGTTACTGGAACGAACGATGACAGGGAAAACCGGCTTACCCGGAGAAAAGCCTGTCCCGTCTTCACTTTGTCCACCACAAATATCACTTGGAGTGACCGGGATTTGAACCACGGAACCCAGCGGTGAGAGGCCGGCGCGCTGCCACCTGAGCCCCGGAGGCTTAATGAATAATAATGAACAATGTTGTTATATGTCCCACTTACTACTTTTACGGTTTTTGGAGAAGGCATGGTGCCGGTATTTTGTCCCGCAGGAGTTCTTTTACGTGCCAGTAAATCTACTGACACGAGGCTGACTTATTTGAACACCTTCAAATACCACCGGCCTGAGCCAGAATCGAACTTGCCAAGTTGGTCTTAGAAGGCCAGCGCTCTACCATCTGAGCTACTCAGCCCGACTAAAATGGTTGAAATAGGTCGTATTAACTAATCAGGACGTCACTACTTATTATAAAATGATTTCTTAATTAGAAGTAATTATCTCATTCACTCGTTTCAGTAATAACAAAACCTCCAACTGCAAAATGCTTCGAGCAGACATTGATAAGAATCACAAATTTATTTCTTAGGTCCTGTCTACGAAGCGTATGCAATAACTTTTTACGGAAGGGCCCCTCCTTAGGAAATTGATGGTATTAATATGATTGACCTTGATTTTGGAACATTGAAATAGTGCAATTTTAATTAAATTAAATTTTAATTAAATTTAGTAATTTTTTTCGTGTGGCTATTTCTAGCCGAGTGCAGCCCTTGTAAGGCAGACCCTCCGATGAAGGTGGACGGCATCTGCCATGTGTAGGTAACTGTGTGTTATTGTGGCGGAGGATATTGTTATGTGTGGTGTGTGAGTTGCAGGGATGTTGGGGACAGCACAAACACCCAGCCCCCGGGCCATTGGAATTTTATCCAATGAAGGTTAAAATCCCCGACCCGGCCGGGATTCAAACCCGGGACCCTCTGAACCGAAGGCCAGTATGCTGACCATTCAGCCAACGAGTCAGACAATTTAGTAATAATGCGAGGATTGAGGCAAAAGTAACGTCCATTCCCTTGCTACAACCAGTTAATGAAAGGAAAGGAAAATTACCTCATTCGTTAGGAAACCTGTAAGCGCCTATTAGCAGAATATAAGACAGAAATTACTCTTAAACGTTTTCAGCTCAGTTTCTACTGGAACATGGATCCTATTTGAACAACATAATAATAACAGTAATGCTGGCCCCGCGGTTTAGGGGTAGCGTGTCTGCCTCTCACCCGAAAGACGCCGGTTCGAATCCCGACCAGGGAGAACCTGCTCTATATGTTTCTTTTAGGGTTTTGACGGTAACTCTATAGGAGAGATCCCTCTGTCTGTGGCTCGGTAGAATAACACCCACGACGGTATCCCCTGTCTGTCGTAAAAGGTTACTAGACGGGGCGCCAGGGGCTCTTAACTTGGGAGCGTGGGCTGGCGACCACGGGGGCTTAAATGAGTCTTGGCACTGATTCCACTTACTTGTGCTAGGTTCCTCACTTTCATTCATTCTATCCATCCTTGTCCTTTTCCGAACCCGACGGTATTACAGCACTCGAGGTCTACGGAGTCTTTCATTCTCATGACCTTCGTCGCCCTTGTCTTTCTTTAGCCGGTACCCTCATTCTTCGATGTGTCAGATCCCTTCAAAGTGTTTTGCTAGTTGCTTTACGTTGCACCGACACAGATAGGTCTTATGGCGACGATGGGATGGGAAAGGACTAGGAGTGTGAAGGAAGCGGCCGTAGCCTTAATTATGATACAGCCCTAGCATTTGCCTTGTTCATTTAATTTAATGGCGTATGGCCTCCGGAGAGGCCTGGTGCAGGTCTTTTTCTAGTAGACGGCCTATTAGGCGACCTGCATGTCTGTGAAGATGAGGACCTAGGATGATTTCTAATGTTGAATACGCCACACACACTCAGCCCCCCGAGCCATTAGAATTAACCAATTAAGGTTTAAATCCCTGACCCAGCCGGGAATAGAATCCGGGACACTCTGAACCGAAGGCCAGTACGCTGACCATTCAGCCAACGAGTCGGACATTTGCCAGGTGTGAAAATGGGAAACCACGGAAAACCATCTTAAGACATGTCGACGGTGGGATTCGAACCCACTATCTCCCGGATGCAAGCTCACAGCCGCGTGCCCCTGACCGCACGGCCAACTCACCCGGTCCTTCAAATTTTTCCCTCTGATTAGTGTTATATAGAGGATGGGTTTCTAGTTGGACTTCCTCTTAAAACAATAATCACCGGGCGAGTTGGCCGTGCGCGTAGAGCGCGAGGCTGTGAGCTTGCATCCGGGAGATAGTAGGTTCGAATCCCACTATAGGCAGCCCTGAAGATGGTTTTCCGTGGTTTCCCATTTTCACACCAGGCAAATGCTGGGGCTGTACCTTAATTAAGGCCACGGCCGCTTCCTTCCAACTCCTAAGCCTTTCCTATCCCATCGTCGCCATAAGACCTATCTGTGTCGGTGCGACGTAAAGCCCCTATCAAAAAAAAACAATAATCACCACCACCATCTCTATAGAATACAGTATATTCATGGTTAAAGTTTCCTACAACGTCAGCCTTATAGGCTCTGACAAAAGATATTCATAAATCTCCCTCTACCATGCTTTAAATTTAATGTACTATAATCAATTGATCTAATCACTCGGCAGATAATAAAGAATTTGTGCAGTTTCCTGAGATTGTCGCACTTTCTTTTTCTGCATGATAGAGACAGCATTTCCGAAACGATCTTTCCACTCCAGTAATAATATTGCACAGGCAAATAATTTCTTAGCATCTCACCCAATATGGTTATGAATGAAGATACAGTTTTGAATGTCAACTTTCTTGTCAACAAGTTGAAGACCATAAGACTCTTAAAATAAACCACACTGTGACCTTGAATGATCTGTTAGAAAATCCTCCTCTTCGTCATTATGAAGACAGCAAAAATGGGGTCACTACTCTCTCTAGTAGCACCAAGTGCAAGATAAAAGACACCCGCAAACTAGAGGTCACAGTTCAGGGACTATGAGGTCTTGAACCTTTACATATATGGAAGATTACTAATACCAGTCCCAGTCTGGCAGCGGTTTGGACAAATTTTTGTTTAATTTGTGATGCATTACCGTTGTTTAAAATCATTGCGAAATTAACGAAAATAAACTTCAATGATCCAAAAAGAAATATTTGCTTATTTATTTATAATACAGTCGAAACTCTATCTCCATTACTCGAATTTTCTCTATCTCGAAGTAACTTCAAATCCCCGCCGTTTGTCCTATTTTCCCTGTACGTCTATCACCTAAAATTCGATCACACGAATTTCTCGATTGCTCGAAGCTCCCCAGAAGTTGAAAATATTCTGGAGCTCGAACGCTGTACAACAATAGCTGTGCAATACATCTGAGATTTGTGCTGTTATTCCTTAACGTACAACACGCTACAGTACATCTACCCGGCCGACCTTGGCATATTTAACCCTGTCTGCCCCCGGTGGCTTTTCATTATTACTTTTTGTTGTACAGGGTGTTTCAAAATGAATAACGGAGTTTTAAGGCTCTGTAGTGTTTATAACATTAAACTTACATTTCTAAATAATATATCAAGTATAAAAGCAACTCAAACGGTTCGTCCTACAAGTGTTCAGTCTATTCGTCACACGGCGCATATCGAGTCAATAACCGAGTTCGTCCTATACCTTGCTCAGTGTGTCTGGAGTTATTGTTGCAACAGCTTCTTCACTCCTGTTTCATAAATCGGTTAGGTCAGCTGGCGGTGGAGGTACACACGCACGATCCTTGACGAATCTCCTAAGGCAAAAATCGCATGGCGTAAGGTCGAGTGAATGTAGATGCCATGCGAAACAAGCTCTGTCTCCGGCTCCTTGTGGCCAATCCAGCGGTCGTATACAACGTCGTTTAACCAATCGCGTATGGAGTTATGCCAATGAGGCGGCGCACCATCTTGCTGCCAGTGCGGCCAGTATCCGGCAATCGGGAGATAGTGGGTTCGAACCCCACTGTCGGCAGCTCTGAAGATGGTTTTCCGTGGTTTCCCATTTTCACACTAGGCAAATACTGGGGCTGTGCCTTAATCAAGGCCACGGCCACTTCCTTCCCATTCCTAGGCCTCTCCTATCTCATCGTCGCCATAAGACTTATCTGTGTCGGTGCGACGTAAAGCAAATAGCAAAAAAGAAAAAACCGTAAAACACAATAACCTTTCATTTCCCCAGTCGCCATCTTTGCTACTTTGTTACTAGCTACTACACACAGGAACCAGTGCATACGCACAGGTAGGAAAGCGCTTTTTAACGGAAGACAGAGGAACCAGTCCAGGCGCACAGGAACGAACACTTGCAGAACAAACTGTTTCAGTTGCTCTTTCGTTTGATGTGTTATTTATAATTGTAAGTTCAATGTAATAAGTACTACAGAACCAGTTGCTAAAAGTGAAACTGAGCTCGATAGCTGCAGTCGCTTAAGTGCGTCTCCAGTATCCAGTATTCGGGAGATAGTAGGTTCGAACCCCACTGTCGGCAGCCCTGAAAATGGTTTTCCGTGGTTTACCATTTTCACCGCAGGCAAATGCTGGGGCTGTACCTTAATTAAGGCCACGGACGCTTCCTTCCCAGTCACCATAAGATCTATCTGTGTCGGCGCGACGTAAAGCCCCTAGCAAAAAAAAAAAACTTCCTTCCCACTCCTAGCCCTTTCCCGTCCCATCGTTGCCATAAGACCTATCAGTGTCGGTGCGACGTAAAGCAAAAAAAAGTAGAGGTGGGTTTGATTCCCACCTCAGCCATCCTGGAAGTGGTTTTCCTTGGCTTCCCACTTCTCCTCCACGCAAATGCCGCGATAGTATCTAACTTACGGCCACGGCCGCTTCCTTCCCTCTTCCTTTTCTATCCCTTCGAATATTCCCATCCCACAAGGTCGCTGTTCAGCATAGCAGGTGAGGCCGCATGGGCGAGTTACTGGTAATTCTCCCCAGTTGTATCCCCTGACCCAGAGTCTGAAGCTCCAGGACACTGCCCTTGAGGCGGTAGAGGTGGGATCCATCGCCGAGTCCGAGGGAATACCAACCTTGGAGTGTAAACAGATTAATAATAATAATAATAATAATAATAATAATAATAATAATAATAATAAGAAGAAGAAGAAGAAGAAGAATAAATAAACCCTTTAATGTTTAGAACGTCCCTCATTTTCTTGGATATTGATTTCACCAGCTCTTCACAGTAAGGCACAGGAATCTTGTTTCATTCTTCTAAAATTACTTTTCTCAAGCCATTCTTGCTTTTGGTAGAGTGCTGCTGTACTTTAACTTTGAGGTGAGACTATACTGTAAATGTTCTCTTACATTAATATCCGGTGATTGGGGTGGGGTTTCTAATACTTTTGAGAACTTCTAAAGCAGCCAGGTACGAACTTTCAGAGCCTAGTATTTCGGATCATTATCCTGATAAAATTTGAATGTACTACAAATTCCAAGGTTTTGAGCACTGGATTACGCATTCTACTGTAAGATGTTAAAATATACATGTTGGCCCATAATGTCCCCTATGAACTCTAAATTACCTACCCCACTAGCAGCCATACAGCCCCATACCATGACAGACCCAGCACCTTGTTTCGTAGATGGTCATAGATTCTTCTCTTGAAGTTACGCCACAAGTAAGCCCTCCCATCGGATCCAAAGAGGTTTACCTTACACTCATTGGTAAAGAGAACTGTTTTCCAAAATTCAAAATCCTTACTTAGGAGTTACTTAGCTAATGCGACTCTCTTCCTTCCCTTGATTTCACTACTGAAAGGTTACTTCCTAGACAGTCGGCCGTTATAAATATGTTTCCGTAACCTTTTGATCACTATTTCAGGATTACATGTCTTTCCTAACCACTTTTCAACCTAAATAGTCAACTTAGGAGCAGGTAAGTTTGGAATATTTTTCACCTCATTAAGAAACCAGCGTTCATCCCTTTGACTAAAGATTTTTCTGGAGCTCTCTCTTGCTTTGCTAACTAACACTTTTCGTTCTTTGAAACATTTTATTATGTCCTGTACAGTGGAATGCGATTTATTTACGACTTTGGCTATTTCTTTTGGACATTTACCTTGTCTATCATGACGTTGACGTTCCTCCAGCGATGTTTGTCTATTCTGAGTGCCCATTGCATTTGTATGTACAGTAAGCAGATCTTGGAATGAAGCACGTCTAACCTGGACACGAGTCTGAGTAAGAATGAGGGAGTGAAAAGGCTGTGTATTGTTTACACTGACATCAGCAATGTACTGTATGAGTTTCATTTTGACCTGTTATGCAGCAACTTACACTATTTATTTTATATTTAATGTATAGTTCCACGTGATCGGTATTTTCAGTACATAACATGTCATGTCTATAGGCTCCGTGCGCTGCTGGGAAAAATGCACCGCTGCGCTGCGAGTGGCGAACATTGTAAGTTAATGCGATCACCGCGCACATATTATCTCTTTCGTTCCACAGCGTGTTGCCATGGCCGATTAAATAATAACAGTGGGATTTCAGATTGTCTTATTCAACAATCGGCCAAATTATTCCAAACCACCAGAAAGTGGTCTATATTAAATGTACAAGAAAAACTGCTCGCAGGAAATTGCAACAGAGCGAATAACTGCAAATATGATGAAAAACGTTGGTTCATTAGAGACACTACCATTTCACGATAGAGCTAACATAGTAATTTATATATTATTTATGGTGATAAAGAGAGTAATTTTCATGTTCACATTCAACAATGCTGTCTTCAGAAAAATATATTTGGCCTATCTCTAATACGATATCATACGAGAGAGGCCTTGGTTAAAGAATAAAAATATTTCCATGAAATGTAAGCATATTTCTGCTGTTAATTATACAGTTTACTCAGACCATGCCATCTCGCGTACTGACCAACCCTGTGAATGGTCTGGATCTCGCATCTCAAAAGCGAGGAAAGAGAAATACAACAAGGAGAAGAGCTTAGAGGAACTTTTCCCGATAAAAAGACACAGGTTTGATGTTGGACCAATTGAAAATATCAGAATATCTTAACGTTGCGAATGAATTATTGTGTCTGAATTCAAAATATGATCGGGACCACCTCTATAATATAACGGTTAGTGCTACTAGTTTCCTTCGTCGGGGGCCCGGGATTGATTCCCGATACAGTCAGAAATTTAAGATTGACATGAGGGTACATGCAGCTCATGTTCATTAGGGGTTGCTTGAAAAGAGTTGCACCACCTCGGGGCGAGGACAGAAATTAACTTATGTAAAATGCGGTATTTCTGTGAGCTATTGTTATTGTGTAATGGAGGCCTATTTCTATATTTGGCCTATATTTGTCTACTGCCTTTTTAAATACATTTCGTGAGGTTTTGACAGAATAATATAAAATTTCACATTGTGGTCTGTACAGTACGGTATGTTATTATTATTATTATTATTATTATTATTATTATTATTATTATTATTATTATTATTATTATTATTATTATTATTATTATTATTATTATTATTTATTTGCACACTTTCGTGGTATTGATATTCGAGCAATAAATTGTACATATTTTAGGAAATTAAAGCAGAATAAACCTTAATTTACAGTTTTACGTAAAATTTGAACCCATACATTTCCGTACAATTTTAATCGTTGCAACGACCACCGTCTTCTGCATGGTCTTGTAGATGTTGGTGGTGACATCCAACTTCTTTATTATTATTATTATTATTATTATTATTATTATTATTATTATTATTATTATTATTATTATTATTATTATTATTATTATTATTATTATTATTGTTCCGAGGTATCTGTGGAACAGCAGAGGTGAAAGAAGGTGCGGGGGTGAACAGGTCTCAAAATACGAAATTAAAGTTAAGATAAAATTTAACAAGGTTATATTTTCTTTTCAAGATTAAGAAATAACAAAGAGAACAGGTACTCAGTAGCCGAAACACAATTCGAAAATGTACAATTACAGTGATTACAGGATTTGGGCTCCGAGAGCCAGACACACAATTCTTGAGCTATAAGCCCAACTTTACAATATACACAATTCAACAAAGGGGCAGGAGACCCCTATCATGCCCAGGAGCACTTGCTCCCAATTACACAGTAAAGCCTCCTCGAGGCGCGCAGGAAACAAAATTTTTAGAAAGAGCAATCTGCTCTTAAGTACGAGCCTATCCAAGGCCACACCAAACTCCACTTTCAAGTTGTCCTCCAAGGACATGAAAACAGGGGTAAAATACCCAACCTACTGAGGCCTATTAAGTAAGGAAAGGTTAATTACGTGGCCTCTAAAATACCAACTTGAGAGGAGGCGTTCTTGCACTCCTAACACACTTTATATAAAACCTACTTGGCACTAGGCCGTTACTGCAAGGGCTAATCCCATACTAAAGAGGTGACTTTTAGAAGGAAACAATTTTCATTACGTTAAGGAAGAAACGGATGTGAAAAATAAGTTCACCTCAATGCAATATGAGTGGGAGCTCGAGAGTGTGAAGCACTCTCTATCCCAATATGTAGTTTAAAAGATAGAATAGATACTAAGTGTCTTTACATTTTAAAGGAAAGTTACATGGAAAAGGCTTCGGACCTGCCCCGAGAGTTAAACTGCTGAGTTAGCAAGAAAATAAGTTATTAAAAGGCCATTACCTTGTGGTTGAACTGCTGCCCGAAGAAAGAGGCGCTTCCCGCCCCCTGCTACGTACTTTACACACTGATCGATGTTACAGAAGTGGCCCGGAGACCCGAAAATCAGCAGTTTATGTACTCTCGCGGAAAGTTCGAGGCGTTTCAGGAATGAGAACACCCTCCCACAAGAATTTTATTGGTTAGGGTTAAGCAACATATCCAAGTTGAAGAAGATACACCTGATTGGTCATAAATTAATTAAAGAAATTCGGGATTGGCTAAATTCAAACCTGGCGGAAGGAAGGGGTTAATATTGCCAACATAAACAATAACTGAAATAAATTTAACAAAGAACAAACTTATAAACACAAAATTTCTTCAAAAACATAGTTCTTTCACTTCGCACTAGGGTGCATAATTGTATTTCTTCAGTAGTGCCATCCGGAAGAGAATGTCCACACTTCTTACTACAGGCAAAACAAAAATACATCGAAAACGACCCAGTTCAGAAACTTCAAAATTTACAAGTAGTGACATCTTCTGAGAAACTTGAAAATTTACGCAGTAGATAAAGTTCAGACTTCCTCCAGTAGAGGAGTTTCAACTGGCGCAAAGTTCGAATTAGCGGCATGGAGGTGTACCACCCGGTACAATTATTATTGCTATCATTAAGACTATATTAACAGAATACAATATATCTGTTACAGTATGATGTGTGTGCTTTAAAAAATAAATTTAACGTTGCTATAATAATTTGTTTGTAATTGTTAACTTTTACATTGTGTAAAGAGTTCTTTGTGTATTAAATAAATGTACAAATCTTGAATTAACTTCCTGCGATTTACTGCTAAGATCCACCTATTTTCAAATCCATTTCGTGAGGTCGTGAATGAAAGCTCTGTATTTAATGCAGCCAAGATCAAGCACATCATTCTGTCGGAACATTGTGACATTAAAAAAAAATCATCTGAAGACAGCACTGTAAAATAATTGAATAAATGCACGTGAACGTCAAACATATTCCAGCTTATGTTGAGCTGTTGATGAAGATGCCTCTAAGTAGTTCTCGTAGTATCCACCCGCAGCAGCACAGTGCTATACGCACGAAGCCTATGGCATTAGACAATCCAGATCTCGTTTTATTTTTCATCATAGTTAACTTATTTGCCATGATCCATACGAGTTTCGCTTTGAGCCACTATAGGCCATATGCTCAAAACCGAGAATTCTCTATATCTCGAAATGTCGTTGACTAGAAATGATATTTAGCTCCCGAGATGATTCAATATATGGATGCTTCACTGTAATTGACAATAATACGCTAAAAGTTAGTAGTTTTGTGTGAATATTGATATAGTGAACATAGCCCCACAACGTCCTGTTTTAGGTGTAATCCGAGCCAAAGAATAGCGAATTTTTTATTTCAGAATTCCACATACATTGGCCGGGATTCAAACAGGACCTCAGCACAGCTACCACCTTCCTAATAATTGTGATGTAGTCTACAATATACGCGGAAGTAGAGGGTGGAAGTGTTCTAGACTAGCTCCAGTACATAGCGTTGGCGCAACAGTCATCTAGAATGTGCGAAGTTATGTAATTCCCTAGGTTCTCTCCGCCAATATTCAGGTAGGCTGTTTTATTCGAGACGCAGCAGTAATCCCGTCTATCGGAGATGAGTGGAAGCAGTAGAGAAAAATCACATCACAACAATGGTCGATATAATGTTATTGCTGATAAGTTTTATGAGCTTTCGATATTCTAGTCCTTCAGATTTCGGTTTCTTTCGTCTCCGGGATATCAGAGCATCTAATGTAAAGGCAGTCCTTCCTGATTTCATGACCCCCTTTCGCCTTATTCTCCAAGCGATCGTTCCTTTACGATTATTTTTTCTCAAGTTTTATAATAATCTTCACAATTTTCCTTGTCGATACTTACCGATGACCACGCTGTTTTACACCTTAAAACAATCATGACAAAAACCATCGTCAGTTAACGCTATTAAACAATATTCCCACCTTAACAATGCCCGGCGTTGATACGGACTAAGCAACAAAAGTCCAAATTCATTATTCCACAGTCTTATCATAGTCGGTCCGTGGCTAAATCGTTAGCGTGCTGGCCTTTGGTCACAAGGTCCGGGATTTGATTCCCAAGGCAAGGTCGGGAATTTTAACCATCATTGTTTAATTTCGCTGTGTCGTCTTCATCATCATTCCATCCTCATCACGACGTGCAGGTCGCCTACGGCCATCAAATCAAAAGACCTGAATCTGGCGAGCCGAACATGTCCTCGGACACTCCTGGCACTAAAAGCCATACGCCATTTCATTTTTTTCATAGTCGGTACGGTAAAACTACATAAGACATAAATGATTGGAAATTTAATTCTATAAAAGTTTGGTGTCCGCCTCTGTGGTGTAGTGGTTAGCGTGATTAGGTGCCACCCCCGGAGGCCTGGGTTCGATTCATGGCCCTGACACGAAATTTCAAAAGTGGTACGAGCGCTGGAACGGAGATCACTCAGCCTTGGGAGGTTAACTGAGTAGGGGGGGGGGGGGGGGAATCGATTCTCACCTCAGCCGTCCTCGAAGTGGTTTTCCATTGTTTCCCGCTTCTCCTCCAGGCAAATGCGGGGATAGTACCTAACTTAAAGCGACGGCCGCTTCCTTATCCATCCCTTCCACTCTCCCCATCCCCAACACAAGGACCCTGTTAAAAATAGTTGTTGCGGACGCCTGGGCGAGGTAGTGGTCATCCTTCCCAGTTGCATCCCCTACCCGAAGTCTCACGCTCCAGGACACTACCCTTCAGGTGGTAGAGGTGGGATCCCTCGCTGCGTCCGTGGGAAAAGCCAATCCTGGAGGGGTAAACAGATAAGAAAGAAAGAAAGAAAGAAAGAAAGAAAGAAAGAAGGTAAATACCCGAAATAGAAGTGGAAAACTAAGATGAAAATGCTAACTGCTTTGAGCCACTCCGTAGTTTTGTTCTGGTCTACAGAGAATTCGTGCAATGATATTGCCCCTTTGCTCTTATTTCCTGTTCGAAATACAAAAAGGCACACAGCAATACATATTCGAATATTTCCAAACACAGTTAAAGAAAAGTAAATCACTTCACCATTAAAAACAGCCGAATTAGCGCATAAATTGAAATTCTTGTTTCGGACGAAATTACAGCGAGAAAACACGTTGAGCCACTCATTACATTTGTTCTTGTTTGCAGAAAATTTCTGCTAGAGGTACAAGAAGGCGCACAATTATATCACAAATTCCAAGAGTTGTAAACACAATTTAAAAAATATAATCAACACACTACACAATAACAAATTAAACTCACTAGCGCGTAACTATCAGCTCTCAATATCAAGCCAACAAGCACCTCACTGCGAACACATTGCCAACATTTGCAACAGCAAAACTATATAAATAAAACTGGAAATGCGGCAATTTGCGGTATACAGCTTCCTGTCAGTGACTAGGAGGCCAGCGCTCCAGCGGCATTATGGTGAAATTTTCCGATTACAGCTTTATGCTGGGCTTCGCAAGCGATTGTCAAGGCCGATATAATGAGCGCAGCGAGGAATCCATTCGGCCGTGATAAGGAGTTTGCCTTTATCTACCACTACGAGCGCTAATATGAATCAATGCATTGTTTCACTTAGGCACGACTACGAGCGCTAATGTGAGTCAATGCTTTGTTTCACTTAGGCACGACTACGGGCGCTAATGTGAGTCAATGCATTGTTTTACTTAAGCACGACTACGAGCGCTAATGTGAGTCTATGCATTGTTTCACTTAGGCACGACTATGAGTGCAAATGTGATTCAATGCTTTGTTTCACTTAGGCACGACTACGAGCGCTAATGTGAGTCTATGCATTGTTTCACTTAAGCACTACTACAAGCGCTAATGTTAGTCATGCAGAGTTTCACTTAAGCGCTTATAACTACATTCGGAGTGTATCTTTTTCAAAATCCAAAAACACTTGAGGGTATCGAACCAAGGAGCACATTACAGAAAGAATTATATAAATAAGTTAATTTGGCTAGGATATGAATCAAAAAGAAAACGAGTAAAATAACAAGCGATTTTAGGCTGTTTTTCTGAAACTGCATTTAGGCCGGAAGTGATTTTTGAATATTTTTTAGTTTGATAAAGCTATCCAAGACTCACAATTTAAAACCTTCCCGGGCCATTTAGCCCTTCAACTTTCAGAACAATTGAGGAAATTACTTTTAAGGTTATCGTTGTATGAGGACCCCTACGTTGCCTGCTAAGAAATGTTTTCAACATTCATACAGAGTAGAAGAAAAATAAAGAACAAATACGATTAGCCAATAAGTCAAGCCCCTTCTATCTCCTAATATCTACAAATCCCTTACCCAACTCCTAAATCCCTCAGTCCAGCTTTAACCAGCCAGGATATCTTGGTCAGAGAGAAGGCGTTACCTTCTAGGTGGCCCGCCTCCTCCTTCAGGGGAAGAATGAAAACTTTCTTAGATAAAATAAAACTGGAATGACACCAAAGTTTGCAAGGGAAGATACAGTTTTCCATTTTTTGCTTTTTAACACGGATATATTAATAGGCTATCGTCACTAAGTGAGACTATCCAAACTTTCAAAATGATTACTCGCAGGCGAAGTTGCATGCCACATTCGTGTTATCATTATTTTGAGGATAAGTAATTCGAAAATATTTATTCAAATAGGGAAATGGAAATTCCTTAACCCTTTCGCCGTCACATGTTTATTCGAGCTCCATTTTCGACTACGTTGTACACAGTTATCTAAATCTCATTCATTAACCACAACAACCTGCCAGTAAATAAACGTGTGCTAGTCTATCCTGGAGTTATACCTTTGTCACGACGACTTGGCGAATGCTGGGGCTTCAAAGATGCCAAGCTTTCGATATCGATTACTAGAATGTAATGATAACAGTTTTATTTTCAGAAATTAATTACGAGTAGACTGCATCTGTGATCGAGTGGTGGTCTGGGTTCAATTCCCGGCTCTGCCACGAAATTTGAAAAGTGGTACAAGGACTGGAACGATGTCCAGTCAGTTTTGGGAGGTGAACTGGGTAGAGGGCGTTCGATTCCCTTCTTAGCCATCCTCGAAGTGGCTTTTCGTGCGTGGTTTCCCACTTCTTCTCCTGGCAGATGCCGGGATGTTATAACGGCCACTTCCCTCTTTCTTTCTTTCTTTCTTTCTTTCTTTCTTGTCCGTACCTTTCAATCTTCCCATCCCCCACAATGACCCTGTTCAGTACAGCAGGCGAGGCTACATGGGCGAGTTACTGGTCTTAATCCCCAGTTTTATCTCCGGCCAAATGTATCATGCTCGAGGGGATTTCTCGCTGAGTCCGAGGGGAAAATCAACCCTGGAGAGCAAACGGATGAAATAAATAAATAAATAAATAAATAAATAAATAAATAAATAAATAAATAAATAAATAAATAAATAAATAAATAAATAAATAAATTAAATAAATAAATAAATAAATAACGAGTAAAAGTTACATTTTGTAAAATGTTACGATTACAAGTAATTACTCACTAAAAATATTTATTACAAGTAATCCGGTTGCTTTTACTGAATTACTTCCCAACTCTGCTCACAACCACAACCAATCGCTCATGGAGCCTTTTAAATCGCACTCATTCCTTGTACACTGCCCATGCTCAAAGCATTCAGAGTGAGTGTCTGTTAAAGCATTACGTATTGCGCCGATAATTTAAGGAAAAATCACTTGATGCATATTTGGATAAAATAAAATGAAAGGAGGGGGGGGGGGTGTCCCTGTGCCACCGAATGCGCCACTGATCAGAGGACACTGGCTTAGCTGAGGGAGATGGCCAGGTCACCAGCATCCAGATTTAGACTGTGTACTTTGGTTAGCATTGTTAACCTGTTGTTTTTGCTATTTATAGAAATATACATCATTGAAAAAATGAAATGAAATGGCGTATGGCTTTTAGTGCCGGGAGTGTCCGTGGACAAGTTCGGCTCGACAGATGCAGGTCTTCTGATTTGACTCCCGTAGGCGACCTGCGCGTCGTGATGAGGATGAAATGATGATGAAGACCCAGCCACCGTGTCAGCGAAATTAACCAATTATGATTAAAATTTCCGACTCTTCCGGGAATCGAACCCGGGACCCCTGTGTCCAAAGGCCAGCACGCTAACCATTCAGCCATGGAGCCGGACATATACATCATTAAACATCATCTTATCAATTCGTTTTGTGAGTGGAATTAAGGATGTTTTCACCAGAATGTCAATTATTGCGTTGTATTTTTATGTCCTTGCGATAAACGGGATGTTCGTGTGAACATTCGGAATAAAACAAGGTGGACATTACACAGTACTGTCTAGCAGTGACTTCCTAATTACACTGTTTACATTAGAAAACCTCTATCTGTTTCTCGGCACTTAAAGTTTGACAACTGGAGTACCTTACGAAGACAAGATAGATGTGACTGGGTCCGCTGGAGGCAAGCTGCATGTACCATTTTAATCACACACGAGCCCGACTGCGATTCTTACATTTCTTGCAGTACCGGTAATCGAAGCCAGGCTTCCGTGGACGGCAGCTAATGACGCTAACCCTTACGCCACGGAGGTGCACATTAAAAATACAATGATGTAACAATTAAGCGTCACTTTACGTTAGTAAACAAATTCATTACAATAATATTATTTTATATTCGTACTTCGACGTAAACGTGTCTTATCTGTTTTTACGTTACAATGTTTTTACGTGAGGCTTGTCCATGTCTGTTAATTAATTCTTTATAAAATAATAACAACTGTTACCATTACAAGTTTCATTAAATGATTTATTCCACACCGTGTTTCAAAAAATGCTCCATCGTCATGTGACCTCTAACCCCCCCCCCGCCATGGCACTGCAGCCCTGAAGAGCCTTGGCCTACCAAGCGACCGCTGCTCAGCCCAAAGGACTGCAGATTACAAGATGTCTTGTAGTCAGCACAACGAATCCTCTCCAGGTGACCACAAGTTTTTTATTATTTCATAAATCAATAATGTACCGGGAGGTACACCCCTACGCAGCACTTTTAAATCTTGCTCCAATAAAACCTCCTCTACAGAAAAAACTCTGAACTTAAAACTGGACCCACTTGTAAATTTTCTCAGAAGACGTCGCTACCGTAATTTTTTTATGGTGTAGTTTCTTGAACTGCATGCAATTCTACTTGTTTTCCATTCATCAAGATGTTTGGACATTCTCTCATAAAGGTCACTACAAAAACTATGATCATGCACCCTGGTGCGAAGTGAAAGAATCTTTCAGAAGTAATTTTGTTCTCATTAGTTTTTTCTTTACTAAATTTCATTCATTCGTTTTTGGGTTGGCAATATTTAGCCTTTCTTTCCGCCTGTTTTGAATTTAACCAATCAAGTATTTCTGTAACTAATTTCTTACCAATCACAGGCTTCTTCTTCGATTTGGTGTGTAATTGTAAGGTACCCAATTAAATTGAGTGGGTGTGGCTGTTTTATTTGTGAAAGGTCTCGAACTTTCCCCGAGGGTTAATAAACTGCTGATTTTCACGTCTCTTGGCCATTTGATCAACGTTTATCTAAGTGTGTGGATGTGAAGCAGGAGGCGGGTAGCGCTTCTTTCATCAAGCAGCAGGTCTTCAGCAAGGTAATGGCCGTTTAACATCTTACTTCTTGCTAGCTCAGCAGTTTAACCCGCGGGAAAGGTCCGAAACTTTAATATGTAAACTTTTTGTCTAAAATGTAGGTTCTGCCGGCTTATGTAAAAACTTATAAAATCTGTAACTGTAATTCGGGGATAGAGAGTGATTTACCCTCTCGAGCTCCCCTTCATTTTGGTTTTGAGGCGACTACGTTTTGTAACTGATTTTCTTCCCTTCCTTAATGTTTTAAATTTCTTTCTTAGACGGGTCACCTCCATAGTTTGGAAATAGCCCCTGTTTCATTGGCCTAGTGCCCGTTAGTTTATAAGAAGCTGCATAGAGGAGTGCAAGTATTCACTTCCTTTCATTTTGTGCTTGGGCCATTTATTTAACTGTTATTTCTTTTACACGAAGGCCCTGTAGGTTGGGTACGAGATACCCCTATTTCATTTTTGAAAATTGTGCCTTGATGGCAAGTTATTGTAAGGTCTGATATTGCCTTGAATAGGCTTGAAAAACTGAGAGCGTGTCAGCTCTTTTCTAGTATTGTAAAAGTGCCCCTAAGAGGCTTGACATTGTAAATTGCGGAGCTGGTGCTCCATGTTTTAGGGGATTTCTGCCATTTGAACAAATCATTGTTTTGTAATGCTGAGCTAGGAGCTCAAACTTATAAAACTAGGGGCTTGTAGCCCAAAAGTGTTATAATTCTGAAATCTTGAATCCTTCCTAGTCTTGTTTCTTCACCTAGTCAAAAGTTGTTAGAATTTTGTTGTTATTAGTTGTTAAAACTCAGAAAATATAATCTTTGTTAAAGTTTTAAATTAACTTTGATTTGGTAGTTAGACCCATTCACCCCGGCACCTTCTTTCACCTCTGCTGATCCACCAAACCAGGGTAACAAATAATATGTCATTTCATCTGAAAATATGCGTCACAAAATTAGCTACATAAAATGTGTGACGCGATGTTACCTAGCAACCGTGCAGGCTGTGATGTGAAGTATTTCTGGATGACCATGTATGAGAGACTTATTATCAAAGAAGAGCGTTAAAGAGTACAGATGGTCGATGTGATCTTGCACGCTGTCATGTGAAATATTGATGGATAACCTTGACTAGAGACATATAGAACGCTCTTATCAAATAGGCTTCATCTCATCATACTCTAGAAAATGATTTTAATTTACCTTTCTTTCTTTCTTTGTTTGTTTGTTTGTTTCTTTCTTTTTTAATCTGTTTACTCTCCAGGGTTAGTTTTTCCCTCGGACTCAGCGAGGGATTCCACCTCTACCCCTCAAGGGCAATGACCTTTAGCGTGAGATTTTGGGTCGGGCGATACAGCTGAGCCCGAGGACCAGTACCTCGCACAGGTGGGCTCACCTGTTATGCTGAACAGGGGTCATGTGACTGATGGGAGGATTGTAAGGGATAGTCAAGGAAGAGGGAAGGAAGCGGCCGTGGCCTTAACTTAGGTCCATCTCGGCATTTGCCAGGAGGAGAAATGGGAAACCACGGAAAACCACTTCGAGGATGGCTGAGGTGGAAATCGAACCCTCCGTCTACTCAGTTGACGTCCAGAGGCTGAGTGGACCCCGTTCCAACTATTGTACACTTTTTTCAAATTTCTTGGCAGGGACTCGAATTGAACCCGGGCCTCATAATATGGCAGCTAATCACACTAACCACTACACTACAGAGGCGGATTTCCATAAGGGGAAATATGGCAGTATGTTTTTTAAGCCAGTGAGGAGTTCACCTATATTTTTTGCTCTTAAAATTCGCTTAGAGATATTGCAAGCAGTAACCAGTTTCGGCTAAAGATTAATATTATCAGATGACCTCTGAACCCCTCAGACGGGTATATAAACCCCGAGTAGCCCCGTTCAGTCTGTTCTTGTCGACAGACACAACCATGAGGACGGCAACCATTGTAGTACTGGCTCTTGTGGCAGCCCTGGCAGCTGGCTCCGTGATCCCACCCAGGGAGCGGAAAGTCGGTAAGGAATAGAATATTTCACTTAAATATTGTTTTTTAAATAATTCCGTTCCTTTACCACTGTCTACTTTTGTGTATCCTTCAATTTTACAATAATATGCTACTTTAAGCTATTATTATTATTATTATTATTATTATTATTATTATTATTATTATTATTATTATTATTATTATTATTATTATTATTATTTTCTACCGCTTTTCTCACACTTGTGGGGTCACGGGTACGAACTGTGCCGCACATGTGGATTTGGTTCTGTTTTACGGCCGGATGACCTTCCTGACGCCAAACCTATATGGAGGGATGTAATCGCTATTGCGTGTTTCTGTGGTGGTTGGTGGTGTGGTATGTTGTCTGGATATGATGAGGAAAGTGTTGGGAAAAACACAAACACCCAGTTTCCGAGCCAGAAGAAGTAATCAGACGCCATTAAAATCCCCGACCCCGCCGGAAATTAAACCCGGGACCCTGTGAACCGAAAGCCTCAATGCTGATCATTCAGCCAAGGAGTCAATTATTATTATTATTATTATTATTATTATTATTATTATTATTATTATTATTATTATTATTATTATTAGACCCTCCGTGGCTCAGGCAGCAGCGCGCCGGTCTCTCAGCAACATTCTCCGTTAACATTTCATTTCATCTGTCAGTCATTTATCATTGCCCCAGAGGAGTGCGACAGGCTTCATCAGCCGGCACCATTCCTATTCTCACCGCTAGATGGGGGCTAAATTCGTTACTTTCCTGACCCAGTCGAATGACTGGAAACAGGCTTGAGGGTTTTATTTTCCCAGGTCTCCTCTAAAGTACTTGGAGTCGGCACTATATGTGGATTAAACCCGTTTTTACGGCCTAATAACTTTCTTGACGCCAACCCGTTTTGAGGTGGGATATAGAACTATTACTACTGCGTACTTCTTATGTTGTTTGTATTGTGAAGCGTTGTATGTAAATGAAGATGTAACACAACAGCACGGCCCCCAGGCTGTAGAAATTAACCAGACGTGGTTAAAATGCTCGGCTCGGACAGGAATCAAACCCGGACCCCTGCCACTTCACGGACCAAACAGCCAAGGAGTCGGACGTACTACTCTAATGGAACTCCAGCGACCGGTTCATTACTTATATGTAACAATGTGAATATAATCATCTCTGGAGCAGTGTGATGGGAGGTCGCCTGGACTTGAAAAGTCATTAAAAAAATAACATTTTGATTTGTTACATCTTGGCTTTCCCCAGTCCAAAATAATGTATAATATGTGTTTCTACAACAAACGTCTATTCGTTATTTAATTATTGTAGCACCACTGTCACGGAGCCTCAGCTGACAGCTTACGTTACATTTCCGAAAGATACATTTTTAAAAGTTATAGGTACACATTCCTTAGGAACTAGAAGAGCTAGAGCAATCAAACTCAGTACATTCAGAAATGCCATGTGTCCTGAAAAAGTGAGATTGTCCCGAATTTTAGCTTCGAAAAAAGATATCCCACGAGAAAATTTTACTTTCTTGCAAGTATGCTGAATTTTTACTCTTACTGGGGAAACATTTAAGGTTCATAATTTTGCGTATCTATTTCAGTTTAGTGACTTCAAAATTCGATCAAAATTTTGTTTATTCATTCCCTCCCGTAAACAGCAGTTCATCTTCCTTTTTACTTTCTTTCTTAATCTGTATTACGTCCAAGGTTGGTTTTTCCTTTTGAAACAGCGAGGGATATCATCTGTACCGCCTCAAGGGCTGTGTCCTGGAGGGTGAGACTTTGGGTCAGGTGGATACAACTGGGAAGGAAGACCACTGCCTCACCTTGGCGGCCTCAGCTGATATGCTGAACAGGGGACTTGGCGGGGAATGCGAAGATTGGTAGGGATAGACAAGAGGGAAGGAAACGACCATGGCCTTAGGTTAGATACAATCCCGGCATTTACCTGGAGGAGAAGTGGGAAACAACGGAAAACCATTTTGAGCATTGCTGAGGTGGGATTCGAAACACTCTCTACTCAGTTGACCTCATGAGGCTTCTTGGACCCCGTTCCAGCTCTCGTACCACTTTTGAAATTTCGTGGCAGAACCGGGAACCGAACCCGGGAGTCCGGGGATGGAAGATAATCACACTTCTTTTATCTGGTCATTCTGTTGCTTCGGATGGAAAGTTGTCCTAAATTTTAAACATGTGTAATTCAGATGGTGAAAAAAGAATATCTCCCAAATTTTAACTTTAATCGAATGAATCAATTACCATTCGATATTAAATAACAGTAATGCAAATATAAACAATATTTAACTGAAAAATAAATCCAGTTTCATATTGTTTTGTTGTGCTGTTAATGTAAATATCGTCAAATATTATCGTTAATTATTGTTTCTTACAATATGATTTGAGGAACTAAGGTACGTGTATACACTTGTCGCATCGAATGTTTTGAGTTTATTTTTATTATTGGTTTGCTAACCTGTGCACTTCTTTCATTTATTACCAACACCCCCTCCCCCCACCTAAAATATTAGTATTGGACTAACCACTACCGAATCCTTGAGAGAAAAATATTTTTTCTCAACAGCCCAATTTAATAAGACAAAATACATTTTTGATACTACTGTATTGTAAGTCTTCATTGTTGGTAGTAGTGTACTTAACTCGCACATTTCGTGAAAATTGTACCTAAAACTGCTGTAGAAATTCGAATGTTTGAATATCAATCAATCAATCAATCAATCAATCAATCAATCAATCAATCAATCAATCAATCAATCAATCAATCAATCAATCAATCAATCAATCAATCAATCAATCAATCAATCAATCAATCAATCAATCAATCAATCAATACTGATTTCCACTTAGGTTGTTGCCCAGATGGCAGATTATCTATCAATTGTTTAACCTACATTTTTCTTAAAATATTTCAAAGTAGTTGGAAATTTATTGAACATCTCCCTTGGTAAATTGTGTTCTTGAAATCCAACTTTATCTTTATCAATGCCTTTCCACACAATTTCTCCAGTAACAGTTCGGAATATACTGCTGCTCATCTCGTTACTCACAGGTCTTTCCAGCTCAGAGTTTGTAACATTTTCATAACACTACACTTTTGTCGGAAAACACCCAGAACAAATCCTGCTGTTTTCCTGTGGATCTATTCTAGTTCCTAAGTAATTAATCTTGGTGCCAGATCCGTACACTAATTGTGGAATTACCAGTGGCAAGCACCCTCTCGTTTTTATTCTTACCACAAGCTCTAAGCATAATTATGAAGGTATCTGTAACCTTATTTATTTACAACCACATTAGTCTAATTACCCCAGTGAAGATGTTTCCTTACATTCACATCCATGTACTTACAGTGACCTCCATGAGGTAATTTGTCTCCATCAATACAATAAATAAAATTAAAGTGAATTTGTTAATTTGTTGCTATACGCAACCCTATTGGTAGTGGCTACTACGTATGTTCTTTGAGCTAGTTGATGTTGATAGGTAAATTAAGTTTGGTAGTTCTAGTTCAAATAGTTTCTCAGAACCCTGTCTGGAAAACCTACAATAACGCCCGAGGGGATATGTCATGCCGACCACACGTCACCTCTTAATCTGCAGGCTTTCGAACTGTGCATTGGTCCCTTGGTATGCCATGGGCTGTTGTGTCATGGGATATAGTTTGGTTCAGTTTATTGGGTACATCTAAAAAATAGGCCATGTGCAGGTCCTTAACCTCGGGATTTGCTTCAAGAGCCTTTACGTTAAGGGACTGGTGGAATTACTGAAGTTTGAGTAAACTGCACTGGACATTTATTGACTACCAGATACGTGAATCGGACCCCTGGACTGACGGGGGAAACAGGAAAGGCTCTGCTAGGAAGATGAATATAGCTGCATAAAACGTTTACAAACCACATTGTAAAATCCTCGTAAATTCTACTTTTTTCAAAGTATTAAAGCTCTTAGGTTTTTCCATTGTAAAATTACTAACGTTTCGCCCCAGTGTGTCCGCGTGCTCATCAGTTGGATTGCCACACTTCTCCAAGACGTTGATGGACAGTGAGCCCTTGAGACAGCACTGCAAGCCTCCTTTTCAGGATAATACCGTGGCAGTGCACAATATTTTCACTTGTCTAAATGCCTGCCTTTGGTTTTTTGTCATTTACCCTCAAATGCAGCGTTGTGCCGGAGAGCATTTTCTGCCGCAGTATCCTTTTGATTCAAGAGCAGGGAGACAGGAAACTGTACCTAGTAACTTAGTCATATTTTTACTTTTTAATCAGCATATTCGAGGTGCCTTGTTCCTATTTACGTTTCTAAGGCTCAGTCAAATTCTAACCTCTGATTTCCCATTTCACCAGCATCAACAGCTTCTTCCCGCTCCAGAATCTTCTCAACTACTTCTTACCGTTGATACAATTGCTTAATATTGTACCGGTTCCGAGGTATCAGAACATCAATAAGTTACTGTAGCTCCTTAATGTGACATCAGAATGGCGTTCCTTATGTGAGATCTTCGAACAAGCAGGCTTTCGAAGTCCTCCCTCCCCTTACTAGAATACTACGCTAGCTAAATCGGTAGAACGTTACGGGTCTGATGGACCGTCCTTAAGGGGCAGTAACCTAGTAATCTTTATAGTAGGGGAATCTCACTTATGAGATTAATACTATTATCCTGAGGAATGAGAAAAATGAATTCATTTTTTCACTACACACATTTAATAACTAAGAATACACATGAATGCTATTTACATAGATATGCCACAACACTAAATACATGAATTATGTACATTACGGTTTTCTTGAGGATCCAATATCTCTCTAATCCTTTATCTAGAATCGCATTTTAACTCTGAAACCTGTAGAATTCGAGATGTCGTTCCTTCTCTGACCAATTAACTATTTAAAACACATCACTTTATACACTTCTACTGCGACACCAACATATTTAAATGATTGTATATCTTGCGTCATTTGCCTAGTTTATGTCGCTAATTTGCATATTCAAAATGACAAATTGTGTCGCTCTAACATCAATGGAACAGTGTGTTTGACATATTTATCGTAAGCACATTCAAGATATATGAAAGTCGTATGGTAGCATTCGCTTGAAACTCTATCTGACTATTTCACATATGAACAAATATTATATGACGCATGTTTCATCGGGATAGCACATAAATACTACCTTACAAAACGACATTTAAGAAACGTTGCTCCCTGAAACAATACGTCTTAGTGAACCAAGAACCAGTACAATATTCGGTAAATATCACTCCCTGAAATAGATAAGGTAATAATGCACTTCATCTTCACACAACAACATGGATGGTGTAATCCATCCACAGTTGGTAACCGTGAGTATAGCTTCCACAGGTGCTGCCTTGTAAGGAACTCAGGCTCCTTTTGCAGTGTGGGTGTATACGATCCTCCTGAAAATCCCTAGACGATTTAATATACGTAAATAAATGGAGGGCATAATCTCATCTTTTAGAATTATAAATCTATCCAACGGTGTTACTCGCTAAATTATTGCACGTAATTGCCATACCAGAGAAGGAAACGAGCTTTCGCAGTGCGTCTTCTCAATGCGGTAGTAAACATTCTATTTCCTCTGTCGCCTCGGTAAGGTCATAAATCTCACAAGTCAGCTGGCTGTCTTGCTCTCTTTCTCACTTTCCCTTTTAAAATAACGGGACTCTGCAGTCCGGCGGGGATTCTTCTCGCCACTAATTATTCAATTTCATTTATCCCCAGGATGCTCTTGGCATCAGTAACGCATATTGGCTCTAATCTAAACTTATTCACATCCTCGGCGCGGAATAATGCATCGCGCATTTTAACGACTCATTGCGGAAATTTCGTATTCTCATAAACATCGCAAACACTACAATCATCTGCCTAAACGCTCCGCCCCCTCTCACGACATATCCAATACATGCACATTACTGAAGAATGTGTTCTATCAATTGGGACACACACACATTAACACTCGCGGTCTAAGTAAAACACAATCACAGTAACACCCACTGTCATTTCTCATCTTCTGGTTCAGCAGCCTTAACTTATAAAGGAGGACTTCTTAACCCATGTGTGAAGCGCAAAGAAAATGAAATGTTTAGAATCTTCTGACGATTCATACTGGTTGTCAAATGTTGGTAGCTGGAGTGAATTTACTTGAATATCAAAATCCACTTAAACATTACAGTGCTTCACACTTGATTTATCCCAAGGGCCTTAAGTCTAACGTGCACTACTTCCCGTGATAAAAATGAAAAGAAATACGGTTATACAACCGTGAAGAAAAATCAGCATAAAACCCTAGTAAATAACTATCTCCATCCCTTTGTAACAGCAAAATCCTACACTACCTTCTACATCATTCACATGCAATTTGCATATTTACATTTAATAGGAAATACGACTTTCTGTACTTGAAATTTGTACTCAGCACTTGTCTGGATCACGTCCACAGCTCACTCGGGCGGGCACATATAGGGGTTTAGTCGAACATCACGGCTGCGGAGAGTCCAAAGTTCGGCTGCAGGTGGTTAGCTCGATGTTGGCTTGAGTCTCGTTCATGTGGGAGGATCTCGATGTTCTGTGACGCGTCGAGTGGGTACAGGCCACCTGTACGTTGGTCTTCTTCCTTGGACGATGACGTCACTGGCACACAAATACGAATGGGGGAATCTGACTTAGTATAATTGTGTTCAATGGGGACATATTATAATCGTTGTGATCAGAGAAACTCATATGCTCAAGCTCTCTAACCGAGCAGCGGTATTATCCCTGTCGCCCGCTACTTCATTCTCCTGTCTAATCTAATATCAGCAATTTAGGCCCTGAACTGCACACGTTTGTGGTTTCACTGTCACTGGGTATGTTATACTGTCATTACAAAAGGGGTTTTAACTCGGCCTAAATCAGCACTAGTTTTTAGGTAATACAGATTAACTATTGCGCTCAGAGTTGTATAGCCGATACCGCCCTTGTCAGATACATTGTCAGTAAACCGCTTTTTTATACCATTTTTTTGCTAGTTGCTTTAAGTCGCACCGACACAGATAGGTTTTATGGCGACGATGGGACAGGAAAGGGCTAGGAGTGGGAAGGAAGCGGCCGTGGCCTTAATTAAGGTACAGCCCCAGCATTCGCCTGCGGTGAAAATGGGAAACCACGGAAAACCATCTTCAGGGCTGCCGATAGTGGGGTTCGAACCTACTATCTCCCGAATACTGGATACTGGCCGCACTTAAGCGACTGCAGCTATCGAGCTCGGTCTTCTACCAATTGATTATTCAATATCACACAGTAATAGAGCTATTCTATTCGGCATTAATAAATTCATGTACTAAGTTATACCATGGTGTAGCCTACTTGCACTTAAGCTACACTTAGTTCACTTCCGTACAGCTTATTCTGCTGTCTCACGCCTTACGTAAATAGTTATAATCACGGCTATGTGCCATGGTCTGTTAATAACGGCGGACCTTACACGCACGTTAATTTATAATTATTCCGCTGAGAGTATTATCAGCTTCGTAGCCGCTGGTAAATAACACTGAGTCACCATTTAATTTATAGGAATATAACAAAGAATACCTTTGACGGGCGTACCAATACACATCACAATGCAACTAGAAATATTAGAATACCATCGAGGAATCATTCACGGCGTGTACTACATCACTACACGACTGGAAAATCAAAGTACCATGGCTTGCTTCGGGTCGCATCCCCTAAATAGCGAGACCGTGTTAGGCTTAGTGGAGAGGGTAAAACCCCACCTCTTCGCTAAATTCACTCCGATACTAGGCAGTTCTCAATATCGGTTGAGGTTTCAAATTAAAGCTTGATCACCCCAGTTTCCACTGATCGATTTCCGTCAAGATCTCATCGTGTGTTTTGCGGTAATCTCAAAAGCGTCCTTTGGTAGCCCAATGTAGGAGGAGTCTAAGCTCGGGGAACTTCTGACTTCGTCCTCGTTGCCCGCTTTCACCATCTGGTTCACAACTGGCTCGATGTTTGTTTACTACGTACTTGGTCTTATTACAATTATATAAAACACTTCTAGGTGTTATAAATCAGCATAACATTCGCTGATTTTTATGAATCTTAACTCATGAAAATCCATCATGTATTACGCAACTTTCGTTATCATTATTCTCGCAACAGTTGAAGACTGTGGATTGGTAGTGGTAATTCTGCAGGGATAAGAACGAAGAAATAAAGTTTTCAGGGTTGAATGCAGTGCTCCGTGACCTATTTCGTCCTCTCTGCGCGGCGTGCCTCATCTCTTCTCTCTTCCTCAGAAAAGGAGCGCTTTTCACCTGCGAGCGAGAGTATGACTCGTTTAAGCTATTTGCGCGTAAGTAGAGCCGAGTCTCTCGGGCTGGCAGCGCCCTACTCGTGCCCCGGGAAGGGTTAACGTGTGCTAACTTGGGCACTAATTGACGTAGCATAGCGCGGAAAACGGCACGTTCAAACTACAGGATACCTCAATATACGCTTGGTGATGTGATGAACGGTCACAATATATTCCTGATATCTTTCTGCCTATTGTTCTTTCCCAAGAAATGGTTCCCCATCTGAGCTCTTAATATTCATACACCTAGTTTTTCTTTCTCCAAAAGGTTTCCTTGAATTTCCTGTATGCGGCATCCACCTTTTCTACAACCATATAACCTTCAACATCATCTTAAAAAGAAAAGGAATTTACTCACTTCGAACATTATAATAGGAATTAGAAACATGTTTTCGTCTGGAGTGTGGCATGGTATGGAAGTGAAACGTGGACGATGACTAGCTCAGAAATAAGGGGAATAAAAGCATTTGAAATGTGGTGTTACAGAAGAATGTGAAGGTGAGGTGGGTAGATTGAATCACACATGAAGAGGTACCGATTCGAACTGGTGAGGGAAGGACGATTTGGCGAAATTTAACCAGAAGAAGGGACAGAACGATAGGGCACATCTTAAGACACAACTGATTTGTTCAGTTAGTTCTTGAGGGAAGTGTAGGCGGTAAGAATGGTAGGAGTAGACCAAGGTAAGAATATGGCAAACAGATTAGAAATGACGTAGGATGTAGTAGTTATGTAGAAATGAAAATGTTATCCCAGGATATGGTGGTACGGAGAGCGGCATCAAACCAGGCTATGGACTGATGACCCAAATAACATCAACAATAAATTTATGGCAGGTTGCACTAAAACCTTGCATTTTAAAGATCTTTTATCGCTTACATTCTTCGTAGGAGTTCATAGAGGATGTGCTCGTTCACCTGGGAGGAATGTAAACCCAACTTATAAAGTTCCCATAAAACTGAGATTCAAGGCAACTTCAGGCGTATGTTCCTTGTGACCATACTGAGTTCTATGAGAACATTATACAGCAGATGATAACACAAGAAGTGCTCATTTTGTAGCTCTTGTATGGAGTATTATTACAGAATACATTTCAGCAACAAATCACAATGCTAAGAATAAAAATGTGAGGATAATAACATTCACTATTAAACAATAGAACAATAAAATTGGTTTACCTAAAAAGATGGTTTCTGGGCCCTTTTATTAATTACGATTAAGTTTTAAAGTTTATATTTTCTATTCTCTTTCCAGCTGATAAGGACTTTCTGATCAAGCAGAAGAACATTATTCAGCTCTTGATCCGCCCACACCAGCAGAATCTGTTCACGGAACAGGTTGAGATTGGAAATGCCTACGATTTGGAAGCCAGCCTCAACAACTACCGAGACACCCAGGAGGTGAAACGCTTCTTGGCTCTGTACAAGCATAACGACTTGCTGCCTCGTGGAGAGGTGTTCTCTGTCCTGTACAGGGATCACATCTGGCAGGTGGAACGTCTGTTCAACATCTTCTTCCTGGCCAAGGACTACGACACCTTCTACAAGACTGCCTGCTGGGCTCGTGATCGTGTCAATGAGGGCATGTTCGTGTATGCTTTTTCGGTAGCCGTTCTGCACCGTCCAGACACCCAGGATATCATCCTCCCACCCCCCTATGAGGTGTACCCCGAGCTGTTCGTGGACACCACTGTCATCCAGAAAGCCTACGAAGCCCGTATGTCCCATCAACCAGGTCCCTATGTGATCCCTTACAACTACACCAGCCACGTCCACAACTACCTGGACCGCCTCAACTACTTCAGCGAGGACGTCGGTCTGAACACGTACCTCACCTACCTTAACTACGAGTACCCTGCTTGGCTGAACACCCGCAAGTACGGCCTGAAAGCACAGCACCGTGGAGAACTCTTCTACTACACTCGCCAGCAGTTGTTGGCCCGCTACCAGCTGGAGCGTCTGTCTCGTGGATTCCCAAGCGTCGAGACATTCGACACCAACATCTACAATCCCGTGAAGGTACAGTACATATATCTTAAGATTAATTCCAGCTTAAAACATGGCTATATACATAACTCTCCATTCCAAAAGAGACTACCTTCTATGTATATCACCGCAGGAAATTCCGAGTATATAATCTATATTATGCATATAGCTAAATTTTACTTTTGTTGCCATTCATGCTTTAACGGTGCGTACTTATAGACATGATAGTGTATAGGCTTTTGTGCTTATGCCATGTCAAGAAAATAAGGTGAAATTCTTAACGTTTTGCAGAAAACTGTGCTCTGCGTCCTCAGAAGAAAATTCGACTGTCCACGAGAAAGGCTTCTTAAACAATGAGACTTTGAATTTCGGAACGTTATGATAGAAGTGGAAATGGTACGTTCATTCGCCACCAGATGGCCCCCAGGACGTGGCACAATGCTAGCGTTCGAAGCGGAAGCTGACTGAACCATCACAATCAGACTAAGCGATTCACATATCGTGTTTGCGTAACATATGGCAGGTGCAAGGCATAGAGATAAGCTTGGAATGAAATATCTGGCGACGAGGAACGTACGAATTTCGAAAACACCGAGAGAAATGACAATAGTGAAGGGACAGGGAAGGGAACTACCTACGTAAATTCTTAATGGCTGGCAACCAGGTATTAATTGATAGCCAGTGCCCCTGATGAAATTGTTAGGATTTCTACGCATTTCCACAGGTTTCCGTATAATCCTGGACCTGTAGTGTCTAGTGTGGGTAAGAGCTCGAGCATCGTTGAACATGACATCACGACGCGACGATAGAGCGTGCTCAGCTATTGCCGATTTGTCAGGTTGGTTGAGACGAATATTACGTTCATGTTCTTTGATGCGGGTACCAATGGACCGGCACGTTTGGCCGATGTATACTTTACCGCACTCACAAGGAATTTCGTATACCCCAGGATGTAAAAGTGGGGACAATTTTTCCTTGGTTTTGCTCAGACTGTGAGCAATTTTAGTGGCGGTGCCAAACACGGTTTTTATATTGTGTTTGCGGAGGAGCTTGGCAATTCGATCTGTGGCGTTGTGAATGTAAGGCAAGTAGGAGGTTCCCTTCACTTCTTCCTTCTGTGAGCTTTGCTTGGTCGTTTCTCTGGGATGTAGAGCTCTCTGGCTATCAATTAAGTAATACCTGGTTGCCAGCCATTAAGAATTTACCTAGATAGTTCCCTTCCCTGTCGCTTCACTATTGTTATTTCGTCTCGGTGTTTTCCAAATTCGTACGTTCCTCGTCGCCAGTTGTTTTATTCAAGGCTTATCTCTATGTCTTACACCTGCCATATGTTACGCAAACACGATATGTGAACCGCTTAGTCTGATTGTGATGATTCAGTCAGCTTCCGCATCGAACACTAGCGTTGTGCCACTAACTGGGGGCCATCTGGTGGCGAATGAACGTACCATTTCCACTTCTATTATAACGTTCCGAAATTCAAAGTGTCATTGTTTAAGAATCCTTTCTCGTGGACAGTCGATATTTCTTCTGAGGACGCAGAGCACAGTTTTCTGCGAAACGTTAAGAATTTCACCTTATTTTCTTGACACGGCATAAGCCCAAAAGCCTATAAACTATCATGTCTATAAATTTTACTTTTATTTGATGGTA
The DNA here is from genome assembly GCF_040414725.1 of Anabrus simplex. Lineage (NCBI taxonomy): Eukaryota > Metazoa > Arthropoda > Insecta > Orthoptera > Tettigoniidae > Anabrus > Anabrus simplex. The sequence goes on from NC_090265.1 coordinate 800,246,683, forward strand.
ATGTATATTCTTCTATGTCTGCATTTGTCACTTCATTTAAAAAATCTATAATCGATTCAGCGGCATAATCATTCTTTAATGTTGTAATGTTGTATACAATGGACGTTTGAAAACGAAGAAATTCACCGAGAAATAGAGTCAAAATATTAAATGTGACTAATATAAGGGACATTGAGACAGAAAATTATATTAAAGACAAGAAATATAAAGGGCGTCGATCTCAGAATTGATGATATCAAAGCGGAGGGGTAGAATGGATAATAATGGTGACACTTTTCTATTTATCCATTTTATGCCTTTGTAAATGGCGAAGTTAGTGCCGCGATATACATACTGACGTAATTTCGAAGTTAGTACATAATACCACATATATTTTCAATTACACATACAAACTGAGTAGTAGTGTTATGATAATGTTAAAAGTGATTAATATTCTCTGCGTATACTTTAACCTAATGATAGCTCTACATCATGCAACCTCTCAACTACTCTGACAATCAATCAAACTGTTTACGTATTTAAGGGGATGTCTGGACAAGACTGCCTAAATGAGCCTACTGCTTCGGATACTGACAGGGAGAGAATTTCAAATACTGACGTGTAATTGAACGGTTTCATAACGGAACAAGTTGATCTGGTGTTATGTGCAATGAAGGAGGAGGGAAAGCTAACATATTAGGTTATATATTCGGGTGTAGATTCCTTCAGTAGTCGAAATAGTATTCATTGTGCTCTTTGAAGTGCTCTGAAATTACTCATTAGAGGTAGATAAACCCTTGCTCAGGTAGTTGACGTTCTACGGTAATAATACTACTATTGTTTACATATTTGTAGACAACTGACAGGTGTTTGTATTGTTTCACAGGTTGGTTTCAACCCCCACCTCCACTACCCCAACGGACAGGCTGTCCCTGCTCGTCCTGAAGGCATCAGGGTGCACGACAACGACCTCGTTGACGTTGACGAAGTCAAGAACATTGAATGGAGAATTAGGAATGCTATTGATAGCCACTCCTTCATCGCTGTAAGTTAAAATTGATTTATTGCCATAATCTGTCATATAGTAGAGTGTTTAGAATTTTCAAATGACACATGAGATATGTTTCCTCTTTGCAGAACGACGTTGATGGTTACAGAAGAGCTTTCATCAATGAAACTGACGGCATTGAAGTTCTTGGAAACATCATCCAAGGTAACGCTGACTCCCTCAACAAGCTGTACTTCAAGTCTTACTTCGGAATGCTGCTTTCCCTGTACGGACACATCGTGGATCCCGAGCACGAACTAGGAGTAAGTAAATACTGTTTGTTGACAGTATTTTGTGACTCAAACAACAATAGGTATAAAGGCTACTTTACACTATGATGACAATGCAAGCCTTTACCTTATACTTTTTCACGGGTTTCCACAGCATTTGTCAGCAAGTTTAACTTGCGTACACAAATTCTGGCTCTTGTAGCGGTGGTTATTTAAACTGTAATTAAATGTCTTACAGCCCCTCTTTTTCCAGCGCCAACCTCCTTTCTCCTCTTACGTACTTCTAGCAATATGATTGACAATTTACCTTCATCCGAAAGATGAGAGAAGGGTTACATTTACCCATTCTTTTACAAGTATGACACTTTAATCATATTGCACTGGCAAGTTGACATCTCCTTATTTACTCCAGTCAGAAAAAATTTCATTAACGAAGGCTGTTTATGACCCCATCTTCTTGACATACCTAACATAATATCTTTCATTGGTTCATACTTGTTAGGTCAAGCCAGTCATAGAAAGAACCAGTAAGGGCGGGTGGAGTCATGTGTTAGGTAAATGTGGTAATTTGACGGATAAAGAAACCACTATTTCGACCTACGGATATGGGCCAGATTTTCTATACGTACCGGTAAGATCGGAATTAATGAAAATATTATGCATTTTTCGGTTTCAAATAAACATTTCCAACAGCCTACAGACCAGTGAATTTTCCAAATTATTTATTGATAAACTGAATTAGATCTTTTGATCTTATGTACAGCTCAAGTAGAACAACCTTTTGCTCTTGATATCTTCATAGATCGTAGTTATCTAAGGAGAAAGGCCCATTTACTTTTACAAGTATATTTAAATGATGCTCGGAAGACTGCAACGAATGACGGAGCAGATATCACATTCAAATGACAAAGCAAAAAGAAATAGGGCCTAAATATACCCATTTCAGTTTTTTTAAAAAAAATACAAACATTTAGTGTATATTCCGACGATTTCACTTTCCTCTGTCTCTGTTACTGATTGAGAATTCACCACACCACCTTCGTTGTTGTTGTTGCTATTTGATTTACGCCAAAACCGTCAAAAGTAGTTAATATAACGCAAAACAATAACATTCTTCTTCTTCTCCTTCGCCTGCTTCTTATTAGTATTACTGTCTGATTGTACTTTGTCAGTTTTCGTTACTATTTCTCTCTTCATTTGATGATTAAGCTAAATATTATTTTATGTTAAATGAGTGTATAGTTAGCATTTATCCTTCATTTCTTTTTAAAATCTATGTGTAGTGAATGCCGACGCTATATTAAGGGACTCATTAGCCTCCGTGAAGAACTGAGTTCAAATACATTCAGTTCTCATTCATTGACCCATGTGGATTTTGAACTTTTGTTACATAGGTTTAAGGAGTCCAGTACTTAAGTCATACGTCCTATGGTTAATATTCTTCTACTAATTAAAATACTTGCTTAAAATTTTCAGGTTGCACCATCTGCATTGGAGCACTTCGAGACTGCATTAAGAGACCCTATTTACTACAACATCCTCTACAAGGTCGTTGATTTGTTCAATGAATACAAACGCCAGTTTAAGAGCTACACTCGTGATCAGGTGAGTTCTCATATCAAATAAGTAATAATAATGTATTGCTGAAGAAATGTCTTCAATTATACTGCATGCCCTGTCGAACGAACGTGTTTCTAGAAGGCAGAAGCCTGACTAGGCTGAAAATAGATTACATTAAAATGATAAAAATATCCAGGCAATCGGCTCCCATGATATGCTAAAATATTTTCTTAAACGGGCACTCTTGAATTTAATTAAGACCATTCTCAAATTGAAATAATAATGCCCATTAATATTTTAATTGAATCTAATTTCGTCAATTCTCGGATATTGAGGATAAAGCTACTGATATTCGTCGTTATTACTTCAGCCTATAAGAGAATGCTGTGCTCAGTTCAACAAAATTCTTCCACATTTCATGAATTATTAGTATAAGTGTATCTCAGTACAGAGGATTCGTCGTGCTGACCACACGGCGCCTCGTAATCTGCAGGCCTTCGGGCTGAGCAGCGGTCACTTGGTAGGCCAACACCCTTCAGGACTGTAGTGCCATGGGGCTAGTTTTGTTAGTATCTCAGTAGTATGACGTTATGACTTTTCCCACTTTAATTTTTGTTTCTATTCAGGTTTCGAAGTTTTCCAAGTACTGCAATTAAAAATAATCACATTGACAATAATCCACTTATTTCGTTGTTGCAGCTCGCTTTCCCCGGAGTGAAGATCGAGTCAGTCGATGTGGACAAGCTCATCACCTACTACGACGACTTCTTCTTCAACCTCAACAACGCCGTGGAGATTGAGAAGGTCGAAGAAGCTGACAGTCTGGACATTCGCGTCCGTCAGCAACGTCTCAACCACAAGCCATTCACCGTGCGTGTCAACGTGAACAGCGACAAGGCTGCTAAGGTGATGGTCCGCTTCTACCTGGCTCCCAAGTTCGACTACCTGGGCCGTGAACTCACACTCAACCAGAAGAGGAAATACGCCGTCGAGCTCGACCGCTTCCCCTACGAGAGTGAGTATTTTCTTACGATTTCTGTACACATTGAATAGATACTCTCCCACAAATTTATTAAAATCTTCTGTACCAGTCGCATTATATTATCTAAAAATTACGAATACTGTTTCAAAACACAAGTCCTTGCCTTTTTTCTGACGTGTAAATATTAATTAATTCATTCAATTTCCATTATTGAAAACATTTTCTCCAAGTGTCCATCTAGAACCATTTCAAAGAAAACTCCGCACCTCTAGCTCCTTTTACCATACATATCTTGTTCTGAAATAATGATGTAAGTAGAGGAACCGTGCTGCTCTGCAGTATTCATTATAAACAGGTCAGATATCTCGTCTTGATATGCCTGTCGTAGTCATAATGTTTTTCCTGCCCTTTTCAATGGTTTTATGAACATATGGTAAGAAAACCCGTCATGGTATGCCGCAGTTCGTAGTCAGAATTCATCAATTCTGACGCCATTACGCCGTGTGTTTGGTACAAATCTATCTATATATTCGCTTTTTTATCCTGCAGTTCTTGATGTAGAGCTTCTCATCGTAATGTAGAAGGCTTCCACAAGAACGGTTGTCTCGTGAGCTCATAGGTTAGTCTCCGAGAATTGCTGTTTGCCAGGCAGAAAACTTTTTTTAAGATACCTAGCCTTCATTCTTTCTAATGCAGCTAGGTTATCCTTTGATATTTGTTTTCGGATAATGTCTAAGCCGTATGTCATGATGGGATCCGTTTGTATGTAGACTTTTTTCTCTTAGCAGCATAAGCCTAAGTTATCTGGAACACTGCCATCTGTTGAATATGTTGGGAAACTGGGAAAGGTTAGAGAATCGAAGAGTATCTAGCGGGGAATAGTATTCTTCCGTGATCAGAGGAAGTGTATCCTCGCTAGCTTGACAGGTAGTAATCAAACATAACTGTAAGCAATGACATTACTGAGGATGAAAGTCAAGTATCAGAATATTAATGTGTTAGTCGTTTAGCAACAAGCTAATTGCAGAATGTATTGAGGGTTATGGTAAGACTTCCTCTGCAATTACTGGAGCTATCATTTAATAATTTGATTTTATGTTTACTCAAAGTTGGCTGAACTTGGAAACCTATCAATGCCTCTTGATTCACGGCAGCTAATTCCGGAGAGAATAAAACAAAAGTTAAGCCAATCGGTCCAGTAGAACGGACAGATGGATTTACCAAAGCTGTTTTTTGTAAACTCTAGTCTAGTAATTCACTCTGCTTCTCTTACTCTCTGTGGTCGAGCTCATTGGTACGGTACATGGCCTATCTTCAAGTATAGGCTACCTATGTTACTTATAACCTCACTATCGAAGCCCATTAATAAAACAGTGTTGTCAGCCATATTTGCTGGTGGTAGTGGTGATTAGCGTTTTAACAGGTTTAACAGGAAGTACAAATGGGCAGCCATCCTTTCAGACAGGCCCATTTTGTGCGTACGAATTTTCTGTCCTTTCTGTCATCTCATATGCTGAATATAAACATAAAAAATATTCGTTTCATGTACATCACCTCCAGATTATGACTAAGATCGACATAGGCTAAAAACTGTACAATTGAAAGATAATTCTGAGAATTAATAATAATAATAATGTTATTGGTTTTATGTCCCAACAACTCCCTTTACATTTCCTCCGTGTCTCAGGCGACAGGGCGCCGGCTTCTCACCGCTGGGTTCCGTGGTTCAAATCCCGGTCACTTCATGTGAGTTTTGTTTTGGACAAAGCGGAGGCGGCACAGGTTTTTCCCCGGATACTCCAATTTTCCTTGTACTCTTTAATTTTAGCGGCCCTTTCCAATATAATGTCATCTGTTAGCCATTAATCATTGCCCCAGATGAGTGCGACAGGCTTCGGCAGCCGACACAATTTCTATACTCGCTGCTGGATGGGGCCTTCATATTTTATATTCCTGACCTAGTCGAATGATTGGACAACAGACTGATGATTTTCATTTTAATTTTCAACTATTTTTGCAGTCTTCGGAGACGCTGAATGCCTGAAACCTTGCACTGATTGTTTCTCATCTCATCCACAGTTGTTGCTGGCAGCAACGTGATTGAACGCAGCTCTCGCGACTCCAACGCCGTCGTCCACGACCAGCTGACCACCAACATCCTGCTGAAGAAGGTGAACCAGGCTTTGGAAGGCAAGGAGCCCCTCTACATTGGCTCTGTAAGTGCTATGTCCTTACTATTCTGCAGATCTTTTACTGCCCGGTGATGGCCTAGGTACAGTTCTCTAATTATTATGTTCTGTTTCCTCTTCTTCAGGCATTCCGTCACTGCGGATTCCCCGAGCGCCTCCTCATCCCTCATGGTAGGAAGTCTGGTCTTCCCCTTAATTTCTTCGTGGTGATCACACCCTATGAAGGCCAGGACATCAACACCCACCCCTCGGTCGTGTCCTGCGGTACTGGCTTGAACTATGATGATGTGGATACCACTCCATTGGGCTACCCATTCGACCGCACCATTTGGGAATCCTCCACATTCTTCGTACCCAACATCTACCAGAAGGACGTGCTCGTCTACCACAAGACTCAAGAAGAGATCAACAACCCCTGATCACGCTCTGCGACAAGGCAGAATAACATCTTTCAGTCTTATCACGTCAATAACAACTCACTGATTCAGAAATGATTTAACATCGAAGGAAAATAAACACCAATCTCTTGACATGATGTTAAGGGAATCACATTTCTGCTCAAGTACAATAAAGACTGAAACTTAACAATGTGTTTGATTTCAAACTGATTTCTTACCTCCCTATGACTTTAAAGTACATGAACTACATGGTTCTAATCCAGATCTGCAAAGCTTCTTGAGAGAGGATTACCCTCAAATTTCACCTTATCCATTCCATTCACTTTCCAAGACTATAATATAAACTGAGAGTTTTGTCTGTATATTGCTCAGAATTAAGAAATAATGGTATTCGCGGACTCTATCTATATGTACGGGTATCACGAGAAAAAAGCTGAAGATAATTTAATGAAAATCGGTATGTAAAGTCGCAGAATGAGGCACTACAATCTAGGTTATAAATAATTTTATCTACGCTAAGTAAACTCGTGTCCTCATCCCTAGGTGGTGCATCTCTTTTAGACACACCCCCAGTGGAGGTGAGCTGCATGTACCATTTCAACCACACCCCAGCCCTCCTGCCATTTTTAATTTTCTGGCAGTACCGCGAATCCAACCACGGGCCACCGAGGACGGCAGCTAATCACACTAACCGTTACGCTTCGGAGGCGGACGTCTACACTAAGTGAAATGGTAGCTTAGTTGAATGTCTAACATTTAACTCTCAAATAACTAAAGTTATATAGAATTAAACTTCCGATATTATAGGCCTAAATTGTTACGGCTATTGCAACAGAGATATTCATGAAATTCAATTTTTGTTGCTAGGTCCACATCAGTGCCGAACCACGAGGAAATGGAAGAAGGGAATTGAATGAAAATCGGTATGTAAAATCAGGGACTAAGACAGTGCAGCCTGGGCTATAAATAATTTTTTCACGCTGGATGAAATGGTAGATTAGGGGAGGGCGCCTAAAATTAAATTTTGTAATGTATAAATGTTATTGATCTTATCAAAAAATTATAGAGAATGCAATTTACAATCATTTACGTCCTATACTGTTTTACCGTACCGACTGTGGTAACAGACCCCGACGTGGTGCCGTAATAATGTCCAGCAGGAGTTCTTTTACATGACTGAGCTATTTAAGCACCTTCAGATATCACCGGGCGGAGTCAGGATCGAACTCGTGAACTTGGGCTCAGAAAGTTAGCACACTACCGCCTGAGGTGGTGGTGATCATTATTTTTTACGAGGATGTACAACTGTGCAACGCTACTCTATACAATACCATTGAGAGAGAAAAAAATGGAAAGGATCCGACACTTCGAAAAAGGAAGGTATCGGCCAAAGAAAGACAAGGGCCACGAAGGGCGTGGAAATGAAAGACTCCCTAGGCCTTGCATCCTAATACCATCGGGGTCGAAAAAGAACAAGAGCTGACCAAAGGAAGGTCGGACAGGGCAGATGAATTTAGGAGCCTGGCACGTATAATTGGAAGCAATGCCAGGACTCGGTTAAAGGGCCCCTTGGTTGCCAACCACACCCCTAAGTTAGGAGTCCCTTGTGGCCCTTTCAGTCGTCTTTTATTCTACCGCCCTCATCCACAAGGTTATTGGAGTGTTCATGGTCAGCGTGTTGCTTGAATTCGAGGCCGGGTCTGATACCTCATGTATCAACAGCTCCTCAGTTGCTCTCACAGGCAGAGTGATACCCGTTCCAGCCCTCAGCAGAGAAATGGAACTTAACCGAGTGAGTTTTCTACGCGGTTGGAATCGCCCTGGGGCTGTCTTGAAAATGATCTTCTATGGTTTCCCATTTTCACACCCGGAAAATGCTTGGGTTGTACCTTAATTAAGGCTATGGCTGTTCCCTTCCCAATCCTACCTGACGAGTTGGCCGTGCGGTTAGGAGCGCGCGGCTGTGAGCTTGCATCCAGGAGATATTGGGTTCGAGCCCCACTCTCCGCAGCCCTGAAATATGGTTTTCCGTGGTTTTACGTTTTCACACCAGGCAAATGCTGGGGCTGTACCTTATTTTTTTGTTAGGGGCTTTACGTCGCACCGACACAGATAAGTCTTATGGCGACGATGGGTTAGGAATGGCCTAGGAGTTGGAAGAAAGCGACCGTGGCCTTAATTAAGGTACAGCCCCAGCATTTGCTTGGTGTGAAAATGGGAAACTACGGAAAACCATCTTCAGGGCTGCCGACAGTGGGATTCGAACCCCCTATCTCCCGGATGCAAGCTCACAGCCGCGCGCCTCTACGCGCACGGCCAACTCGCCCGGTGTACCTTAATTAAGGTCACGGCTGCTTCCTTGCCACTTCTAACCCTTTCCTATCCTATCGTCGCCATAAGTCCTATCTGTGTCGGTACAACGTAAAACCAATAGTAAAACTTCCCAATCCTAGAAGTTTCCTATCTCTAAGTGGCCAAAAACGTGGCATGTGTTGGTGCAACGTTAAACCACTAGTAAGTAGAAAGATAATTAAAAGTCCTTGGACTGGCCAGGAATCGAACACGGGATCTCCAGGTAAGAGGCAGGATAGGTCTTGTGGAATTGGACGTTGATGTGACTTAAAATATCAGTTTTGGCCACCCTAGTTTTGTATGGTTTCCGGACCGAGTGCCTCAGGCGGTTAGAGCACTGGTTTTCTGAGCCCTAGCCATCAGGTTCGATTCTGGCTGAGTCCGACGTGTTTGAAGGTGTTTAAATCCGGCAGCCTCGTGTCGGTAGGTTAATGAGCATGTGAAAGAACTCCTGAGAGAACGGTACAACACAACGGCGACTCCAAAATCCGTAAAAGTAGGCTAGTCAGTAGGGCAAAAATCAATCACGTTATTTTCTATTTGTACTTTCAACTTCAGACTAATATGTAAAGAGTAACATTCTCAGTATGAGCGCTCACTTCCTAACATCAGCCCCGATTAATAACAGTTTACCACTTTATTTCACGCGTGTTGCGCAGTAAAGCGTACTCGATTTTCAAACCGACTTCCTCTGCCATCTGTCTGTTAGATATATAACTTTTTGGAACCAGTGAATTCCCTACGTTTCCTAGATACAACTGGCATGCACGGAATCCTAAAATGAAGTGTTCTTTTATACGTTTTCTTAGATAGAACAGACAGCTGACTGAATGTAAACACATGGCTGCTGATAACCAGTTGAGTGTAGAGGATATTTGTTACAAATTAGATTAATATGTTGACGAATGCAATGGTGGCGAGTTTGAAATTGTAGGTATGATAATAAAAGTGGTGTGGGAAGCAGCTGGGACAGGACATGCATCTGAGGGAAATCGAAATACGGCACAGGACAGGAAATGTTCATTCAGGTACCGTCTCCTTATAAAATGTTAGGCCTACTTGTAAAAAACTTAATTATCAGTTTTAATTATCCAGTTAATTCTGTTTCGGACTATGGGCCTCTACGTCATTACATAATATTCCAACTACAGTTTATCTTTCACAATCCATTCAGTGAACAATTGTTTATAAATTCTATATTTGAGAGGAAGTATGATTTGCTATCTAAATATCTTCAGGGTGAATTCCTGCGTTCTCTGCATTGCCAAGAAAATAAGAGGCCCATCAGATCGAGCAATTCAGACTGACTTTAAGAACAAGCAATTTAACATTATGCACCATATTGGATGCTTCTTGATGTATCATTCTGAGCGTGGGCCAGTCCTACCAATTGTTGATGTTCAGGAACAAAAATCGCATCTATATTAGATCGACCATCGCATTATTATTTTCTTCACCTTATCGTGGGTCAAGCGATTCCAACTGAGGTGCTCCCACGGCCCCAGCCGGCCCCGGTCGTCAGGTCAGGTCAAGTCAGCGCGCAGCTTATGACACAATATTATTTATGAGAGTACTGTGAACATATAAACACACAATTTATTCTGTACATATTTTGCGTTTGTCTTAATGTACATTTAGCGTTTAAGTCGACTGTTGACATCGTTTTGCGGCAACTAATTTGCCAATATTCGGTACAATCGATTTGGCAGTAGAAATTCTAAGTATATGTACAGCCCCTAAGTCCGCATCAGACAGAGAAGTCCTAGTTCTCCATTTATTTAAATTCAGAATTGAAAACATATGTTCCCATGCATACGTTGTACCGAGCATTGACGTAAGTTTTAAGGCAATTGCTTGAAGTTTTGGAAATTCTTGTGGTTGAACACCTTTGTAAAAGATATTAAACCACCGCTGTAGTCTTATCAGCTCTGTTTGGAAATATGATGGTGATTTTTCAAGACGTGCTGAAAATGGGGTCATTAATATTTCATGTTGAGGTGTCATATCATCATTTCTTTTTAAATGGGACATTGAGTTCACAGTGCAAATTCTGTAACGACGTCTGATAGTCTCCAAGATTTTCATTAGTAGACAAACGTAAGTTCCTGTACATGACGAGAGATGGTTTGTTTTGACAAGCTTATCGCCTCAAAGCGAACCACAGCGCGTGGCCCAGTACTTCCGAGCACTCTATTAACATTCTTTTACAAATTCACCATCAGAAAAGGGTCGCCCACTTTTTGCAATTTTCAGAGCAACAATAGCCCATAACGTGCTCGAACTACGCCTTCTAAAATGTTGGGTTGAAGTATCTGCGGGACAGGGTGATAAAATAGTGAAAATAATTATCTTTGTGGTTTTCTTGCAGTAGGTCTTACGGCGACGATGGGATATGAAAAGGGTAGGAATGGGAAGGAAGCGGCCATGGCCTTAATTAAGAAAAAGTCCCAACATTTCCTTGGTTTGAAAATGGAAAACCACGGAAAACCATCTTCAGCGCTGCCGACAGTAGGGTTCGAACCCACTATCTCTCAGGTGCAAGCTCACAGCTGAGCGCCGCCAACTCGCCCGGTGTGTTTTCTTAGCAGCACATCTAAGTCTAATTCTAAACAGTCCTTAATAATACAATACCAAAACCGAAAACAAATCTCCTAAATTGCATGTAAAACAATTCCTAACGAGTACGTTATTTCGTATCTCTGAAGAACTTGGCAATTCCGATTTCAACTTAGTAATTTGTTCGGTTCTAGCTGCGCCAACAATGTCATAGGTGGAAACATATTTATTGTGGTAGAGTCGTCGAACGGTTGGAGACTTCACGCTTAAAATGACATGACAAATTAAACATTGAGCTTTCCCTTCGGTATTGAGAACAAAATATGAATCCACCCATGAAGGATTAAATGGCATTTTTAACGAAGGAGAAACCAACTGCTACGCTGTCTGTTCCATCGAATAGATTCTACTGTACTGAGAATGACACACACACACACACACACACACACACACAAACACACACACACACACACACACACACAGAAAGAGAGAGAGAGAATGAAAGTGAATGCACAGTCTCTTACGTACGCAAGTACCGACCACAGCGTGGGTTAGGTGGGAAAAGAAGAGAACGGTGCTGCTGAGTGCAGCGCTGGTGCGCCTCAGCCCTAAGTGCTGGAGTTGGAAAGGCCTGTCGTAGGTCAGGGGCGGCTTTTCAGGTGAAGTGCCACTTCACCACTTATTTTTACCATAATGAATTACGTAAATTTATTTTTCGTATGACATTTGTTGGTTTTACAGAAAGAAAATGTTTTATTGTACGGCGTTTGGAGCACCAAGAGCTCGCATCACTTGATGAGAACCAGGGGAACTCATGAAAGCGCCGGCTGTCGGCCATAGTACAGTGCGTGAGACCGTTGCCTACGCTATAATAGAAGGCCTGGACAAGCCGACACATTTCTGGGCGAACAAAGTAGTTCAGGCAATGGCCGCTTGGATCGCGTTTATGTTCTGTTGTTCTGTCTATATCCTTATATTGAAGATTCATACAATAACGCAAAGTAATACATTTTTATTATCATTATGCCCGGTGTGAATCAGAAATAAATACATAAAACAACTTAGAACACACTACACTTCATAGATATCTTTCATTTTGCACTTTTCATCACACAAGAGTAAAGAATAAGGAAATAGGTTTAAATAGAAGTACTCATCCGATTTTTCCATATTTCTATAATTTCAATACTTTTCTGCTCAGAGGCTTGAATTTGTTTAATAAATCTGAGTCATTGGTCACATGCATTTTTATCAAGAACAGGCCTGAATAATTTTGTAAGTACAACGTATGTGATGTGTGCTGAGTCACAGTCGCGGCACTGAAACGTCTCTTTAAACTTTGGAGCGGTAAGGAATTTTAACTTTCAGCAAAGGTTACATTTTCCGAGATATCCTAACGCCCGCGCTGTAAATATTAATATATTTTTAAGAAGAAGACGAATTTGCGTCTGAACTTTGTCGGGGAGCAGAATTCCCCTCACAGTACTTACACTGTAATCTGATTCGACAAAGTGCAAGCTACATATCCTGGAGTTCTCATTAGGAACCCAAAGAGATCCTTTTCTGTTGCCCTGTCGAAAAGTAGCAAGCCTCCATTTCTCCCGTAAACTCGGACCTTTAGGAAAAAGATGAAAATTTATATTAATAATAATGTTATTTGTTTTACGTCCCACTAACTACTTTTTAAGGTCTTCGGAGACGCCGAGGTGCCGGAATTTAGTCCCGCTGGAGTTCTTTAACGTGCCAGTAAATCTACCGACACGGGGCTGTCGTATTTGAGCACCTTCAAATACCACCGGACTGAGCCAGGATCGAACCTGCCAAGTTGGGGTTAGAAGGCCAGCGCCTTAACCGTCTGAGCCACTCAGCCCGGCAAAATTTATATTTGTGTATATTTCTTCGCTGTGTCAGATGTGCAGTTAGGCACGCAAAATTAAACCATTTTAACCTACAGAATGGAAAGAGAAACTTTACTGTAATTGGCTCCAGGGGATCTGAAATGTTGAGCGTGTGTTGGCGACCACGGGGCCCTTAGTTGAGTCCTGGCATTTCCTCCACTTACTTGTGTCAGGCTCCTCACTTTCATGTATCCTATCCGACCTTCCTTGGTCAACTTTAGTTCTTTGCTGACTCCGACGCTATTAGGTTTCCGAGGGCTAGGGAGTCTTTCATTTTCATGCCCTTCGTGGCCCTTGTCATCCTTGGGCCGATACTTTCATTTTTCGAAGTGTCGGGTCCCTTCCAGTCTTTCTCTCTGATTAGTGTTATATAGATGATGGTTGCCTAGTTGTACCTCCTCTTAAAACAATAATCACCACCACCACCTTGATGGTAATTTGGAAGCACATAACTAAACAAATATTAAATGCATCTCAGCAACCATCCATATATTGCAAATCGTGAGACAAAATAAATTGTAAAAACGACAAAACTCTTCATATTTCATGTTAGATAAGGCCTTACCTTATAAAATGAAGTTTAATATGTTATTTCTTCTCATAAAACATGTTGCAGTGATACACATAATCATAGAATCCACGCCAACAACAGAACATAAACGCGAACCTAGCGGTGGAAAAGAGAAAAATTATCACCCCGCTTTTAATGCAAGAAATTGGCTTTCTGTCCAGGCCTTCTAGTATCTAGTAGGCTTTGGTGAGACTGAGTGAAGACGAGAGATTCCGCAGCTGCCTCTACCTCCCAAGTGCTCCTTCCTAGCGCTTGGCCTTGGCGGTTGCCATGACAACCGTGACGTCACCCGCATACTTTCCACATAGCAGAATGTGCAAGTGAAGTTGTCGGAGGATCGCAATGTTTCGTCTTCCGTGCGTCATCCTGTGTGAAGGACGAGTACTTACGCATCGTCCTTCATTCGTAGTGTTGTGCTGTTTTATTTAAACATGTATTCTATTTATGACATAGTGTGTATTTTATTATAAACACCATTTTCACGTTGGAGAAACGAAGGTCAGAATGTAGTTTTACGTTTTGATCGCCCTACTGTATCACTGCATATTTGTGCTACAAAAGAAGTGAAACATTTCAAACGATCGTGGTTTAAGGAATTCCCATGGTTGTGCTCCTCTCCAGCTCTACAGAAGTTGTTTTGTTGGGCCTGCTTGCCTTTTATCAATAAAAATAACGTTTGGAATAAAGAAGGATTTTCAGCCCTTTTGAACATAACACGTTCTCACATAAGCACTCAGACTCTGCAGAACATATAATATGGCAGCTAGATTTGAAGACATTGGAAATAAACCAAAATACGATCTCTGATGTCCTGAACGAAACTGCCAGACCTTATATTGGAACTGTACAGTTCAATAAAAAGGTACATTTAAATAGGCTTTTCCTTCAGTTGGTAATTGATGTAGTGCTCTATTTAAGTAAGCAAGAACTAGCTTTTCGTGGTCATGACGAAACATTAAATTCAATAAATCGTGGTCACGTGCTGGACCCTCCGCCAGTCACAAGTACGAGGTACGAGTACAAAACAACCAAAACCAACACGTAATTCCTAAATCTTGTCCGCCTCTGTGGTGTAGTGGTTAGTGTGATTAGCTGCCACCCCGGAGGCCCGGGTTCGATTCCCGACTCTGCCACGAAATTTGAAAAGTGAAACGGGGTCCACTCAGCCTCGGGAGGTCAACTGAGTAGAAGTGGGCTAGATTTCCACCTCAGCCATCCTGGAAGAGGTTTTCCGTGGTTTCCCACTTCTCCTCCAGACAAACTTAAGGGCACGGCCGCTTCCGTCCCTCGTCCTTGTCTATCAATTCCCATTCCTGTTCAGCATAGTAGGTGAGGCCGCCTGGGCGAGGTACTGGTCATTCTCCACAGTTGTATCCCCGACCCAATGTCTCTCGCTCCAGGACACTTCCCTTGGGGCGGTAGAGGTGGGATCCCTCGCTGAGTCTGAGGGAAAAACCAACCCTTGAGGGTAAGCACATAAAGAAATAAAGAAGTTCACCATACTTTACAGCCACGAGCCGCCACTGTCGTAGGTGGTTCTTTTTGTTGGGGTAGGGTGGGGGTGGGGGGCGGGGAGTGTTGGACACATCCCAGTTTCTTTATTGGGTGTTTGCTATGGATTTATGGACAGGTCATCTTCCTGATGCCACATGAGTTTTCAGGTGAAAATTCCAAACTGCCATCCACTGAATTCGAACCTCAGCTGTCAAGGTGAAAAGCTAGCAGCTGTATCGCTGTGCTTTATTATTATTATTATTATTATTATTATTATTATTATTATTATTATTATAATACCGAGCGAGTTGGCCGGGCGGTTAGGGGTGCGCAGCTGTGAGCTTGCATTCCAGAGATAACGGGTTCGAGCCCTACGGTCGGCAGCCCTGAGGATTTTTCTCCGTACTTTCCCATTTTCACACCAGAGAAATGCTGGGGCTGTTCCTTAATTAAGGCCACGGCTGTTGCCTTCCTATTCCTAGCCCTTTAATATATCATCGTCGCCAAAAGACCTATCTGTGTCGATGCGACGAAAAGCAAATTGTAATTTATTATTATTAATAGCTGATGTACCCGTGCTTCGCTACGGAATTCTATAATGTATACAGAATTCTAGGTTAGGTAGTGTACATGTTGTGAGCTATGAATTAAATTGCATACCACTCAACATTACCCTAGAAATGCGTCTTTTCTCATATGGAGACTGGGTTAGGGAATTTTCATTTTAATGGTAGGCCCCTTGCCTACATCAGTCACTATCAGGTTGGGGAGTTTTCATTATAATGGCAGGCAGACACTCACTCTCCACCTGCCTTTTTACATCCTCAGAAAAACTGTCTTAGAAGTTTTCCCAACTGAAATGAACATAGGTCATTTCTTTCTTTCTTAATCTGCTTACCCTCCAGGGTTGGTTTTTCCCTCGGACTCAGCGAGGGATCCCACCTCTACCGCCTCAAGGGCAGTGTCCTGGAGCGTGAGACATTGGGTCGGGGATACGACTGGGGAGAATGACCAGTACCTCGCCCAGGCGGCCTCAACTATGATGAACAGGGGCCTGGGTGGGGGATGGGAAGATTGGAAAGGTTAGGCAAGGAAGAGGGAAGGAAGCGCTCGTGGCCTTAAGTTCGGTACCATTCCGGTATTTGCTTGGAGGAGAAGTGGGAAACCACGGAAAAAACACTTCCACGATGGCTGAGGTGGGAATCGAACCCACCTCTACTCAGTTGACCTCTCAAGGCTGAGTGGACCCCGTTTCAGCCCTCGTACCACTTTTCAAATTTCGTGGCAGAGCCGGCATTCGAACCCGGGCCTCCGGAGGTGGCAGCTAATCACACTAACCACTACACTACAGAGGCGGACACATAGGTCATTACTCATTACAATGACGTCAGTAGGAATGGTGCGATTAAAAGCAATGCTTTCATATGAAATACTGGATCAAATGAAAAACCACACATTTTCTCACTTTTAACTAGGAGTACTACGCTGCCGATCTACAGTCCAAAGCTTCAGAGCTGGAATGACCAAGCCGCGGTCAGCTGTGATCCGTGAACACACTTCGTCTTATTTCGGCCGGGTGGGGTGCCGAATAGTGGAGACTCCCAGGCCAAAAACTATGCCCTTTTTACTAATCTGTTTCCTAACAGTACTTGATGAGTCGAAAAATCTCAGTTCACTACATAGGCAGCGGAAAAATCTATCTGACTTGGAGGCAGAACCTTTTCTTAAGAAACGGCCCTTTTCAGGGATGAATTTTGAGTTATTTAGTTAATTGTGCTGCTATCATTGGGAATAGGCCTAAATTCTATTTCTAGACGAGGTCATACTACTACTACTACTGCTGCTAAGTGAGCCTCTGCGTTATGTTTGCACACTGCTCCTTCAAAACAGCGCGTCAGAGTAGGGATCGAACAGCTGGAATACTATGATGAACCTATCTGTTACGTACCGGCAGTATCAGAAAATGTATGAACCAGAGGAAAGGCATGCTAAAGAAGAAAGTTTTCTAACTCCCCAGCTATTTCCCGCCAATATTCAGTCAGGCTGATGTACGCGGTACGCAGCAGTAATCTCATCTATAAGAGTTGAGCGGCAGCATAAGAGACAAAGAACATCACAACAAACAGTGGTCAATGTAATGTTATTGTTGATCAATGTTATGCGCTTTCAATATTTTAGGCCTTCACATGTAGTTTTCTTCTAAATTTGAAATACCACTCTTATCATAGTCGGTACGGTAAAACTGAATAAAATATAAATGGTCGGAAATTGTATTCTCCATAACTGTTGTTGTAGTACTTTTCGACAGGACCAAGACATTGGTATTTAAACATTAAATTTTAGGCGCCTTCCCCTAAACTACAATTTCATCCAGGGTGAATAAAATTGTTTATAACTTAGACTGTAGTTATTCCCCGACTCTATACACCGACTTTCATTCAATTCTGTCAACTCATTTCTTGTGGCTCGGCGTTAACATGGAACAAAAATACAATTTCATGAATATCTGTGTTATCAAAGCCGGTACGGTAACAATGTGTGATATAAATGATCGGAAATTTAATTCTATTTCACTTTCGTTATGTAGTATTTGTCGATAGGACCACTAATAACAGAAATATTTGAGAATTAAATTTTAGGCCTTCCCCTAAACTAGCATTTCACTTAGCGTGAGTAAAATGATCTATAGCCTAGACTGTAGCGGCTCATCCCCCGACATCGCATACCGATTTTCATTAAATTATCTTCAGCTGTTTTCTCGTGATGCGTGTACAGATAGACAGACAGATAGACAGACAGAAATTACGGAAAAGTAAAAATTTCCTTTCCGTGTTACTATGGATATGACCGACACAGAAATACCGTTCTTTTCAAATTCTGAGCAATGTACAGACAAAACTCTTATTTTATATACAGTATTATTATTATTATTATGCCCGCCTCTGTGGTGTAGTGGTTAGCGTGATTAGCTGCCACCCCCGGAGGTCCGGGTAAAGTGGTACGAGGGCTGGAACGGGGTCCACTCAGCCTCGGGAGGTCAACTGAGTAGAGGTGGGTTCGATTCCCACCTCAGATATCCTGGAAGTGGTTTTCCGTGGTTTCCCACTTCTCCTCCAGGCGAATGCCGGGATGGTACCTAACTTAAGGCCACGGCCGCTTCCTTCCCTCTTCCTTGTCTATCCCTTCCAATATTCCCATCCCTCCACAAGGCCCCTGTTCAGCATAGCAGGTGAGGCCGCCTGGGCGAGGTACTGGTCATTCTCCCCAGTTGTATCCCCCGACCAAGAGTCGGAAGCTCCAGGACACTGCCCTTGAGGCGGTAGAGGTGGGATCCCTCGCTGAGTCCGAGGGAAAAGCCGGACCTGGAGGGTAAACAGATGATGATGATGATGATGATGATGATGATGATGATGATGATGATTATTATTATTATTATTATTATTATTATTATTATTATTATTATTATTATTATTTAATCATACAGCATACGTACAGACTATTAAGTATAAATAACACTTAAATATTGTATAAAATAAAACAGAGAAGTCAAAATTTTAAAAATTACAAAGCTACGTCGAAACTCTCCAGCCATCGTTGGAACTCATCAGTTAAATTGACGAAATCGTACCTGTAACTTTGTTTGGGGGGGGGGGGGATCGTTTTGGCCTACTTGGGACCACGGGGCTCGTCTTAATTCTTAGGTGTGGTCTTATGATTTTTCTTGGCCTAGTTCGCTTTCATTTTCTAGCTGTGTGCCTGCTTCCTCCCATCCGTCCACTTATGTCCACGTAGGTCTGGTGGTCCCTGCAAGCTTTTATGTTTGCTTGTGAGGGACAGTGATAAGACTCCCTGTATAATGGCCTGCCGGTACTGGTATCAGTCCATGTATTATTATTATTATTATTATTATTATTATTATTATTATTATTATTATTATTATTATTATTATTTGATAATTGCTTAACATCGCACCGACACAGATAGGTCTTATGGCGACGATGGGATAGGGAAGGCCTAGGAATGGGAATGAAGTGGCCGTGGCCTTAATTAAACCCTCTACTGCATGAATTATTTTTCGTTTCCGTTTGGTGAAGAAAATTTCAAGCTTCAATGTTCAACATACGCTCAGTGTTTTAGATGTACCAGCAATTCTTAACTGGGCCTAATAGCTTAACACTCTAATGTGATGTGGATTGCCATATTGGAATATATATACGATTTTTCACGATTTTACGCTAAGCTTTTAACATTCAAAGACTGGCCATGGGTACGTATTGCAAGCCGCAAGTATATTTGAACGACCGTAGGTTGGTAATGTCTTTGAGGTTGAGCCAGAGGTACTCCTGAAACCTGTGGTAATATGATGGGGAGGGCCGACGTAAAATAAACGGTGGTTGGTACGCGTGGATGTTGACGGGGTGGAAGGAGTACCTTTGGTTGCAGGGCTGTTTTGTCTTAAGTTATGTAAAAAAAAGAAGGCATCACTGGAATATATGTTTAATTGATTGTACAGTTGAAGGTGTGACGTAAAACTACCTCTGCCTACAATATTTATCCATGTATACAGGTGAAAAGTTATTTGTTGCCTAATGGCAACAGTATGCAGTAGACGGTTAAGGTACAGCCCCAGCATTTGCCTGGTGTGAAAATGGGAAATCACGGAAAACCATCTTCAGGGCTGCCGATAGTGGGATTCGAACCCACTATCTTCCTTATGCAAGCTCACAGCTGCGCGATTCTAACCGCACGGCCAACTCGCCCGGTATTATTATTGTTATTATTCCAAACATTGAACAACAGGGACTTTAACACACAGCATTAATGGATGTATGTCTCAATAAGAAGGAAAATATTCATCTTAAGTTGTTCCTTTACTGTAATGAGGCAGCGTTAGTAATCGTTGTCTGTCTGTCTGTCTGTCTGTCTGTCTGTCTGTCTGTCTGTCTATTGAGTCTTCAACCTGGACCCTCAAAATGCACCACCAAAAGTCAGTGATGGTAGCGAAATCGAAAAAGCCGATGCTGGCGCCATAATGAGCTGTGCAAAGCATGAAGAGGAGAGAAGTAGTTTGCCATTGATTTTGTTACTGCGCCAGAAAATGCTGTTGCAGCACGTCCTGAGCCTTCGTTGGAAACAACACTCTGGTCTTGCTTGTGCCAAAATACTGCATCTATCAATTAATAGTAAAAGTGCTTGTTATCCACAGGATTTTCCTATACCTCACCCTGAATGTACTCGCACAGTACCTGAGTAATCCTATGTTCATTGGGTGCTTGTAACTATTGTACCAGGTGATTTATCCTTCGAGAGACCGCGCCACGATCTCTGCGGTTCTTGTATACACGTCTCGTTGTCACGCTTGAAAGCCGGCCTTGGGGACGGAAGAGAGGAGATTAACACGGCTTGAACATGATTGTGAGCAACTTCGTCTACGAGTGTTTTCAAGACGAGCGAACAATTTTAGTTTACCCTTCCCCTTTCCCTCATGCTGTGGGATTGCGGATACTCTATTTACTCTGATTAAGGAGGTTTTTAATGTCTGAAGAGGCGAAACAACCGGGTCAGAGGTAAGAGACTTCGAACAGTTAAAACTCCGGAGATTATTAGGCCATATTATAGGATTTCCATGTCGTGGATTTGGCAACCCTGCGAAACTTCACTACAACAATGGGCCCCGTGAATGGAAAGCAGTTGAAGAGGAAGGCAGTAAGAAGAAGATGATTACGGTGAGAGTTAAGAAAGAAATAGTTGAGAAGTAGACTACGATCAAGGTGTCCGTGTTGTAACCTTCCAGGCTTTTCCAGCCATGTTAATTGTAATCCTAGAGTCCAATTACGTAATATCACTCGATATCAAATTATCCGTTATCGGCATTTATTCATTGAGACCTTTCTATTATTTAAATTATGAAAGGATAGGAATGTATTATGTATTGCATTTTGGTCAATATGTTGAGACAGTTGTGTCATTTCATCTCATATTTGTGTATACGGAAAAGTTATTCTTGAAGCTGGGAATTTGGGATGAGTCATTGGTTTTAACTCATGAGCACATAATTATACAGCGACCCGTGCGCAAGGGTAGAGCGAGCCCCAGACAACATCGTCGACACGCCCCCTGCTTACTCTTGAAGAAATAGAGAGGGAAATATATGATATGGCATCAACGAATCCGATGCTACGTTGTAAAGAGACTTGGTATGGAGCAGTTACCACGGGAGAGGAAGTCTCGTGTATACAATCCTGAATGGAGCAATCCAGGGCGCCCAATTTATATTTTTTGGTACTATTTTTCGTTTCGATATACAGTACGTAGGTGCTCTGATGCTGTCGGATCAGGGTTAGACGGAATAGTACACGGCTTGTGAGATATTCCAAATTATTCATGGACGTAGAACTATGTTTGTTCAAGTCTACTGTACTCGGAACAAATCTATATTGTATCAGGAGAACAGCTTAGTTGGTTTGAGATTTCTGATAAGAAAATGGATAAAATGTTTAACACTGAATTTTCTCCACCCAAATCGACTGTGATCAATTTTCATAAGCACAAGGTCAATGTCTATCTTGAAGACGAGGCAAATAGGGAGTGGTAGGCCAGATAGCCCAACCCGAATCGCAGAAGGAAGGGAGGATGTCCATGGAGCCAATCTACAACGGTAAGAAGGGGAACGAGTATTCATGGAATTCAGATGACCTCAATGGAAGCTGCAATTGGTGAGCCACAATTGTATAATGCAAGCAACAGTAACTTACAGTAACATTAAATTCTAAATTCTCTTCTAGCTTAAAAGAACTTTTCCGATGCATCTCATTTTTAAATAAATTCATTTGACTTTATGTTGCGTTAATTTTCCTTCTCAAAGCGATACTGGGCCAATGATCCCGATGTTATGCCCCTTTAAACAACAAGCATCATCATCATCATCATCATCATCATCATCATCAATGGGATATTTAATGGTTTATTATTTTAATATCCCACCCCTGTGATTTATGTGTGAGTCTCTTTGACATTCAATATAAATTTTGCGGTGCAGTCTTTTTTTAAAAACTGTAAAGCTGGCGCCCAATCAAAACATAGAGAAAAGGGAAACCATGGTTTATGAGAATTGGTATTCTATTTGCGTGGAAATTTGCGGGCAAGCCACATATATTTTATATTTATATTCAAGTGTCCCCAGCAAATAACATTCGCCTCCCAACCGTGGAGCTGAGGTGCTTAGCCCGATATCGCGAGATTTTACACGAATTCTACATCAACTAATTAATCATTATTAATGAGCTAAAGGGTCTGGATGCATGGAAAGGAGTCAGAAGAGTATCAAGGCAACAACCACGTGTTCTAGAAAATGTAGGATAATTGCTTCTCGTGTGGATAATTTTATATCAATACATATTACTGGGTTGTGGAACGAATTATCTGCGTTTCAGTTGCTTCTTATGAGAAAATTCGCTTTGATATGCGAGTACTTTGGCTTAGAAGTACGTTTATAGAACGAAATATGTTCGCAATCCAAGTCTTTTCTGTACTATAAACCGCTATCGTTTAACTCTAGGACCATACGCAGGTATTACTGTTCTTGTGTGTTAATTAAGTGTTCAACAGGTGGCAATATATTAGGTATTAATTATGCGTAATACAGTGTTTCAATTAAATACGATATAACTCTACACATAGTACCAACTGAATATTGTGATGTCTAAGAAATCCGCGGTTTACTCTTATCCTTGGAGTCGAAGTAAGTTGTGCTCCTAATTTGAGGAATAAGCGAAGCTCTAGACAAGATTATTTCAATATTAGTGGCATTCAATAGGGGCTACGATATTAGGGTATTCTTATAGATACTGTTTTTATTAAGTGCGTTTCACAATATTTTGCCGCTTAATCAATAATCAAATTCGTGTAGCTTGTTCCCATAATAATAATAATAATAATAATAATAATAATAATAATAATAATAATAATAATAATAATAATAATTGTACCGGAAGGTACACCTCTACGCCGCACATTTAAATCTTGCGCCAATAAAAATCCTCTACACGATAAGCATTGAACTTGAAACTAGATCTACTTAAACTTTTACTCAGAAGATGTCACCACTTTAATTTTGTGATTGTGAAGTTTCTAGTACTGTATGAAATTCTACGTGTTTTGTTTACCATTTATCAAGAAGTTTGGACTTTCTGCAACAGATGTCACTACAAAAACTATGATCATGCATTCTGGTGCGAAGTGAAGGAACTTTATTTGAAGAAATTTTGTAGTCATAAGTTTGTTCTTTACTAAATTATGTTCATTCATTTTTGGGTTGGCAATATTGATCTTTTCTTTCCGCCAGTTTTGCATTCAGCCAATCCCTAATTTCTGTAATTAATTTTCGGCCTATCACAGGCTTCTTCTTCGATTTGGTGTGTAACTTTACGCTAGCCAATAAAAGTGGGAGGGTGTGGCTTGATTATTCATGAAAGATCTCGAACTTTCCCCGAGGGTTTATAAATTGTGGATTTTCACGTCTCTTGGCCATTTGATCAACGTCTAGCTGAGTGTGTGTAAGTGAAGCAGGAGGCGGGAAGTGCCTCTTTCTTCAGGCAACAGTTCTTCAGCAAGGTAATGGCCGTTTAACATCCTTATTTTTTGCTAGCTCCGCAGTTTAACCCGAGGGATAGGTCCGAAACTTTAAAATGTAACCTTCTTCTCTAAAATGTAAGTTCTGACGGCTAATGTGAAAATTTCCTAAAATCTGTAACTGTAATTCGGGGATAGAGAGTGATTTACCCTCTCGAGCTCCCCTTCATATTGGTTGGAGGTGACTACGTTTTATAACTGTTTTTCTTCCTTTCCGTAATGTCTTAAATTATTCTTATACGAGTCACCTCCATAGTTTGGGAATAGCCCTTGTGTCATCGGCTTTGTGCACTTTAGGTTTTAAAAAGTCACACCGAGGAGTGCAAGCATTTGCCTCCTTTCATTTTGTGTTCGGGCCATTTATTTAACTGTTATTTCTTTTACGCGAAGGCCCTGTAGGTTGGGTACGAGATACCCCTGGTTCATATTTGTAAGTTGTGCCTTGATGGCAAGTAATTGTAAGGTTCTGATATTGCCTTGAATAGGCTTGAAAAACTGAGAGCGTGTCAGCTCTTTTCTAGTGTTGTAAAAGTGCCTTTGGGAGGCTTGATGTTAAAAATTGGGAGCAAATGTTCCATGTATTGAGGCGTGTTTTGCCCTTGTATAAAATGGTGATCTTTGTAAAGCTGTGTAGCTCAGGATTGTTAAGTGAAGACTTGAAGCCCAAGTTCTGTTTATACCACCAATCTTGTCTTTACTAGACTTGGTTTTGCTACCGGTACCTGTGACATTGTTACTTGTTGGTTTTGTTTTAAAAGAGAAAAAAATATAACCTTTGTTACAGTTTTAAATTCACTTTGATTTAGTAGTTAGACCCATTCCCCCCGGCACCTTCTTTCACCTCCGCATTCCACAGATACCACGGAATAATAATAATAATAATAATAATAATAATAATAATAATAATAATAATAATTTAAGGCCTCCCGGAATAAGGATGGAACAAACACATTTTTGAAAAGTGAGATGTCAGTGGAAATATTGTATATCATCACGCCTCTATGCTGTGGTGTCATCTTATGTCTTGCATTTGAACTTCAAGCTGGTTTACAGCCGGCAGGACTTTGTCCTCCGTGGTGTGAGGATGGAACATCAGTCAAGATGGTGGACAGTGCTTCTGTTGGTTCATCATCAGGTATAACAGATCATGTAAATGAAATGCCATAGACAAAATCACACCTATGTTTTTAAATATCTTCTTGGCATTTTAATTGTTATTGTTGTTATTTTTATAATTTGGTGATATTATTTGATGTAATTTGTAATCGAAGTGCATGTATAGGACGTCGGTAGATGCAGAGTGGGTTTCGGCCCTTGGGTTTCGTCCCTTAAGAGGCTACGGCTTGTCCGTGGTCCGGCAGCTCTGTACTCTGACCGGCCAACCGAGCAGGGGAAAGTTGGCCACGGCTCTACCGTGGCTCTTCGCCTCTGCATTCGGGAGACGGGCCTGGGGCACAGTGCCGGACTTCACGCCTGGCTCCACCCGTCGGCTGTCCTGAGAATGGTTTTCCGTGGTTTTTCATTCTCCTGCACTAAGGCGAATGCCGGGACAGTTCGTAGTATTGGCCACGGCCGCTTACACCCCTCCCCTTCTCCGCACATCTCCTTCACCGTAACAAATCTCCTGGCCTGAGAGATGGCGTCACCGTCTAAGAGGCCCGCCTACCGCTTCAGGGGACGAATGAAAACGTTTAGACCGGGCGAGTTGGCCGTGCGCGTAGAGGCGTGCGGCTGTGAGCTTGCATCCGGGAGATAGTAGGTTCGAATCCCACTATCGGCAGCCCTGAAAATGGTTTTCCGTGGTTTCCCATTTTCACACCAGGCAAATGCTGGGGCTGTACCTTAATTAAGGCCACGGCCGCTTCCTTCCAACTCCTAGGCCTTTCCTATCCCATCGTCGCCATAAGACCTATCTGTGTCGGTGCGACGTAAAGCCCCTAGCAAAAAAAAAACGTTTAGTAGTAGTAGTAGTAGCATGTACAGGATTTCTCTTCTGTTATATACAGACATACTTGCAAATTATTTTTCATGGTTTCACTTCCAATTCATAGGCCTATATTATTTTTGAAACGTTAACAATATTGTTTTTAAAAGATGAATTCATTTTCACACTTGCATATGCAATCGATTCAAGTAGTGTATACATTGAAATGCCATCATAGGTTTTTCTGCCATCCGACAGGTCAAATCATGGCTGTGACCTCCATATCTCTCGTTCTTTTGCTCTTTTCACTTCTGCATAATCTTC